>NW_022630995.1:42594555-42920041 GCF_010015895.1 Lontra canadensis | reverse complement strand
TATATATATATATATATATATATATATATATATATATTTATCACACAAAGTAGCAGCTTAGAGTGAGTCATTAACATGTATTTTACAGACCAGAAGTTTGAAGAAGATCAAAATAATACCATGGAGCTATATAATATATACGATAACGTCATATAATTTGTAAGGTCACTAAAAAAAGGCTCACTACTTTGTGTTATGTGTTAATTAATTCACTTATGACCCAACTTATTCAAGGTCTGAACTTACCTGCTCACCGCTCCCAAGCCACAGGCTGTATTTATTTGTGAGGGAAACGAAGATGGAAAAGAGATAGAACATTCCAATCCTAATGACTGCTTGACCAATTGCACACTCTCACAAATGAACAATAAGTCCTTACTTAGTTCTTCTGAAACTCAACTGTGATAAATCTTTCCTGAACTACAGAGAAAATCAGCATGCCCACCTTTACATAACTTCAAAGCGATCTATAAGACTCATCTTCTGGTTTGAATCCCCGAATGTCTTTCACCTTGAATCTTGTGTAGGTGCTAAAAGTTTAACCACCACTTCAAGCCACCCAAAGATCATTGACTCATTTGCCTTGAATTATGCAGAGTTTCTTGCTAACTCATAGCCCATTTAGCTCAGTCAGGGAGTGAAAGGAAGTAGAGAAGTAAAAAAGAAGCATTTATTAATGTCTATTTTATGCCAGGCCTTATACTAACTTCTTTCACATACAGTACTAACCCAGTTTTATAGTAAAACGAGACAAAATTATAAGAAATTTACCCAAAGTCCCACTGTCACAGAAGTAGCAGTATGGGGCTTAAAATCAAGTTTTCTTTTCTTTTTTTTTTTTTTTAAGATTGTATTTATTTATTTGACAGAGAGAGAGGGAGACATCACAAGTAGGCAGAGCAAAAGGCAGAGAGAGAGGGGGAAGCAGGCTTCCTGCTCAGCAGAGAGCCCGATGTGGGGCTCGATCCCAGGACCATGAGATCATGACCTGAGCTGAAGGCAGAGGCTTAACCCACTGAGCCAACCAGGTTCCCCCAAATCAAGTTTTCTAACTATATATTGAGAACCCTTATTTTACCATAGTCTTTCTATCAAAGTACTGGTTTCAAAAAAATATTTTTTAAAAAAATCTTTAGAATTTCCCTTGAGTCCCAATGCAAAACAGCTTAGAAGGGAATTTTCCTTCCAGCAGTTTTAAGAAGGCAATACCACCTGCATTAGTCATCTAGTGCTGGGAAAAAAAAAAAAAATCACAAATTCAAAAGTGATAAATTTAAAAAAGTAGGTGAAAAAAACCACCAATTTATTACCTAAGCTTCAGTATTCAAGGGTCTGGTCATGCCCAAGTTGGACCTTCCTCTTACTTTTTTTCAAAGGTAGCAAAACACTGAATTTCTCTTAATAGAACAGATGTTAGAATCTTAAGTAACATAATCTAGTACGGATAATCAATCGTGGAAGTGCCATCATCCTTGCCATATTTTATTGGTTAGAAGTAAATGGCAAGTGCCACCCCCCATTCAAGGAGTAGGGATCATAAGAGAATGAACATGAGGAGGGAGGGATCATGGGGACCATCTTGGAGTAGGTCTGCCATACTCCCTGTTAATGACCTCTTAGACCCAGTTTCCTCATTTGTAAAATAAAGATATTAATTGCATTAGTTCCCAGGGCTTTATTAACAAAGCTTCATAAACTGGGTGGCTTGAATAACAGAAATGGATTGTTCCACAGTTCTAGAGTCTGGAAATCCAAGATCAAGGTGCTATCAGAGTTGTCTCCTTTTTTAGAGTTATGAGGATCTATTCCATGCATCTCCCTTAGTTTCTGGTGGGTTGCTGGCAATCTTTGGAATTCCTTAGCTTCTAGGAACATCACCCCAATCCCTACCTTCATCTTCACATGGTATCTTCTCCATGTTCCCATTTGTCCAAATTTAATTTTTTTTTTTGACACCAATTATATTGGACTAAGACCCACCCTAATGACTGCATTTTAACTTGATTTCCTCTGTAAATATGCTGTCTCCAAATAAGTCACATTCTGAGGTACTGGACATTAAGACTTTCATAAATTAATTATGCAGAAATACAACTCAACTCCTAACACTAATGATACCTACCCACCATCAGGGTGATTGGAAGGGTTTCAGATATGTTAGATCTTAGTACCTGACCTCTTACATGGTGCCCTCTCAGTAAGTGTGGGATTATAATTTGATTAATTAATATTGGCTCTCCTGTTTTGAGACAAGACTCTTTATTTTCCAAAGATTAGAAAAGTAATGAAATCATGTTTATCTGCCTTTATTACTTTCTAAAACTTAGCTTGTATCTTTGACTTAAAGCCAACTTACCTGAGAATTACAGCCTTCTTCACCATATTTTCCTCTTAATGACTAAGCACATCTTTTAACAAAGTCTGTCTGTCAATTCATTTATTTCAGACTCATTAAAGGATATTCATTTTCTGTCATATATAGATTATCGTTCACTTATTTAAACAACTTATATTTAAAAGTGAAGATAGAGCACCTTGGTGGCTCAGTCAGCTAAGCATTTGCCTTCAGCTCAGGTCATGATCCCAGGGTCTTGGGATTGAGCCCTGTGTCAGGTTCCCTGCTCAGCTGGAGTCTTCTTTTCCCTCTCCCTCTGCTCCCCTCCTGTCCCCGCTCTTGTGTGCACTTGCTCTCTCTCTCTCTCTGTCAAATAAATAAAATATTTTTTTCTTTCTTCTAACATTTTATTTTTATATTTTTATAAATTTTATTACATTATGTTAGTCATCATTAGTTTTTGATATAGTGTTTCATGATTCATTGTTCGCATATAACACCCAGTTCTCCACGAAATATGTGCCCTCCTTAATACCCATCACTGGGCTCGCCCATCCCCCCATCCCCCCTCCCCTCTAAAACAAAACCCTCAGTAGCACCAATGTTCACAATAGCCAAACTGTGGAAGAAGCCGAGATGCCCTTAAACAGACAAATGGATAAAGATGTGGTCCATATATCCAATAGAATATTACTCAGCTATCAGAAAGGATGAATACCTCCATTTGCATCAGCATAAATGGAACTGGAGGAGATTATGCTGAGTGAAATAAGTTAAACAGAGAAAGACAATTAACATATGGTTTCACTTATTTGTGGAAAATAAGGAACAGTATGGAGGACTTTAGGAGAAGGAAGGAAAAATGAAGGGGGTGGGGATCAGATGGGGAGACAAACCATGAGAAAATAAGGACTCCAGAAATAAAATACATAAAATATTTTTTAAAATAAAAATAAAAGGAAGAAACAGAGCAGTTATTTGGCCGAAGTTCAAAAACTAAGATCTAATAATGAATACTATAACATGCACTTTAGTATCAAGTGCTGAACTGGGAGACAAAGCTGCCTAGCTGGGAATAAGTTGAAAAAACCACCAGCAAGCAACCTCCCCATAAGGCTGGCTGAGTAGTGCTCTTCCCACAACTACATCTTCACCATCTCGGATATAACATGAGGATCCAGAATGGAAAAGAGTTTTGTCTTTTCAAAGAATGCAACATTCCTAAAGATGGGAGTAATGGAGGGGTTCCTTCTGTCCGCAAAGCCAAGAGGATCCTTATAAATAAGAAGGAAAGATGAATGAATGTTTTAATCTGCTCAGGCCTCAAAAATAAAATACTAGAGACTGGGTGCCCAAACAACAGAAATTTATTTCTGTTATGAGGCTAGAAGTTCAAGATCAGGGTGGGAGCTCATTTGGGTTCAGATGAGGGCTCTCTTCCCAGCTTGCTGGTGGCGGGCTCTTCTCTGTGTGCTCACATAGCCCTTATCATACCATGCACATGGAAAACAAGAAAAGAGCAAACTCTGTTGTCTCTTATAAGGACACTAATCCCATGAGGGTACCACATTCTCTTGACCTGATCTAAGCCTAATTTCTACCCTGAGGCTGCATCTTCAAATCCATCACACTGAAGGTTAGAACATCAACCTATTATCTGGTGGGAACACACACATTCAGTTCATAGCAGCTGGTATGAGGGAGTTGGAGCCTTTATGGAACAGGGTTTGAACCTCTCGGTGGTTCCGTTTGCCTCCTTCCTCTCCTCTTATCTTCCAATGCTGGTTATTTACCTCAATAACGAATGGCCCTCTTGTGAAATTCTATAAAAATACCACTGGGGTATGAGAGAGGGGGTAAATGGCTCAAATGAGCCTTTTCAGATGTGTTTGTTTTAACTGGCTTCAAGGCTTGCTAAAGCGGCGGCAGCTGCCACCGTCTCCTTAGGCACTCTGCTGATTGCAAATCAGTTGACCCGTTGACATCAATCCCTGTATGGGTAGAGAAGTGAGTGCTTGAGCAATGGTAACTTCATATGTAAATTGAAGTTCCCATCTTTAACTTTGGTCAGCAAAATACCCCTAATCCCCTCAACACCCATGAGATAAGAAAGGAGGAAACAACCTTCCTTTGGGAACACTACACAGATAAACTTTCTTCCATATAGTTCTCTTCTTGCATCAACACAAAAGTAAGTACCAATTGGCTCTTTTGCTCTCTCAGCAAGCCTAACAGAGACAGGACACCAAGAGCTGGTGGTTCATCTGACAGAGTGCATGGGATACTAAACAACTTTTGTCCCCAGATGTGGACCTTAAACCATGCACTTGGCAATTAACACTACTCTGTAACATGCACTAGGTTACATGTCAGCAAGCATCAAAATAACCTAGACAGGGTTCTTAATCCACAGACCTCTGGTCACCACCCCACATTTCTGATTTAGTAGGTTGGAGGTAAGTAAGGCCTGAATATTTGCCTACCTAGGGAACCCTGGTGATGGTGGTCCTAAGACCACTCTTTGAGAACCACCAGCATATTTGAAACCCAGTGTATAGTGCATTCTCCTATAAAATGATGACTCTCCTGTCATGTTGGTTTATTAATATCCATGAAAGTTAAGATTTAATCAAGTATGTTTTATGCTCCATAAAATTAATGTCTCTTATACTCTTTTTTTTTATTCCCTTACACCACAGGTGTTTAAAAATACATGTAGGTTTATTGACACTTACAGCACAGGATTTAAGGGTAATAAACACAAAGTTCTGGTATACATTTCATGCCACTTGCTGCTAAGACTCTATCTTTTCTATTACAGCATGCTCCAACTTCACAGGGAAATATAAAAATCAGAATGTTAGTAAATACCTTGACATGTTGTATATGAGGTAAATTTTGCTTAATTATTTCTAGACTAACATGCAATAGCTCCTTGTTTAAAAAAATATGCCAATGAAATGGATTATCAGACATCGACTTTCATTTATAGGATTAAAGTGATTTCTAGATTGTGTGAGGTTTTTTTCTTGATATCCATATTCAGTTTTCTTTTTTTTTTTTAAAGATTTTATTTATTTATTTGACAGAGAGATCACAAGTAGGCAGAGAGGCAGGCAGAGAGCGAGGAGGAAGCAGGCTTCCTGCTGAGCAGAGAGCCCGATGTGGGACTCGATCCCAGGACCCTGGGATCATGACCTGAGCTGAAGGCAGAGGATTAACCCACTGAGCCACCCAGGAGCCCCTCTTTTTTTTTTTTTTTTAAAGAGGAAATCTTACTATAGCTTTACTGAATGGGTTGCCATTAAGTATTTTTCTCTTTAAATATTTCTGGTAAATCTTGAACTTAAAGGAAAGGCTATCAGAACTTTAGCTATAGCACTAGTGGCAAAAGGACTCTGTTATCAAGTGTGTTAATTATTTATTCACACCTGGTTCACCACTGATTAACAAAACCTATTAAGGCCTTCCCTTGAAGACCTTGCTGTTGACATGTATTTGCAGCTGTTGTTGATTTTTTTCCAAATTAGCACATTATGTGTTTGGAAAACAGACAAAAAACAGCTGCAGTGTCTGAATGCATTTATTATGTACTTCTCTGAAAATGCTATTTAGGTTTACTAGTAAATGATGAAGTCAGAGTGAAATGCACTGTTAATTCTGCACATCTAGTACTTATGGGCCTAGTGGAAACAGAATGCTGAGAGGCACATTAAAACTTCAGCCTTCACTTTGGAAATGAATTCTACAAATTTCAGAAGCTGACTCATCAATAATAATATAAAAATGAATGTCACTCTAGCAGTTTCCCTTTTGGGTCAGCAAGGTCTGAAAAAGAGGTAAAATTAATTAAAAATACAGATGGGTTTGGAAAGACTTAACTGTTTATTAAAATAGTATTATCTTGACTTTTTCATATTATGTGATGCTGAATGCTTTATTGGTTTTATGGTCCATCTTATAGGCTTCTAGCTCCAGGTTGTAGTAATAAAATATTATTTTTAAAGACTGGGTTAGTAACTAAAAAGTATATTTTAAAAAAATATTTAAGATCTTACTTGTTGCTGCAAAAAGGCAGTAGCAATAAATAAATAAATAAATAAAGCAGTAACAAGCAACATATCTAGACACAGGACAACTTTTGGAAAGTCAAGGGCTTCCCCATCCTCAAATAGTATGCAGATTCATTCCTCTCATATGAAAAGTAAATAGAACAATGAGAAAATTGGTCTGAGTCTTGAATTAAATTTCCAATGATATCCAACCACTCTTACCCTATACTCCCAAGTCCTAGAAAACTGATTCCTCTTGCTGATACTTTCCCTATCATAACCCCCATTTTCCAGTAGAGCAGCTACTGCCCAGAAGGCTGCCTATGTAATAGGTAGAAATTCTGTTATCATTACGAGCCTTGACAATACAACTTTCTTCCAGTTCCTAATTCCATGAAGTTGTACAAACCTTTCTCAAATTTTAAGGCTAAAAATATACACATTCATCTTTATCAGACACAGGTGTTGTCTAATTAGCATTCTCTGTTTACTTCATTGTTCTTGTCACAGGTACACTTACTAGATCAGACACACACATCGAAGTTATTAATTATACTGAAAAATACTAAATTATCTTAAGATTCCAGTGATATACTGTAAGACTGCAGCCTTTTGTTCACACTGTCTCCATAACCTGAAATAAACTAAGCATGGTTTTGAACATAAATGACATTTGGCTGTGTCAACCAAGTCATCAGATGCAAGCAGGATAAACAGATGCTGACTCTCTTAAGCCAAAGAGGAATTGAGGAGTAGTTCAGAGTCACTGGGAGGCAGGAAAACTAGACTTAAACTACACAACCACCACTACCACAAAGGAATTTACTTCATCTTTGTCTAATTTGAACATATGAAACACTCTAGATAAGAACATCTGATAGACAAAGTCACTTGTCAGTGAACTTCATGCCAGTTGGCATGGAGATAATCTATGCTTTGGGAAGTAGAATGTTTCTTGTGTATTTGCAGGCAGAAGAATGACAAATACACTCACCACTCTTCAAGAATCAGCTTAAGCCTCAACTCCTAAATAATTTTTTTTTCCTAAATGCTTCAACTCTACCATATTATTCCTCTTACAGCTAATCTCAGGTACTTTGAGTCAGTATCATTTAGTTTATCATTGATATGTATTAAGTCTATCTTTTTTTTTTTTTTTACATTTTATAGGTTTGTTGTTCAACATCATTAGTTCCTGGAGGACAGAGCACATGTTTTATTATTTTTAATATTCGATCACAACATACTTTACATCCCAAACACAGATAGTAGGTTGACTGATGACTGGATCAAAGTCAGGCCCAAAAGAACATCACCAACCATGAGATTGAGACAATATCTGAAGAAAATTTTTTAAATGATACTGTTACAGTGAAATACTTAAGAGAAATTTCCTAAGATAGTCCTTTGCAATGATCACTATTTATATAAGTGACTTGTGAGACATTAAGTATACAATAAATTAATATATAGTCTATTCCCATATTCTTTAATAAATTCTCCAAAATTATGTTAGGCAGCTTCTGAAATGGTTCCTCGTGAACCCTCCCTCCTGATATTTATGCAGGAAATTTATGTAATATGAAGAATTATTTATGTAATTCTCTTCTCTTGGCTTGGTTCTACTGAATAGAAGATAACAAAAGAAGGGGAATGTCATCTCAGAAATCAAGTTAAGACAGACTGTGGCTTCTATCCTGTTCTCTCTCTCTCTCTTTTTCTCTTTCTGTGTGTGTGTGTGTGTGTGTCTTTTACTCTCTTGTTCTTCTTACTTGCTTGCTTTCATGAAGCAAGCTGCCATACTATGAGCTACCCTATGGAGAAACCCAAGTGGCAAGGAACTAAGAAATGCTTATCACCAACAGAGAGCAAAGAATTGAGAGCATCATCCAACAGTTCACAGAGTCTGAATCCTAATATCTACCACCTATGAATGAATATGGGAGTGTATATTTTCTTAGCTGAGCCTTGTGATGACTACTGCTCAGTCAACTCATTGGTTACAGTCTGTGAGATACTTTGAGGCAGAGAACCCAGGTTCTCCTGATCCAAAGAGTCAAAAAAAAAAAAAAAAAAGCTGTGATAAAATAAATGTCATTTTAAGTCTCTCAGTTTCTGGTAATTTCTTGCATAGCAATAGATAATTAGTGGAAACAAATAATAACGTTTAACCATTTGTAATATTTTGCACTTAAAGAAGAGTTAATACTGAGTCTTCTCGAACTATTAAAAAAAAAAGAAAGAAAAAAGAAAACCTGTAGATTCATTCTAAGAGGCCAGTATCACCCTGATACCAAATCCAGATAAAGGCACTGGGGGAAAAAAAATACAGGCCATTATCTCTAATGAACATAGGCGCAAAAACCCTCAACAAAATATTAGCAAACTGAATCCAACAGTACATTTTAAAAAAATCATTCACCAAGATCAAGTGGGATTTACTCCGAGGATGCAAGGTTGGTTCAATATTCACAAATCAATTGACATGACCCATTACATCAATAAGAGAAAGAAAAAACATTATATGATCATCAACAGATGCAGAAAGAAAGCATTTGACAAAGTTCAACAACCATTCATGATAAAAACCCTAAACAAAGTAAGTCTGGAGGGAGTAAACCTCAAAATAATAAAGTCCATATATGAAATACCCACAACTAACATGATTAATAGGGAAAAACTGAGAGGTTCACCCACAAGATCAGGAAAAAGACAAGGATGTCCACTCTCACCACTTTTATTCAACATTGTATTAGAAGTCCTAGCCGCAGTAATTAGACAACAAAAGGAAATAAAAGACATCCAAATTGGTAAGGAAGAAATAAAGTTATTTGCAGAGGGCATGATATATATATATATATATATATATATATATATATATATATAAAATTCATAAAAACACCACCAAAAATTTACTAGAACTGATTTAGTAAAGTCATAGTACACAAAATCAATGTACAGAAATCTGTTGCATTCTTATACACGAATAATGAAGCAACAGAATGTGAAATTAAGAAAACAACCCCATTTACAATTGCACCAAAACCAGTAGAATATCCAGCAATAAACTTAACCAAAGAGATGAAAGACGTATACTCTAAAAACGATAAAAGTCTGATGAAAGAAATTCAAGATGACACAAAGAAATGAAAAGACATACCATACTCATGGGCTTGAAGAACAAATACTGTTAAAATGTTGATAGTGCCCAAAGCAATCTACAGATTTAATGCAATTCCTATCAATCTACCAACAGTATTTTTCACAGAACTAGAACAAACAATCCTAAGATTTGTATGGAACCACAAAAGTCCATGATTAGTCAAAACCATCTTGGAAAAAAAAAAAAAGAGGTATAGGTCAAGGTATCACAAATCTGGACTTAAGTTGTATTACAAAGTGATAGTAATTAAAACAGTATAAAATAGACACATATTCTAAAACAGTGAAAATAAACACATAGATCAATGGAACAGAATAGAAAACCCAGAAATAAACCCTCAATTATAAATAAACCCTCAATCTCCTACAAAGGAGGATAAAGAATAATGAATATACAGTGAGAAATCCAAAATATTTTTCAACAAATGGTGTTGGGAAAACTGGAAATCTACATGCAAAAGAGTGAAACTGGACCACTTTCTTTCACCGTACACAAAAATAATTAAATATCTAAAGTGAGATCTGAAACCATAAAAACCCTAGAAAAGAACACAGCAGTAACATTTCTCTGACATTGGCTTTAGCAATATTTTTCTAGATATGTTCCCTGAAGTAAAGGAAATAAAAGCAAAAATAAATCATTGGAACTACACCAAAATAAAAACTTCTGCACAGTGAAGGAAATAACCAACAAACCTAAAAAGCTGGGGAGCCTGGGTGGCTCAGTGGGTTAAAGCCTCTGCCTTCAGCTCAGGTCATGACCTCAGAGTCCTGGGATCAAACCCCACATTGCTCTCTCCCCAACAGGAAGCCTGCTTCCTCCTCTTTCTCTGGCTGCCTCTCTGTCTACTTGTGATCTCTATCTGCCAAATAAATAAATAAAATCTTAAAAAAAAAAAAAAAAAAAAAACCTAAAAGGCAACCCAAGAAATGGGAGAAGATACTTACAAATGACATATCCAATAAGAAGTTCTTATCCAAAATATATAAAGAACTGGTACAACTCAATACCCAAAAATCAAGTAATCTAATTTAAAAATCATGGGCAGAAGACATGAACAGACATTTCTCCAAAGAAGACAACCAGATGTCCAGCAGACACACAAAAATATGCTCAAGATCACTCATACCAGGGAAATGTAAATCAAAACTTCAATGAGATATCACCTCACATCTGTCAGAATGGTTAAAGTAAAACAAACAAACAAACAAACAAAAACATAAGAAACAAATGTTAGAAAGAACGTGGAGAAAAAGAAAAAGGAACACTTTTTCATTGTTGGTGGGAATGTAAACTGTTTTAGTCACTGTGGAAAACAGTATGGAGTTTCCTCAAAAAAATTAAAACTACAACTATCCTACAATCCAGTAATGGCACTAATGGTCATTTACCCAAAGAATACAAAAACACCTGATACCACAGAAATGCAAAGAATCATAAGAAACCTCTATGAACAACTAATGGCAACATATTAGAAAACTCAGAAAAAATAGCTAAAGTTCTATTAACATACCATATACAAAAACCTAATCAACAAGACATAGAAAAGCTGAATAGACCAATTACAAGTAAATTAATAAAGATCTCCCAACAAAGAAAAGGCCAGGACCTGATGGTTTCACTGGTGAATTTTACTAAATATTTAAAGAAGAATAAATGTCAATCCTTCTCAAATTCTTCCAAGAAAACTGAAGAAGAAAGAATACTCCCCATATCATTTTATGAAGCCAGAATTACCCTGACAACAAAACCAGTTAAGGAACTAAAAGAAAGAAAACTACAAGCCAATATTTCCTGATGAATATAGATGCAAAATTCTCAACAAAATGCTAGCAAGTCAAATTCAACACCACATTAAAATGATCATTACCATGTTCAGCTAATTTTTGGTCTGTGTGCAACATTTGGTTTCTGCAGTATTAGTTCTTATAAGATTATAATATTAGATTCATTTCTTCTATGACTCATTTCATTGTAGTAGATGTGAACTGAGATATCTTCTAAATACATGTGTATTTGACTTAAAATAATAGTTTTCTTCTAAATTCTATATACCTATAGTATTTTAGCCCGAGTTCCTAAAAAAGCACAAGCTAAAATAAGTTAAGTATAGCAATTAGTTAAACAGGGAAGGATATGAAGGAGCATACTGGGTTTTTGATGAGCGTTAAAGCAACACAGTGAGTCAATGGCAGATGTGTCTGTTCAGCTAAATGATACACATTCAGATATGCTCAAAGCATATCTGTCTCAGATATGTCTGAGACCATGTTTGAAAGTAGTCTTTAAGAAAGAGAAAGAAGGATGCATCTACCTTGCTCCCTTCTGCTGCCTATTTCCACTAGTCAAATTTCTCCTACCAGTTGGCTAACTTCACTGCATTTCTGGTTGCTTCTGGCTAAGGTGGTATCTTAAAGTCTAGTTGAATACTCTTGGTTGTATCATTTCATTCAAGTCTGGGAAAAGATAGAAAAACTCTGGGCAGGTGGTTGGCCAGTCTAGGTGGTGGAACCCCAAGGACTGGAGCAGAGTTCCTTACTCAGCAAGCCAGTGTCTAATGGTTCTAGAGGCAATTCCAGGGAAATAAAAAAATGTCCATAAAATAAACTACAGAATTTTTTGTAAATCAAGTTTATTTGAAATCCAAAGAATTTTTGGTAAGTATATGCATAAGCATCCCTTGTGGATGTTGGTTATATCCCACATAACTGATCTTGGTAGTGATTCTGACACTAATCGGGGCAATCACAACTTTAAAAATACTCAAGGTGGTTTTTACATGTAAATCATTACCTCTTAAATGTTTGAAGAGAACAGACTTCTATCTCTATTTTTTAAAGAAATGGACACCTTTGCATAAGATGTCTATTTTTTCAAATGTTTAAGTGATATTCTTAGTTCTTAAAAAAAGATAATTCAAATGAATACTAAAATTAAATGAGCAGTATATGCTCAAGTCTAATTTTACCCAACACACACACACGCACACACCCCTACACATAAAGTCACACTATGTTAAACAGATACTTGAAGTTATTCTTCTCAATATACAACAAATTTTTTTTTTTAAACCAGGGTCATTTTAATTGTAACCTTATCTAACCAATTGTAAGTCAATTCTGTTTCAAAAAATAATTAAATATCTGCCAACTTTTCAAGCATATCCTTTGTATATATAAGAAAAAGGATACTTATGCATCATATTTTTCTGAAGTTTGTTGAGGACTGACCTATTATTTTCTATTGATTCTTAAGGAAAAAATCAGAACGATTATTTTAATTCTAATTTATTGCTCTATATACCAACTAAGATTAAAACAACTGTGTTTTGATTTCTTTTGTTAGTTTCAATTTTAGTTTGTAAAATGTGAACTGAATACTTATTTTAAAAAGCACATTTTCTATTTTCTATTTAAAAAGCACATTTCTATTTTCAAATAAACAAATATGTCACTGAATTTGATTATATACTTATGTATATTAAGGCTGTCATTTTGACTTCAAGTCTTCATCTCAAATCTCAACACTTTGTGAAAAAAAAAAGAAGTTTCCATCTAAAAATCATAGCTCTACCCACAGCAAAACAATAAAGAGAAAAGGCACTTTGATTTTTTTAAGCAAAAAATGTCAACTCTATATATAGGAAAACTTAATTGGTTGCAAATATTGAGTCAGATTCTCCAACATTCAGCAGAGTCTGATTGCAGATAATTTTAAGTCTATGTTAACTCTTTCATGCCTACAATCTTACATGAATTATTTGAAAATAATAAACGTCACATTTGGTTGTTGGAAAGTGTTAAACTTTGATCAGTAAATGAGCCACTGTTTTAATGTTTCTAGTAACACCACAGTGGATTTATTATTTGAGCTCCTTTGCAATTAAAAAGAAATTTATGGATTTGCAGCATTTAATTCAGTATCATGAACCCTGTATATTTAAAAAATAGCAACTGATGAAAATGATGATGATAATGATAATAATGATGATGTATTCATGATTTCAGTAGCTCCTGCATGTACATTTTTTGAGAAATTCTTAGCATATAATGTTTTGCTTTTTCTTTTAATAAAATCCTTTTGCTATTTCCAAGATTCACATAGGCTTTGAATCATCTACATATCCAATTTTGCACTTGTATTCCAAACTAAATGTATATAGCTGAGTTGTGCATTATTATTACCCTATTTTAAATTCTTATTTTTAAGATGTTATTGTAAAATAAGAATTTGACTATTTTATATCACTAATACATTGGGTTTTCTAAACAAGTATGAATTATTCAGGTAATCTCTATTTGGCAAAGGGCAATCTGCTCTTCCTTGAAAAAGAAAAAAAAACCTTTACAACTGTAAAATACCATCCTATGGAATTTAATGACATCTTTTAAGATTTATTTAGTTATTTTGGAAAGAGGGAGAGAGGTAGAGTGAGCTGGGGGAGGGGCAAAAGGAGAGGGAGAGAGAACCTTAAGCAGGTTCCCCACTGAGCACAGAACCAGACATGATGCTTAATCTCAGTTCCTGAAATCATGACCTGAGCCAGATCAAGAGCTGGACACTTAACCAACTAGCCCACCACAGTGCCCCAGAATTCAATGATATTTTTATGAGATTTTTGTAACTTTATAAAGTCCTAGTAAAAAAAATATCAGTTCCAAAGACAGAAGTTAGGAGCACAGACTGCCTCAAATACCGTCTGTACTACATCCATATGTGATACATATATGTGACATTGAGTTACTTAGCTATCCTCTGTTTCAGTTTCTTTATGTAGAACGCAAAAATAATAGGGTTATTTTAAGAACGAAATTGATGAATATGTAGAAAGCAGTTAGAAAAGTATCTAGCAAATGTCTGGTGCTAAGTGAAGGTTTGTATCTTGCTTTACATGGGTTTTTTTTGTTTTGTTTTTTTTTTTGGTCTGATAGAGTTTCTCACATTGACTTACAATATGATATTTTCTAGGAACATATGCCATACTATTTAATAATATAGAAAGGGAAGAAGAATGTTATACTATGTATCATACACTATGTATATTCTGCCTTTAAAATTTAATAGGTCCACACTGAAAATGAAAAACTTGACCAACATACTTTTCTATTCTTTATTTAATGCCACTCATCCACATATTTCTAACATTAGATGAATGAATAAATCATTCTTCTTGAGTTGAAACATTGCTTTTACAATACTATCATGGGCTCAACAAATATTGGTTAAACACTAGCTGTGTGCCAACCATTATGTTAGGCTACAGTGGTACATGCAAATTATGTTAATGACTTGAAATTCACCCATCAAAATATGCATATAAGGAAAAAATTGTGATACAATTTAGGATTGATACTTCCTATGGGCATACCACACTGAGAGGAATGATTTCTCAGCAGAGGAATGGGTGAATATTCAAGAAAAGCCCTACAGAAGAATATATATTAAAGGATATCTAGTAACAGGCAAATATCTCATTACCAATATACAGTCAGTCAATAAAGCTGATTTATTTTTCCCTCGAATTCTATCTTCTATGTGTCCTCTCCTAATCTTTTCTATTCTCCCTCCCTTGTACCCCAGTCACAAATCCATACTGCTAATGCTTACAATCAGTTCAAAAATCCCTAGCTGGCTTTTCTGGTTTTAGTGTCAGCTGCATCCAATTAACCATCCTATGAACCATTTAACACCAATCTATATTTCTTCAAGTGCTACAGTCATCAGAAGCCTTCCCCAATGAAACCCCTTACATTTAGCAAATCAAATCTAAACTGTTTGGCTTCATTTTAAAAATCCATTACAAATAAATCTTAAATGGGTTTCCACATATGTTTCTCCCTCTATAAGCCAATGTAGATCTTCCATTAAAGTTGGGATCATTTCCTCATAACCATGAAGGCAATTCGTGACAAATCTGGCATTACCTATTTAAAGTTGTTTATCTTTCTGTCAATACTCTTCCTGTACCACCATCAACCTGGCCACATGCAGCCAGTCATTGTAGATCCAATTCAAGTGCCACTTCCTGCTTAAAACTCCCTAACGGCATCTTCCCTCACTGGTTTTCCCTATCTCTAGATGTTTTCAAACCACTGCACAGAAGTTAGCATGTTGCTATGTGTGTCATATATCTGCTTTCTTGCTGTTGTTAATAAGCTTTACAATTAACAGAGGGTACAAATACAAGATGGTAGAGCCCCTAGACCTGGCATCCGAGGTCACTGAATTTCAATTTGGTCTTTTATCTTCTTGCATCAGATATGTGGTATGAATAAGAAAGAAGTGTCTATGGAAATAGCTCTGAAACATGTGAATCTCAGAATTTTTTGCTCTCTTAAAAACTGTGGAGACTCCAAAGAGCTTTTGTTTATGTGTGTTTTACCTATTTATTGTTTTTCAAGTTAAAACAGAAATTTATTAAATTTTAAACATTTAATTTGTAATATACTTAAAGAAATATATTTTATGTAAAGTGCATATATATTCCAAAAAACAAAATTAGTGAGAAGAGTTGCATCCATTTACATTTTTACAACTTCCTTATATCTGCCTTAATAGAACAAAACTGAATTTTCTTATCTGTTTCTGGATTCAATCAGTTCAGCTATGTTGTTTTAATAGAAGTATATAAAGGAAATTTGCCCTTGCCCATGTAGTTGGAAAAAAGAGGAGTGTTCTGACTTTTCAAATAATTATGAATCTTACCATTTGATATTAGACCAAAAATACTCAATGAGCTATAGTTTCTCAGAAGTTAGTTGCGGTAAGAAATCTAAAGCCATATTAATTAACTTTTATACTGCTATGTTAAAAACTTTTATCTATCTTGCACTTGAATGGATCATTTCCCAAGGCATAATTGTGTAATATCATACATTGGTTACCTGAAAAAAAATTAGGTTTACTGAATTATTCAGATCTTCCAGCTTTTGACATTTTTATTTAATATTTTAAAATAATAATTTTTAATATCATCACCAATCCCACCTGCAAAATTGTTACGTGTTGGGGAGCTTTCAAGCTCACTATGGAAGACATGATTTCCAAAATTCTTTCACTTGAAATCTTGAACTATATCATTGGTCATAAAAGCTGTAGGTTTCTTTTTTTTTTTTTCCGATGTATTAAAAGTCTCACTTCATTAATTTATTTTAGAAAATGTCTCCCTAATACTCAATTTTAAGCAATCATAATTTTTTTCTGTAAGTAATTCACTCAGGTAAAAAATGGTGCTCCATGAAAAATGTGTTTAATTCAGCTCACAACTCAAACAATTGTACAAGTGCTTTTCCTAGAAACAACCATCATACTTGCCTGTGCAGTACAAGGTCTTCATGCATCCTTCTCATTGTGTCACACAGTATATTAAAAAGACATGTACTTAAGGGTCAAAATTAAATACAATTGATCACTTTACTGCTAAATCAAGGACATTTTTAAGTGAAACTGTCCTTTTTTTCCCCCTCTTGCCCACAAAGTGCTGTGAAAAAATATAATTTCTACTAGTAACTCAGTTTAATGCCAGTGTCTTTATCCACATTGTTTCATCATCCATGCAAATGTCAATAAGGTTAAGAGGAAGAACCATTTTACCATTATTTTGGAACTAATTTAGTCCTTACCAATACACTGAAAAGATCTCAGGTAATCTTAGGTGTCAATAGATCATACTTTGACTATCACTGTTTCATTATATTAAACCACAAATTTAGGGCTTGCATGTTACTGCAGCATAACTTGTATGTCCTATTAATTTACAGACAAGACAATCAGAGAAAGACAATTATCATATGATCTCCCTGATATGAGGAATTTGAGAGGCAACGTGGGGGATTTGAGGGGTAGGAAAAGAATAAATGAAACAAGATGGGATCAGGAGGAAGACAAACCATAAAAGACTCTTAATCTCACAAAACAAACTGAGGGTTGCCAGGGGGAGGGGATAGGGAGAGTGTTGGCTGGGTTTTGGACATTGGGGAAGGTATGTGCTATGAAGTGTGTAAACCGGGCGATTCACAGACCTGTACTGCTGGGGCTAATAATACATTATATGTTAATAAAAAAATTAAAAATTAAAAAAATTTACAGACAAGAGAAGTATTTTCAGTTAAAAAGCAGTGCTTGAGAAAGCAATATTAAAGAAAATTCATGGCATATAAGGGCAAAAATTTATAGCTGTGTGAATGTTTACAATATAGCTGGGTTAGATATAAAGAATTACTATTCAAAGGTAGGATGGAAACAGATTTCAAAGGGCATTGAATTTAATGACAAGGAGTTTGTACTTTAGTCTATAGGTTAAAAGTAAATAAAAATGAGACATGGGGTGACATAATACAGATTTCTATTTTAGTAAATATAATTCATCATCATGAAGGGGGAGCAGACAATTCATAAAGTAGCAATGGAAATTGAAAGAGTGGGAAAATGAGAGTTATTATGAAAGTAAAATAAGCAGATTAGCTGAAAAATTGAATATAAAGTATGAATGAGGAAAGACTGGTTTGGTATTGTAGATGACAAGACTGCCTGTATATTAGAAAAATTAACATGATAAAAATGTAGGGTTTTGTATGTGATCGAAGTTAAGTTATTATCAGCTTAAGACAGACAGTTATAACTACAAAAATTTTATGCAAACCCCATTGTAAGTACAAGGAAAAGAAACTATAGTAGAGAAAAAATACAAATAAAGAATAATTAATGTGTATCCCTACAAATAAATGCCAAATTACAAAGGAAAACAACAAGAGAGGAAAGGGAGAACAAAAGAATTACAAGACAGAACACAATTAAGGAAATGGCAATAGTGAGCCCTTACCTACCTATAATTACATGTATATCCACTAAACTCACCAATCAAAAGATACTAGCATTATTGAATGGATTAAAAAATAATATGCAACTGTATGTTGTCTACAGAGAGTCACTTTAGATTCAAGAGCACAGATAAGCTTCAAGTGGAGGGATGGGGAAAAGTTTATCCTTGGAAACAGTAACCAAAACCCAAGGTTCCTATATTTATATGGGACAAAATAGGGCTTAAGTCAAAACCTGTCATAAGAGACAAAGAACATCACTACAAAATCATTAAAGAATATATTCAACAAGAAGACATAATAATTATAAATATATCCAAAACCAGGGCACCTGATATATATATATATATATATATATATATATATATATATATATGCAAATTATTGACAGATCTGAAGGGAGAAATAGAAGATATAATAATAATAGGATACTTCAATACTATAGTGTCGATAATGAACAAATCATCCAGACAGAGAATCAATAAAAAAGATAGACTTGAACAGCACTATAAACTAATTGAACTTAAAGACATATATAGGACATTTTACCCCAAAGCTGCAGAAAATACATCCTTCTCGAGTGCAAATAGAACATTCTTTAGGATAATTCATATGTTAGCTTACAAAGAAAGGCTTAAACCATTAAGCATATTTGAAATTAGTCTCAGTATCTTTTCTATTCACATGTAATAAAAGAAAAAAATAATAACAAAGAAAAAGTTTTTAAAAACTTCACAAATACATAGCAATTAAACAATGTACTCTTAAACAACCATTGCTTTGAAAAAGAAATCAAAAGGAATATTAGAAAATACTTAATATAAGTGTTCTGTAGTTCCTTGAGTACATATCCTTTACCTCTTTAGTTAGGTTTTTTCCCACATATCTTATGGCTCTTGGTGCTATAGTAAATGGAATTGATTCTCTAATTTCCCTTTCTGTATTTTTCATTGTTAGTGTATAAGAAAGCCACTGATTTCTGTACATTGACTTTGTATCCTGCCACGTTGTTAAATTGTTGTATGAGTTCTAGTAGTTTGGGGGTGGAGTCTTTTGGGTTTTCCATATTAAGAATCATGTCATCTGCGAAGAGAGAGAGATTGACTTCTTCATTGCCAATTTGGATACCTTTTATTTCTCTTTGTTGTCTGATTGCTGTTGCTAGGACTTCTAATACTATGTTGAACAAGAGTGGTGAGAGTGGGCATCCTTTTCGTGTTCCTGATCTCAACGGGAAGGCTGTGAGCTTTTTCCCATTGAGGATGATATTTGCTGTGGGTCTTTCATAGATAGATTTTATGAAGTTCAGGAATGTTCCCTCTATCCCTATACTTTGAAGCATTTTAATCAGG
Source organism: Lontra canadensis (assembly GCF_010015895.1). Taxonomy (NCBI): domain Eukaryota; kingdom Metazoa; phylum Chordata; class Mammalia; order Carnivora; family Mustelidae; genus Lontra; species Lontra canadensis. The sequence goes on along the minus strand of NW_022630995.1, from coordinate 42,900,320 downwards.
AACGGATGCTGGATTTTGTTAAATACTTTTTCTGCATCAATTGAGAGGACCATGTGGTTCTTCTCTCTTCTCTTATTAATTTGTTCTATCACATTGTTTGATTTGCAAATGTTGAACCATCCTTGTAGCCCAGGAATGAATCCCACCTGGTCATGGTGGATAATCTTTTTAATGTGCTGTTGGATCCTGGTTGCTAGGATCTTGTTGAGAATCTTAGCATCCATATTCATCAGTGATATTGGTCTGAAATTCTCCTTTTTGGTAGGGTCTTTGCCTGCTTTGGGGATCAGGGTAATGCTGGCTTCATAGAAAGAGTCTGGAAGTTTTCCTTCCGCTTCAATTTTTTGAAAGAGCTTCAGGAGAATAGGTATTATTTCTTCTTTGAAAGTTTGGTAGAATTCCCTAGGGAATCCATCAGGTCCTGGGCTCTTGTTTTTTGGGAGGTTTTTGATCACTGCTTCAATTTTGTTACTAGATATCGGTCTATTCAGGTTGTCAATTTCTTCCTGGCTCAGTTTTGGGAGTTTATAGTTTTCCAGGAATGCATCCATTTCATCTAGGTTGCTTAGCTTATTGGCATATAACTGTTGATAATAACTTCTGATGATTGTTTCTACTTCCTTGGTGTTAGTTGTGATCTCTCCCTTTTCATTCATTATTTTATGAATTTGGGCTTTCTCTCTTTTCTTTTGGATTAGTGTGGCCAATGGTTTATTGATCTTATTGATTCTTTCAAAAAACCAGCTTCTAGTTTCATTGATATGTTCTACTATATCTCTGGTTTCTACCTCATTGATCTCAGCTCTAATCTTGATTATTTCCCTTCTTATGTGTGGAGTTGGTTTGATTTGTTGTTGATTCTCCAGTTCTTTAAGGTGTAGAGACAGCTGGTATGTTCGGATGTTTCAGTTTTTTTTGAGGGAGGCTTGGATGGCTATGTCTTTCCCCCTCAGGACCACCTTTGCTGTATTTCATGAAAGAAATTGAAGAAGACACAAAAAGATGGAAGACCATTCCATTCTCTTGGACTGGAAGAATAAACATTATTAAAATGTCTATACTGCCTAGAGCAATCTATACTTTTAATGTCATTCCAATCAAAATTCCACCGGTATTTTTCAAAGAGCTGGAGCAAATAATCCAAAAATTTGTATGGAATCAAAAGAGACCCCGAATCGCTAAGGAAATGTTGAAAAGCAAAAATAAAACTGGGGGCATCACGTTACCTGATTTCAAGCTTTACTACAAAGCTGTGATCACCAAGACAGCATGGTACTGGCATAAAAACAGACACATAGACCAGTGGAACAGAGTAGAGAGCCCAGATATGGACCCTCAACTCTATGGTCTACTAATCTTCGACAAAACAGGAAAAAATATACAGTGGAAAAAAGTATCTTCAATAAATGGTGCTGGGAAAACTGGACAGCTATATGTAGAAGAATGAAACTCGACCATTCTCTTACACCGTACACAAAGATAAACTCAAAATGGATAAAAGACCTCAACGTGAGATAGGAATCCATCAGGATCCTAGAGGAGAATACAGGCAGTAACCTCTTCGATATCAGCCACAGCAACTTCTTTCAAGATATGTCTCCAAAGGCAAAGGAAACAAAAGTGAAAATGAACTTTTGGGACTTCATCAAAATCAAAAGCTTCTGCACAGGAAAGGAAACAGTCAACAAAACAAAGAGGCAACCCATGGAATGGGACAAGATATTTGCAAATGAAAGTACAGACAAAAGGTTGATATCCAGGATCTATAAAGAACTCCTCAAATTCAGCACACACAAAACAGACAATCATATCAAAAAATGGGCAGAAGATATGAACAGACACTTCTCCAATGAAGACATACAAATGGCTATCAGACACCTGAAAAAATGTTCATCATCACTAGCCATCAGGGAGATTCAAATTAAAACCACATTGAGATACCACCTTACACCAGTTAGAATGGCCAAAATTAGCAAGACAGGAAACAACATATGTTGGAGGGGATGTGGAGAAAGGGGAACCCTCTTACACTGTTGGTAGGAATGCAAGTTGGTGCAGCCACTTTGGAAAACAGGGTGGAGAGTCCTCAAGAAATTAAAAATAGAGCTTCCCTATGACCCTGCCATTGCACTACTGGGTATTTACCCCAAAGATACAGATGTAGTGAGAAGAAGGGCCATCTGTACCCCAATGTTTATAGCAGCAATGGCCACGGTCGCCAAACTGTGAAAAGAACCAAAATGCCCTTCAACAGACGAATGGATAAAGAAGATGTGGTCCATATAAACTATGGAGTATTATGCCTCCATCAGAAAGGATGAATACCCAACTTTTGTAGCAACATGGACAGGACTGGAAGAGATTATGCTGAGTGAAATAAGTCAGGCAGAGAGAGTCAGTTATCATATGGTTTCACTTATTTGTGGAGCATAACAAATAGCATGGAAGACAAGGGGAGTTAGAGAGGAGAAGGGAGTTGAGGGAAATTGGAAGGGGAGGTGAACCATGAGAGACTATGGACTCTGAAAAACAATCTGAGGTTTTTGAAGGGGCGGGGGGTGGGAGGTTGGCAGAACCAGGTGATGGGTATTGGAGAGGGCATGGATTGCATGGAGCACTGGGTGTGGTGCAAAAACAATGAATACTGTTATGCTGAAAATAAAAATAAATAAATAAATAAATAAATAAATAAATAATAAATAAAAACAAAAAAAAAAAAAGAAAATACTTAATATAAATGAAAACACAACATACCAAAACTTAAGGAGTGCAGCAAAATCAGTACTAAGAGGCAGTTTACAACAAACACCTACATTAAAAATAAAAATCTCAAATATACTACCTAACTCTATAACTCAAAGAACTATAAAAGGGACTATACCCAAAGTTAGCAGAAGAAAAAAAAAAATATATATATATATATAAGATTAGAGCAGAAATACATAAATTTGAGTATGAAAAACATTAGAAAAAGTTGAAAGGACTGAGGGTTTTTTTTTTTTTTTCAATAAACAAAACTATCAAACTGTCAACCAAACTAACCAAGAATTCTTGGCTAGAGAGAGAGAGAAGACTCAAATAAAATTAGAAATGAAAGGTGACATATTACAATGGATTCTACAGAAATAAAAAAGATCATAAGGAAATGTTATTAGCAATTATACACCAATTTTGGACAAACTATGAAATGGATAAATTCCTAAAAATATACAATATACCAAGACCAAATCAAGAAGAAATAGAAAGCCTGAACAGAGCAATAATAAATAAGGAAATTGAATCAGTAACCAAAAATCTCCCAATAAAGAACAAAGAAAATCTCAGGACTATATGACTTCACAGGTAAATTCTACAAACATTAAAAAAAAAATTAATACCAATCTTTTTTATACTCTTCCAAAAACAGATGAGGAAACACTCCCAAACTCATTTCATAAGACCAACATTATCCTTATACCAAAGCCAAAGATAACATGGGAAAATATCCCTGATGAACACGGATACAAAAATTCTAAACAAAATCTTAACAAACTGAATTCAACATCATTTTATGGGAGGGCTTGTTCTGATTCTCCCTAAAGTTTGTGGATTTTTTTTGTTTTGTTTTGTTGTTGTTGTTGTTGTTGTGTTTAGATAACTAGTAGAGATAACAAAGTTTCTTCCCCTCCTTCCTATGTGATGAACCAATGGACCCATGATGTCTGTTAAATGTTAAACACTTTGACCTCATCATAATGGCCTCTGCACTTCCCCTAACTCTATAAAATCTGTGGATAGGGTCCAGACTTAGCAGAGAATAGCTTGCCAATGCCTGGATCATCATCCACCCACCCTCTCCTCCCCATCAGTAAGTTACCCTGAATAAAGAGGGTAACTGTGTAAACATTATGAAGTGGCTTGCTTTATTTCTTGGTCTCAAAATGACTTCTCGGTTATAGGTTACATAACTATCCCTCCTCCACCTTTTCATAGGACTCCACAAAAAAGCAGTGATAATAAATGAATTTAAGAAAGTTGCAAGACATGAAAATCAACATTCAAAAGTAAGTTGTATTTTTATATACCAACAACAAACTCATATCTAAAAAGAAATCAAGAAAATAATTCAATTTGCAATATCATCAGAAAGAATAAAATATCTAGGGATAAACTTAACCAAGGAGGTAAATGACTTATACACTGAAAATCATAAAACACTGAAGAAAGAATTAAAACAGACATGATTAAATGGAAAGACATCCCATGTTCATTTTTTTGAACAAATAATATTGTTAAAATGTCCCTACCACTCAAAACCATCTATAGATTTAATGCAACCCCTACCCAAATCACAATAGCATTTTCATACAAAAATTTATATAGAACCACAAAAAATCCTGACTAACCAAACCAATTTTGAGCAAGAAGTACAAAGCTGGAGGTATTACACCCCTTGATTTCAAGCTATATTACAAAGTTATAGTAATTAAAATAGTGTGGTGCAGGCATAAAAGCAGATACATAGACTAATGGAACATAATAGAGAGTCCGGTATTTTAAACGGATGCATATATGGTCAAGTAATCTTTGACAAGAGTGCCAAAATACATAATAAAGAAAGGAAAGTTTTTTTTTAATAAATGGTGTTGTGCAATTGCTTTTCCATATGCCAAAGAATGAAATTGGACCCTTATCTTACACAATACACAAAAACTAACTAAAAAAAAAAAAAAAAAAGATTAAAAACTTAAATGTAAGACTTGGAACCATAATGAAATCAATATCTCTTTTTTTATACTTTTTAATTTTTTATAAACATATAATGTATTATTAGCCCTAGGGGTACAGGTCTGTGAATCACCAGTTTACACACTCCACAGCACTCACCATACCACATACCCTCCCCAATGTCTATAACCCCACCACCCTCTCCCTACACCCCACCCCCGGCAACCTGAAATCAATGTCTCTTGATATTAGTCTTGGCAGTGATTTTTTGAATATATCAAAAGTGCAGGTAACTGAAGCAAAAATAAGCAAATAGGATGACATCAAGGAAAGAAACAAACATACAAAAAAAAAAAAAAGTCTGCTTAACAAAGGAAAGACCTGACAAAATGAAAAGACAACCTATAGAATGGGAGCAAGTATTTGCAAACCATATATCAGACAGAGGGCTAATATCCAAATATACAAATAACTCAAAATTCAAAAAATAAATAACCCAACTAAAAAATGGTAAAAATACTTGAGTAAATTTTTCTCCAAAAGTGATATACAGATATATAAAAAGGCACTCAAGATCACTAGTCACGAGGAAAATGCAAATTATAACCACAATAAGATATAACCTCATACCTATCAGAATGGCTATTTCCAAGAAAATAAAAGATAACAAGTATTGGCAAAGATGTGGAGAAAGGGAACAGCTGGATGCTATTTGTAGGGATGTAAACTGATACAACTTCTATAAAAAACTGGCAGTCCTCAAAATATTAAAACTAGAACTACCATCAGATCTAGCAATTCCACTTCTAGGTATACATCCAAAGGAAATAAAAACAGGATCTTGAAGGATTACCTGCATTCCCACTTTCTTTGCAGCACTACTCAAAATAGCCAATATATAGAAACAACCTAAGGATCCATCAACAGAAAAATGAACAAAAAAATATGGTGTATACATATGATGAAATATTATTCATTCTTAAAAAAGAAGGGAAGTCTCCATATGCAACAACATAGATGAACCTGGAAGATATTATGCAAGTAAAGTAAGCCAGTCATAGGACAAATACTACTACATGATACCATTTATAAAGATTCTAAAATAGTAAAACTCATAGAAGTATATAATAGAATTATGTTGGTGGGAGCTGCTCAGAGAGAGAAATGGTACAAAATTGTAGTTATGCAAGTTGAATAAGTCCTAGAGATTTACTATTTGCATATTGCCTTTAGTTAACAACACTGCATGATATACTTAAAAATTTGCCAAGGGGGGTAGATCATAAGTGTTCTTATAATAATGATGACTAAAAAGATTAAGAATAATAAAGAGGGTAGGGAAAAAGTTTTGGAGGTGATGGATATATTAATGTCATAGTTGATGGTCATGGTTTCATGGATATATACTTATCTGCAATCTCATCAAATTGTACACATTAAATATTATACATCTTTTTGTATGACAATCATATACCAATAAAGTAGTTTAAAGAAAGAAACAGAGTGGTCAGGATGGCTTTTGTTGAGTAGATGATATTAAGCAAAGGTTTATCAAAGGGGAAGAAATTGACCTTGTCAATATACATGGAAAGTGCATTTCAGAGCAAGAGAGAGAGTAGCCAGGACAAAATCCCTGCACTGGAATAACCCGAGACATGTCTGAAAACGCAAAGAAGCCAACAGATGTATCAGGGCATATTGAGGGGGAGAAGGGCAGGAGACAGAGGTGGAGAAGTAAAAAGGGTTGAGATCACATAGGAGTTCTTAGAAGTCTGTGTGAGGACTTTGTCTTTTCCTCTGAATAAAAATGTGGAAGGTATTGCTTGCTTTTGATAGATGAATTACAGATGTCATACAAGGGTCACCCTGATCAATACTAGGTCTCTGTTTGTAAAAATTTTTAAAAATAGGGAGATGTAGATATAGAGTAATGCAGGAGTCTTTGCCATATCTAGTGTCTAGTAGTGAGCATATTATGGTCACTCAGTAAATTGCTATCTATTTTATAGGTATTCCACTTATCCATGCAAAGATTTTAATGTTTTTATTAGGGAAGTTATAGAACAAGCCCTAATCAAAATGTTCAACTGAGATAAATGTGAAGCATTATCTTATGGCTCCTTATTGTATGGTAAATATGGATTCTTATTCCATAATTCTAGTTACTTCAAATAGGTTTCCAGTACTATTCACTATCTTCCTGAATCCTCTCAAAGTTATTATTTATATATGTTCTCTACAACTCAATTAACACATAAACAATTTGTTTATAACACAAGAGGTGACAGGAGGAGACATGAGTATTTAAAAGAAGACTGTCCAAAAATCCATATTTGCTCGTGTATGCTATAAATAAAATACACGTTGTAGTTATGCAATGAGCATAACTGCAATGAAAGTAAATTGCAATGAAAGTAAAAAAAAAATTGCATTGAAAGTAAATTGCAATGAAAGTAAAAAAAAAATTGCAATGAAAGTAAAAAAAAAAAAAATCTGCAGCAAAGTGTGCTTGAAGGAAAACTTTCCATTAGGTGCTATCTCCCCTCTACATACATAATGTATTATAAATTTTGCATGGCTTTGGTGTATCCTCCTCCATGGGATGCTAGTGGTGAAAGAAGTTGCAAGTGTCTTGAAGGAGTCTTTGTGCAACAGGTTGCTTTTCTCCAGACTTTGAATCCACCCAATATTTCACATCACACAGTCTTCATCACACCAACTTTCATGTAATAATTTCTTCCTTTCATTCACAAACATAATGAACCTCTAAATCTACTGATTCTTTTTCAATACAAAAAATTAAATACTGACCTCTTTTCTCTATTCTTGCTATCATGACCACTCTATAGCTGTAAAAGCTGCCTTGAAAATCTCTCCAGTTATAATCCATCTCACACACAACTCTTATGTCATGGCCTTTACCAGGCCTCTCCAGAGAAAACAGTCAACTGGATATACATAGATATAAGAGGGTATTTATTATAGGAGTTGGCTCACACAGTTATGTAGGCCAAGAAGTCCCATGATCTACCATCTGAAAGTTGGAGGACCAGGAAAGTAAGCCAGTGCTGAGTCCAAAGGACTGAGCATCTTGGGATCAATGGTACAGATCCCAGTCTGAATCTGAAAGCCTTATGTCCAAAGGCAGGAAAATATCTGTGTCTCAGGATAAACAGAGAGAGTGAATTTGCCCTTTCTCTGCATTTTTTTTCATTTGGCCTTCAAAAGATTAGACAATGCCTACTTTCATTGGTGAGGGCAATCTTCTTTACTCAGTCGACCGAATCGAATACTAATTAATCTCTTCCAGATAATCTCTTCCAGAGATACCCTCACAGACAAACCCAGAAATAATGTTTTACCCACTATCTGAACATCCCTCAGTCCAGTCAAGTTGATACATGAAAGTAACCATCACAAACTTCAAGGAAAATCTGGCTGGTCATAAGGACATTGGGAGGAAGATCCACTGCTGGTTAATGTTACCTTGATTACTTCCCAAAAGGACAGAATCAATTAGTGTAATGCTAACTTACCTTTTCTACTGACATCTAAGAGATTTTACTAGCTTTAGAACTAATAACTTTTCCTTTCACACTTCCAATTGTTGATCAAGACTCCTCCATTATATTATCATTTACTCCCCTTTTATCTGGCAAGTTTTTGATAATCCCTGGCTTTTTCTCCTTTTGTTTCTCTCCTGGCTGTCCACCTAGGCTTTCACTAACCCTCTTCTTTTTGCTTAGAATTTTCTTGCTTCAACTGCTGTTTGACAAAGTACATGATGAGACTGGCTAGAAAATATTCACCTTAACACCAGTGACTTCTTCTACCAAATTTTCTGCTTTAATCTGCAACACTTAGAGTTATAACCCACTGGGCCCTATCTCGCCACACACATTCCCAGGCACATGATTACTTTATTCTGTTTATGAAATGGGGGGAAATTCTTGGGTGTAGTGCAAAAAATAAAATAAAACAAACAAACAAAAAAACCCAAAACTATAGTGTGTACATGTTCTCTATTGACTGTTAAAGTTGACTCAGTGAAAAAAAAAAATGCTTCTTGCACGGATAATTATTGAAAAAATTCATTTCCACTACATATTTTTGTCCCACAAGTTAATATTTATCACAATTAATATTTATTGAGAATGTATCAGGCTCCAGGTCTGGATCTAAAGGGCTTTACATATTCATTCAATGAACCTTCACAATAACCTTACAAATTAGACAGCACATCAGCCCTGTTCTATAAAGCAGCCACTGTTCCAAGTCACAGAGAGTTCCCAATCAATATTGTGGCTGACAGCCTACTTTCTGAATCAAACGGTACATGACTGATAGAGAATAAGTCTCAGCCATGAGAATGCTTAGAAGTGAACTCATGGACTGGTGTACTCAGCCCTACCAGTAGAGGTTCATGTTTTTTGGAGCTGAAGAGAGAGCTGACACAGTATAGACAATACCAGCTATAGCAACTAGGTGAGAAGGATAAACACCACCTCACTACTCCTTATCCATATGCAGTTATTTTTTCTCAGCTCTAGAAAGGATGAAACGTTCTCTTTACAGAGTAAAGTATACCTTTCACAGGTTTACTCAAACCCAATCTCTCTTTCTTTGGATGATTCTTTAGCCTCATTTTTCTTTTTTTTTTTTTTCTTAGTTCATAGATAATTATTTAAAAATTATTTCTGTGAAAGAGGTGTTAGATTATTATGCTCTGAACTGATGAGGGCTTATAGGATAACTAAAGAATCTGGTGACGGCATAAGCAGAGGACTGTCAGCCAAAGTTCCCAGTCAGGTAAAAATGCAGGTTATCTTTCATAGCAAAAGGCGAGGAGGATGATCAGAGGAGAGTCAAGTCAAAAGACAATGCAAAAGGACCAGAATACACAACAAGGTAAACCCAGCAAAACTATCAATAGTGAATCGCAGTCACTGGGAAAGAAAGTGCCCAGAAAATTGCAATACTGAAGAAACTTGGCGGGTGTCAAGTCACAGAAGGGAAAAGGGAACAAGATGGAATTCCAGCTACTGGGAATGATGGGCACATGGAAGTTATCCAGTAGCTAGTCATCTGAGTTACCCTTCAGAAAGACACATCACATGGAAACAGGCCCAAAATGAACAAGTGACTGGGACAAAGGTGCTCCTAATCCAAGCCAGGATACGACAATATTTATTTAATCTCTTCTAGGAATCACTAACAAAGGGTGATTTATATTTTTCAGGCTTGGATACTAATTTATATTAATATCAGAGCCTGGATTAATATTAAAGTTATAGATATCAAGAAATAATAGAAAGAGTTCTGAATTTAAGTCCATAAGTTCTTATTAAACATCTCTGTATCTTGCTTGAAAAACAGGTGACACTCAGGGCAGAAAATCCCTTTATCCAGACAATCAAGAAAGCAGCTTTTTTTTTTTTTAAGATTTTATTTATTTATTTGACAGAGATCACAAGTAGGCAGAGAGGCAGGTGGGGGCGAGGGGGAAGCAGGCTCCCCACTGAGCAGGGAGACCAATGCGGGGCTTGATCCCAGGACCCTGGGATCATGACCAGAGTTGAAGGCAGAGGCTTTAACCCACTGAGCCACCCATGCATCCCAAGATAGCTGCTTTCTGATTTCACTTTCATTACCAACTGTGTGATCTTAGGAAAGTGAGAAACTTCTAAATGTGGGTCGTTGTGCTAACCACTCCATAAGACCCCATTCAGTACTAACTTTCTAAATTTAAGTAGAGATCTATGCACCCTAAGTATGATTTTTGGAACATTTGGATCAGTTTAGGTAGTGGAAGATTCTATGTCAACAGGTAACTTCATTTATTCCTTGGCTAAGAACCAGCTACTTGTCTGTTTCTCCTTCTTTGATGGAGGATTTATGTTGTTTTTCTCTCAAATAATTGTTGTTATATTTCTAAATAAGTGGATATAAACTACAGCTAATCAGAAATGCAGAAAGGAGTAATTGTCTTGGCACTAAATCTTAAGATTAAATTAGCCAACCCAAGAACTGAACATTTTGAACTCTAGATTTAATTGAATGAGGACAAAATGCTATTGCCAGAAGACAAAGCAATAATTATGTGCTTTAAACAATGGCTGAATTGTAATATCCAGGTATTAACTAGAAAGTCTTAATTAAAAGATTCCTATGATATTGCTACAGGTTCTTAAACTTATGAAGTACCCAATAAATGCAGTTTGAATTTAAAAATTCTTAATAGTGAGACATTAGCTAACAGTCAATGAGCTCTTACTATGTTGCAAGCACTATACTAAGGGATTTAAATACAGGAATTATTTTAATCCTCATAACAACCTGATGAAGTAGATAAGTTTTACAAATGAAAAATAAAACATAACAAATAAGCAAATAAACTATGCCACAGAGAAACCAAGTAACTTGCTTAAGTTCACAGAGTTGATGTTTAGACGCTACTAGAATCACTTTCGCACACCCTTGGTCTACCTCATCGTTTGAGCTAGCTACATATCCCAGAGAAGATTCCAAAATTCAGTGGTCATATTTTAGAAATAACTATTAGGAGCTTTCACAAGTCTGAATCCAAACATAAATAAGTTTTGCCATATGGCTGGTATTAACATTATTTAACATTTGTAAAGCATCTTATATATGTAAAGCTTTATACTGCAGAGTAATTTTGAAGAATGTATTATTAGTTCACCTGTTTCAAGAAACCAACCAAACAAAAATTTCCCAGAGACCTGGCTACTTACCCATTCTGATATCAGGGTTAATCTTGTCTAAGTGCTTAATGCTCTTTTAACACCTTAGTGTCACAAGTTCTAAACTCTGCAGAGTCCTTTTTGACATTTATAATATGAAATCTAATAATAAATTTGCATGACAAACAAATGGTACAAAGGAGAAAATTTTGGTAAATATGAAGTAAGCAAAAGGATTGGAAAAGACAAAAAATAAATGCAAGTAAAATGATGTTAAAAAATCGTAGCAAGCTTTTTTGTCTGTCCAATACATCATAAAAACTAGCTTTAATTCATACATTAGAATTTTGAAGTCACTCATGTATATCTTTTATACACAACTATATAATACAAAACTTAATAATTTTAAAGGATGAGTAACATTTTACAAATATCTTGGATAAAGAATATTTCTAATAGTATTCCTCCGCCCTTCACCAATTTTTTTTTTTTTCAGACCACACTTCCTTCTTATTAAATCCAATTACAGCTCCAAAGAGACTAAGGTAACTTGAAACTTGAGCAGAATTCACAAGCTCTTAGCAGATGCTCTGGTTGTAAGAATGGTGGCAGAAGAGATTTACATTATTTTTTCAACTAGATAAAAGTCCTTGGAAATTGCAATAAGCAATAATGTCCTGATAAAAGGGATCTCATATCTAGTCACACCAACAATATTTTTTTAAATGATGAAGAACTGGCTAAATATAAGAATATTTGGTTAAATCTAATCATCAAGCTTATCCTTGAAGAAGAAACTGTACTATTCCAGGTATATATTATCATTATCTAAAGAACTACTCCCTCTTGACAAATGCCCCCAAAACTCCATGCCTTTCAAAACCATCATCCAGTAGACAAGAGTACAAGATGGTCCCAAAGTGAAGGGACCAAGATAATCAACCACATTCATTGATTCCTTAGGATTGTATGTATCTATAGTACGAAATGAATCCATGGTAATAAACATAAGACTGGACAAAATTTTTCAGTTCCTGTTGATCCAACAACAAATACATAACTTTTTCTTAAAATTGTGATCCAAATGGACTTTGAAAACCGGGACCATGTAGAAACAAAAGGCTAATCACATTTCTCTTCTGCATGGCCTTAAACTGCCTCACTCCTTTTTGCAGATGCATAGGTATGTCTGTAAAACACCTCATTTCTTTTTTTTTTAAGATTTCATTTATTTACTTATTATTTATTTATTTGAGTGAGAAACTTCAGGGAGGAGCAAGCAGGAGAGGGAGAGAGAGAATCTCAAGCAGACACCACTCTGAGTGCAGAACCAGATGCGGACCTCAATCCCAAGACCCAGAGATCATGCATGACCTGAGAGGAAATCAAGAGTCAGACACTTAACAGACTTAACTACCCAGGCTCCCCTAAAACATCTTATTTCTTAAGTTCCCACGTAAGTTAATAAATAACTTTTACTTAAAACATGTGTTTTTTTTCATGTAAATCAATCTATTTTGTTAGTTTATGTAATACAGGCCTCACCTCTTCCAATTGTAAAACAATACAATTTTCACTTTGAACAGTCAGGAATGTTGGTGAACCTGGGTGACTCAGTCAAGTAAATGTCTGCCTTTGGCTCAGGTCACAATCCCAGGGTCATGGGATCAAGGCCTGCATCAGCCTCCTTGTCAGTGGGGAGTCTGCTTCTTCCTCTCTCTCTGCCCTTTCCCTTGCTCATGTTTGCTCCACCTCTCTCTCTCAAATAAATAAATAAATAATTTAAAAATAAATAAGTAAAAACAAAAAGCCAAAATGCATGTTCAAAAACAAACATAATCTTACAAAATTGCAATGAACGTAATATTCTTGATCATCTCTTTTTCCAGCTGTTGTCTAAATGATTGTCAACCCAAATAAATGTCTGAAGCACTGGAGGATAGAATATCTGCATAAGTGTACTTTATACCGCATATTTAATAACTTTTTGTACCATTTTTTCAGAAGGATTATAAAGCAGAAAGATTTTCATTTAATGCTTTTGAAAAGTAGATAATAAAAAAATGTAATAAAGAGCATACAGTGCATTCATTTGTAACATTTGCACAACCAAGGTCAGGTCTATTTGTTTACCCAAAAAGAGGCAAATCTATGCAGGATTCATTGTACTGGACTCTCTAATGCCCAATTCTGATCCCTGCCAAGATCTGATTGATTGTTCTATTAATATATCAGAGGCAAAAATGGAGAATAAATCAAGCAATCCAGAACCGACTTAGTCATGCTACAGAGACATGGCATAAAAGCTAGGAAGCAAAATCTTTTGCTAGGTTTGGCTGAGTACCTCTTCACTGCCTGCTAAATCACTGCTATCTTTGTGACTTAGACTGGTTTGGGGGAAGTGGGAAGGAGGACCCAAGGAGGGAGTACGGCATTGCTGGGAAAAGGGGTCGGAAAGATTAGGGAGCCATTTTTGATATGTGTTACTGGTATCTGAGCATGCATTCACAGTATTACACTATGCGTGACCTGCATTTCCTATTATGAGATGTTTTGTCTTTCAAGTTATTGCCTCCCAGAAACTTCATTTTTAAAATCAAAGTACACTGAAGTAAAATGATAGGTTATCAGATGTATTGGTCAATGATCAGTAAACCAGCAAACAGAAAAGCTCTTAGGGACAGGTTATTTTACCAAAGAAAAGAGCACATTTCATTGGTTAGCTTACCAAAACTTTCTGCTTCTTCTCAGTTCATTAATCACGTCGCTATTATTAAAATTGGCTTTCCTCTTAACTTATTCACATGAATCCCTTGATGGATTTTTTTTTTAAAGATTTATTTACTTATTTGAGAGAGAGAATGGGCATGAGCGGCGGGAAAAGAGGGAGAGAATCTTGAGCAGACTCTGTGCTGAGAGGCTCCACATGGACCTCGATCTCACAACCCTGAGATCATGACCTGAGTCAAAATCCAGAGTTGGATGCTCAACCAACTAAGCCACTCAGGAGCTCTCCTTGATGGGTCTTATATGTTGTTACCTTTCTCCATTCCTATGTAGCCTCCTGGTCCTCCATCCATTTCAGGGTTTTGTTCTTCAATATTTTCTGATTTTCCTCTATAAGCACTTCCTAAAGGATCTTACCCACCTTAACATTTCCAGTACAGAACATGCTAATCATTCCTCGATCTATATCTCCGTCATAAAACTTGCTATGGGTCTCCAAGTCATATATCCAACTGCCTACAATACTAAGTGAATCAAGATGTCTTTATTTCTCACCTTCCAATCCTACCCATCACCAAGTCCTCTTGCTTTTATTATCTTACAAAAGACCCCCCACCCACCTGTCCCTCATCCATCTTTCCACCAATCACAGAACTCTTCATTTTGATTCTCGTTTCTCTCTCAGAAGGCCACTAGAGTCTTCATTTACCTCTAGCCTTGAGCTCCTCAACTCAGTCCTCTTCAAATGGTCTAGTAGAAGAGACAAATAATAAATAAAATAAGTAAATATGCTAGAAGTTGATAATTGCTATAGGAAAAAAAAGAGAGAGAGAAATCAGGGAAAGGGGAATAAAGAACACTTGGTAGGGTAAAGCAGCATCACAAGACACCCGATAGACTGACCCCTACCTACCTTCTAATTTCACCCCTAAATTTTACTCTTTCACACAAAACTGCTTCCCTCCCCACCCCAGAATACATTGTGCTGTTTCTCACTCCTGCATCTCTGTTTATGCTGTCTCCTTGGCCGCAAATATCCTTTTCCTCTTCACTTAAGAACTCCTTTTCATTTAAACATTGCTGAATCTACCTTAGGCTGGTACAATATTACAAGCTCCATGTTTCTTTTGTACTCTCTGAATTTCTCTACCATGTAGTTAATACCTAAATCATTATTTTCAGTTGATTTTTCCTTCTCTCTTAATATGAGACAGACAGTAAGACTAGAGTTAGACCTCGCTGATTCTTGTCTCCCCAACATACTCAAATGGTGATTGAATTATTCTCCCTGTGACTCCCTACATCTGTGATTCCATAATTGTTCATCTTCCACTTCTTTTTATAATTACACATTCTTGGGGTGCCTGGGTGGCTCAGTGGCTTAAAGCCTCTGCCTTCAGCTCAGGTCATAATCCCAGGGTCCTGTGATCGAGCCCCGCATCAGGCTCTCTGCTCAGCAGGGAGCCTGCTTCCCTTCCTCTCTCTCTGCCTGTGTCCCTGTCTACTTGTGATCTATCTCTGTGTGTCAAATAAATAAATAAATAATCTTAAAAAAAAAAAATAATTACACATTCTTTCTTTCATATAGCACTTTTTTTCTCTATTTGTAGCCCAGAATAGTTGATTTAAGAGACCTTATATTTCTTTCTGGTGTTTTTCATTTCTGTGTGTTATGGTTTAATTTTCAGAGTAATTACATCCATTTCCAAATTCTTGGGATGGAACGAGTTAGGGGGAGTGTCATAACACTGTAGTCCCTAAGCCCAGATAGTTAAACAATATGTGCCAACTTTGTTATTTTAAATAGAAAATAGGGAATAAGAAAAAAAAGGGGGGGAGGAAGAGAAAAAGGAGAAATTACATCATGTCTAGTCTACTCTTACTATACTCACTCTATCACAAAAAAGAGACTTTGAAGAAAACCAATGAACTATTAATTAAGAGAAATCACTTAGGAAAACTAGAAAAGAAAAGCAAAGTCAAACTTTGTACCATAAAGGTAGGTGGTCAAGGAGAGTACAATTTTAATTTTTTTCTTCAGATTATTTGAAGAGTGTTTCCTCACTACAATTTTTAAAGCAGTTTTTTTGTTAAGATTTTATTTATTTATTTGAGAGAGAGAGAGGGAGAGAGCGCACAAGAGAGGGGAGGGTCAGAGGGAGAAGCATACTCCCCGCTAAGCGGGAGCCCGATGCAGGACTCTGTCTTGGGACTACAGAATGATGACGAGCCAAAGGCAAAAACTTAATGGACTGAACCACCCAAGTGCCCTCCTCACCACAATTTCAAAACATTGTTCTATTTACATAATTTTAACTTAGGTTGTCTTATGTATTGCATCTTTTTCTACCTTATATATTGTGTATACATAACCTTCTTAAAAAGTATATACATACATATTTATTGTTATTTTCTAAATGCTAACTATATATTTTAACATTAATAAATAATACAACTTTAGCTATAAAATAATTTTGATGAAGATGAACTTTTATTTTTAAAATTGTTGTAAGTTGCATATACTGACAGCTTAACAACATAAGGCAAATACTGCCAATAACTTAGTCATATAAATTAATGGACACTCCAGTGTATCGATGGTCATTGTAATTAGTTGTAGAAAACAAATAACCAAAGGTAAATGTGAACTAATTTATAGGATCTCATTAAAAATGCTTTTTCAAAGAAAAACAGTATCTTTCAAATGAAAAGTAATTGGAGCAATGAATTAGTCTAGGTTTTAATTAAAAATTGAAAATCCAGTATAAGTGTTACCTAATTTCACCAGGTAGAAAAGCAGAGCACAATAAAATTAGTTAAACTGATTTAATATTTATATTTATTAATGAAGCTATATCGGGAGCATTATGCTTGATATACAATCTATAAATTAATTACAAATGAAGTGCCTAAGAAGGTAGATATTTAAAATGACATATATGTGTCATACATCATGTAATTTTCTTCACATTATGCTGTTAAATATCTGACAAAGCAAGCTAAAATGGTTTTTAAAAAAGCTTAAGGATTAATAAATTGCATTACCCTGATATAGAATACATAATTAGCATAGGTTCTAAATGTGAGCATTAATGTGTAGCCAGAGAGTAGTTCTGGTACATAGGTGAGTAGATATATTGAAATAACTGAAATACCTTTTACTTGCTAGTATTTATCTCATGCTGGAAAGCAAGAATTGTTGTTGTTTTTTTTTTAAGATTTTATTTATTATTTGACAGAGAGAGAGCGAGCGAGAGAGTGATCACAAGCAGGGGGAGTGAAGAAGCAGGCTTCCCGTTGAGCAGGGAGCCTGATGCGGGGCTTGATCCCAGGACCCTGGGATCATGACCTGAGCTGAAGGCAGACACTTAACAAGTGAGCGACTTAGGTGCCCCAAGAATTGTTTTTATAATGTTCTTATTTTCACACTGGCCTCCAGACATTTTCCTTTGATATCCTTCCATATTTTCAGGTTCATAATCATCTCCCCACCCTCAAATCTTCTTTTAATTCCCCATATTACCTTTATTAATAAAATTTGACACTTCTAGAGCGTACATATATTTCCTTCACTGAAACTTTGGTAAATGTGGTTCTCATATGTGACATCCTTCAGTGACTCACCATCACTAATCAAAGAAATTCCAACTTCTTTTTAAAATGCCATTTGCATCATTTATAACTTAGTCTCAAACTGTCTTTCTGGATTTAGCTCTCACAACTATATAACAAAACTCTGTGGTATAATCAAACTGACTACATGTTATTGCACAGCAATACAATTTTTAGATTCTGCATTCAGCTTTGCTATTTCTTTACTCCGGTTTAAAGGGAGATTTAACCTATTCTCTAATTTTCTTTCTGTCCTATCTCCATCTATCAAAATCCCACCTATACTTCAAGCCCTGTTTCAAATTTCAACTCATTCACCAATCTTCCCTTTATCACCTGAGAAATAATAATTTCTTCTTCTACTCAATTCCTATTATGAGGCTATAAATGAATTATATTCCTGTAGACATTTTCTTAACACATTCATACTCTATACCAACTATGGCTGAAAGACTGTTTAACAATACAAGGGATACTATGGTTAAAAAAAAAAAAAGATATAGTCCCTGCTCTGAAGAATATTACAATCTAATGGAGATAGGAGGTAATTGTACAAATGACTGTAATATTAAAGAAAATGAAGAAGCTTCCCTAAGAAAAGTACATGAAAATTTCTAGGATGATATTAAAAGCTACTGCTGAGAAAAGCTTTAGTTGTGATGACAACTGAAGTAGATTCTGAACAAAATGAAATAATTTTGGCAGTCAGTGATAAGGTGGAGAATATTTCCAGTGAAATAACTATGAACCAAGGTATGGAGATGAAATGCTCGTAGTATGTTCATGGATACTGTTACAGACTGAAACTTTTCCTCTCCAAATCCTTATGTTGAAGTCCTAACTCCATGCCATCCCTAAAACTTAATACAGTTACCTAATTCAATAATGCGTCGTATATACTAAGTAGCAGAAGACAAACCTGGACATACAGGTTGAGCTAATAATATAATTTGGTTAATCAAATAAATGTATATAAAAGGACATTGTCTTGACTATTCAACCTACATTCTACTTCATATGATTAATCTTAACCAACTGTGATAATTAGATAACTCTTCTTTGCCAATGATGAATTCATGGATGGGCAGTCCTAAGTTATTTTTGGCTCATGAGACATGAGGTAGCAGGGTGCTTCTGGGGAAAGTTACCTTATGAATCAGAAAGAACAGAGGCAGAGATAGTCACTTCTTTCTTCCTATGTTGCTTTGTCTGGGGCAACAAGAGACATCTTATTACACCCTGAGGACGCAGGAATTACTGACATAGAACAGCAAGATGATAATGTAACCGACCCACTGAATCAACCAACCCTGGTTTCTATTCTACATCTAGCTTCCTATTCGGGCAGTGAATTTTCTTATTATTTGGAACAAATTGAGTTTAGTGTTCCTTATATCCAAAAGCAACTGAAACAAATACTAGGCTGAGTTGAGTAATATGTTCTATAGCCAAAGGTTAGTCATTAAAGAATTGTATTTAACTGTTCTAGTAATAATGTAGGTAGGATTAGATTGGAAAACCTCATGATGTTGGGAGACCAGCTAAGAGGCTAATTATCTTAATGAGATATAAAGATGTTTGAGCCTAAGAAGGTGACAAGATTCTGGCGAAGGTGATAGCTGTAGTAGAGAAGAGTAATGTTTTTGTAGTTTGTTTGTTTGTTTGTTTCCTAACTCCTTTGCCATTATTCAAATTCAGATGCTCATCTATTTTTTTTTCTTTTTTCCTGAATTACTGTAACTAATTTATGCCCTACCTTCAAGTTTATTCACTAACACTCACCCTATTTTGTCTGCCTTCCTAAAATCTGTTTACTATAGAGCTACTAGAACTAAATTATCTTTATAAGAATATTAATTCCACTCATGTTAAATATTTCCATTGCCTTTAGAATAAAACCCAAATTACTTAGCATTTTATATTGGACTTTTCGTGATTTGTCTCTCTATGCCTTATCCTAACTCACTGTTACGGGTTTAACACTGCCAAGAAATATATGCTGACATTCAATCCCCCAGTACCCAAGAATGTGACCATTTTGGGAATAAGTTTGTTGTAGATGTAATGAGTTAAAACGAGGTCACATTGCAGTACGGTGAGTGCTTAACCCACTAAGACTGATATTATAAGATAGTCAGTGTAGACAGAGATTCATAGGGAGAATGCCACATGAAGATGGAAGATTAGAAGGTTGCACCTATAAGCCAAGAAATGTCTGGGCTGCCAGACATTAGGAGAGAGTCATAGAACAGATCCTCACTCAGAAGGACCAACCCTGCTGACAACATGATTCTGGACTTCAAGTCTCCAGAACTGAGAAATAATGCAGTTCTTTTGTTTTAAGCTACCCAATTTATGGTACTCTGTTACGACAGCCCTAGGGAACTGGTATACAGATACTGAGCATGAACCTAGCTGTATCAAATTACTTGAAATTATCAAACATATTTTTGCCAAGGCCTTGTGTCTTTGCATTGAGGTTAACTTTCCTTCTTAATCACCTATATAAACTTCTTATTCCTACTAGACCAAAAGCAGGTATCTCCTCTGGAAAACGTTTCCTGATTTGAACATCAATGAATTGCCTCTCATTTTCAAAAGTGTACATAACTCAGACTGAGCATTTAGTCACTCATTATATCAATTGTCTATATATTTATGTCTCCCTCACTAGATCATGATCTCCCAGACAGGAGGTCCTGTACTCACTCTACCCCAGAGATTCACAACAGTGCTCATTAAATTTGCTAACAAGGATATGAGGAATTTGAGAAACAAGACAGAGGATCATAGGGGAAGGGAGGGAACAATGAAACAAGATGAAACCAGAGAGGGAGACAAACCATAAGAGACTTAATCTCAGGAAACAAACTGAGGGTTGCTGGAGGGGAGGGGGATGAAAGGGATAGGGTGGTTGGGTGATGGACATTGGGGAGGGTATGTGCTATGGTGAGTGCTGTGAATCGTGAAAGACTGAAGAATCACAGACCTGTACCCATGAAACAAATAATACATTATATATTAATAAAAAATTAAAATTAAAAAATAAAATTTGTGAACAAGCAAAATAATACATTTGACTCTAGGATTTAAAGGTTTTTTTGTAGATCAAGGCTGAAGAAGAAATCGAAATGACCACAAACGGCCAAGCCTTATTAACTAGAAGACTCGTGAAGCCATCATTAGATATTGATATAAGGGTTTTTTTTTTTTTTTTACCTATTAAATTAGTACTTGGAAATATATTTCTTTGAGCAGAATAGGTAAAACTAATGGAACAGTTGTATGGCTTTAAATACACATTATTTTCATACATTCAAAAAGATTTGCCCCAGGAACAATGATTTAACCAATGTATAGTGTCCTAGTGTTAAATCTATTATTTATCATTTGGTGTTACCTTTAAAAAAAATGGTTACTAATATTTTTAACTTAAAATTCCCTTGTCAAGATCACTTGTACTTTATCTGGTATGAAGAGCTCTTCCTATACATTAGTATTTATGGATTTTTAGCTTAATGTTTTCATTTATAAATAATTGTATCATAGATGCTTTGTCATGTTTTACTGTTTTCCTTTGTTATTTTTTAAAATTTCCTTTATTTTTACAGAGCTTTTATTATGTATGTATTCAAATATTCTAATGTTTTCATTGTATTTTCTATTAACATTTCAAAGCTTTGGAAGTTACCACTGAAATAAAAATAGTCAGTTTTATTTTCTTCTAGCTCCTCTCTGATATTTGTTTTAATTCATTAATGCATTTCCATGTCTTGATCTCCCAGCTCTTCTTGACTCATCCTGGGACTTACATATTAATTCTTCTAAAACTGCTTTGATCATGGTTACTGTTCTCATCAAATGTCCATCGATCTACGTCATGCCAAACTGAGCAGTGAGCCATCATTTCTCACGCCACTTCTTCAAGTCTTTTTTTCACCTGTTTTCCATAATCCTGAAGTCTCCTTGATTCTCTTCAGTTCTCTGGGAACTCTGTATTTTTGCGCCTCCTCCTACATGTCATGACATCTCAGTCTTCATCTTTGACATTACTCTTTTCTCTGCCTGTACCTAAGTGTTCGTTCCCAAGGCTTTAAATACTAATCTGTGAAATTTATTCCTCCAGTCATCAATGGCTCCACTAGATTTGGATAGCTTCCATATAAATGCCTAATAGAGATCATGACCCTAAAAAATCCAAACAAGGTTACTGATTCTTCCCCATCCCACCTCATGGCCTCCAATAAACTTCCCTATCTCTCTAACTGTTACAACTATTGAGCCTGTTGTTCAGGTATGATCTCTGATTCCTCTCTTTTATAACTCATATCTGATCTATGGCAGTCCTCTCATGTTCTCTGTCATAATGTATGTTAAATCTGATCATGTCTCATCACTTCAAACACTAGCAATTGGCCAGGAGCTCCTTTGTCTTTGGCATGGATTTCCATATGCTGTAGCCTCCTAAATGCCTTCTTGTTTCCTATGTGGCTTCCTGGTGGTATATTTTCAACAAGTAAGAGTGATCACTGTTGAATATGAATAATTGATCTTTTTTTTTTTTTAATGTTGTGTTAGTCACCAGACAGTACATCATTAGTTTTTGATGTAATGTTCTATGATTCATTGTTTGTGTATAACACCCAGTGCTCCATGCAATATGTGTCCTCCTTAATACCCATCACCCAGCTCACCCATTTCTCACCCCACCCTCCCTTCTTAAACCCTCAGTTTATTTCCTGGAGTCCATAGACTCTCATGGTTCATGATCCTACATGTATTGGCCCTTTATTTCTCACAACAACATTTACTTTTCTATTTCACAGATGAGCAAAATTAGCAAATTGCCCCAGATTATATCTGATTACTGAGAGATGGATTGAAACTGAGGCCATTTGTTTTCTTAACTCACACTGTTATACATTCACACCTATGTGGCTGTTCACCATTCATAGTGTTAAACTAAAGGACAAAATGGAGACTAGACTTGACTTTCTCTCAGAGAAAGAGAGAAAATCTCAAGCAGACTCTGTGCTGAGCTTGAAGCCCAACTCAGGGCTCAATCTCAGGACCCTAAGATCTTGACCTGAGCCAAAATCAAGAGTCAGTCACTTAACCAACTAAACCATCCAGGCACCCTTAGATTATTTCTTAGAAATGCCCTTGATACTCAAAATAAATTAAGTCTTCTTAAAAATGGTACAAGATGGGGCACCTGGGTGGCTCAGTGGATTAAGACCTCTGCCTTCGGCTCAGGTCATGATCCCAGGGTCCTGGGATCAAGCTCCACGTCAGGCTCTCTGCTCAATGGGGAGCCTGCTTCCCCCTCTCTCTGCCTGTCTTTCTGCCTATTTGTCATCTCTGTCTGTCAAATAAATAAATAAAATATTTTTTTAAATGCTACAAGATAATCACTTTTTTCCAATCCCTGCTGTCTAGAAATGCTAGAGTAATAATTAATCACTATAAAAGTTAAATAACTTCATTTTCACTTCATAAGCCATCTTATAACACCATGTCTCTGAGCTTCATATCAGTTTTGAATTTAAAACTCTCAGTTCATGAAGAGTTCTGATATGCACCATAAACTTTCACTAAATACTATTTTACTGATATAGTGATTTTAATTTTGCTATTTTTGTTTTTTTGACAACAGATTAAAACCTAGTCGGATTTGGACTCCACCATTTAACATAATTTTGCCCTGCTTTTCATCTCTAGCTCATTGGTACCATTATCTCCTCAATCTTTATTGCTGTTCAAAACATAACCAAGCTGGTGTCCATCTCAGGGCTTTTTACTCTATGACACTGTGTTTTCCTCCTAGTCTTCCTGATATTTCTATGGCTCATTTCCTCAAATTTTTAGATCTCTTCTCAAATGACTCTAGTAAACCTGTTAAAACAACCTTCCCTCCCAGGTCTTTCCTATCTCCACGCCTTCCCTATCTATGCGTTTATACTACTACACAATCCTCATCAAAGCCTGGAATTATTAAAATATGGTTGTTTAGGGTTTAACTGCATGAAATCAATATGTTAGCATATTATTTTTCTTTACAATCTTGATATCTATGTTTTGAAATGATCTTACATGTATTTAAAATATGTTTTCTGTCTATTAATACAATCTTAGAAGAGGTCAACCTATAAGAAAAGTTATATACAGCTGTCATTATATCCATGCAAAATGCCCACAGAATGCCATTTTTATCATAGATATTTGAAAAAGATATACTTAATAAATGAACACATGAATGTTTTTAAATACATTTTTAAAATATCAAAGAAATGATTCTCATTTGGGATCAACTTTTCCCTCTAGTCTGACAAATACAGATTACCCACCTATACTTGATAGGAATACATTATTTCAGGAAAAATAAAAGTTAATAAAAATTAGAAGTAATTGCCTTCCCTAACTCTCCGTGTCATTAAATACTTGTCTCCAGTTCAAGTTCAACCAAGTGATTATTAACTAAAAGCCATTATACTAGCATATCCATTCTTGTTGGTTGATATCACTGTTTTAAAAAGAAAGTATTTCACTTGAATATGAATGGGGCCAATTTTTACAAATCTTTATACTATGGTTCAATATTTAGCCCACTAACACATTTTAAAATATTCCATCTCTTCAAAGGTTTTCAGATTCTTTCATTTCTTAAAATACTAGATGAGAGCACAGCTCTTGTAAAGAGAGAATGTAACATGTGGAAGTTTGGAAAAGCAGCAGGTATGTGAGGCATGCAAAAATAATGAGGCAAGTATATTTGCTGATCTGAACTTCAATAGCAGACAGTTCTCCTGGGAAGGTATTTTTAAAGACACTTCAATCATTTATGCTACTAGCCTTTGCTTTACTAGTGGGTGTTGAGTTGTTGTTGTTGTTGTTGTTTTTCCATTTGTTCCTAAGTGGGCCAAGACCATATATGTTTTAACACATGAAAAAATATGTAGGGTAATAAGTAATAAGGCCTTGATATATATGTATATATATATATATGTATATAGATATATAGATATAATTCATGAGGCTATAGTTTAAAACTTTAGTTAGTTACTCCCAGTGTGACCTCTGGGTTTACTGCTTTCTTAGAAAAATACCATCTGCATTCTCCACAATGTATGCAAATGATACCAACTGTTATTGGAGAAACACAACATGTTAAGCACATGATGTGACAGGTAAAGGAAAAATATTCCTCTTGGACGTTAATCTCCATGCCTCCCTCATTCTATGTTCTCTCCCTGGTAGGAAATCTGTATTGTGAGGAGGGAAGTATTAACTCTTTTAGGTCACGGGAGCCCCACTGAACACCCTTATGTCTTTGGCTTTCACTGGTTCTCTCAGTGTCCCTTCCCACTCCAGATTCCTGTACAAACTTATTACCTTTTTCTCTGTGTGCTCACAAAATGTCCATTTCTTAGCATTCCAGGGAATTCAAAATAAAAAATAAAAATCTCTATCTAAGCCTGAGATTCTAGGAGTTTATAGATTTGAAGAAATGACAAAAAGTGAAACATTTATTAGAAGGACTGACCAATGAAAAAAGGAGACCCAGAAGAGTGGAGGAGAAAGGAAAGCTTTGTCATAGATTTGTTGACAAGCCAATCTTTTTTTCAGCCCATATGGGCCTTGAAGCTTCCAAATATTTCAGCTATAGAATTTCCCTTTTAGGGAAGCTTGGTCCTTGCTTCACAGAGCCCAGAGGCACAGGCGTTGTCTGCCTAGATGTTCAAGAAAGGAACAGTTGTCCAGTTATCAAATTCAGAAAAATATTTTTATGGTATAGCTTTAGCCCCACTTATGTATTTGACCACTTCTTTAATGATAGAAAGTAACAATATGCTCCTACTCTTTAAGTACCCAAGCTAAAGCTACACTTACAGATGCACTTACAGATGAAATAAATGTAAACCTTTAAGTGATCCCCACGTAGCAGTTTGTTCACCTTTTTTAGTATACTAAAACTACGTATTTTCTTTAAAACTAAAAATGTTCTTGTCATTCATGCTTGGCAGATGTTGTGAAGTTGGAGAATACCCATAAGTGTTTAAAATATATATTCGTTCTATGATAAATTTATTTGTTCATAAATGTCAGCTAGGCTTTTAAGCCTGTAGGAAGCAATGCCTGTAAAACGTTAAATTTTTATAAACTTTTAACTTTAAATGCAATCTGGAGGAATACAAATTAAGTCTGCACCATGTGAAAGTGTACATTTTTTTTTCCTCCCTCAGAGGTACTTCACTGCAAACATGCTGTACAGTAACTCAAGTCATACGACCAGGCTTATGTTTTACTACTTAGCTGTGTGACAAGGGGTTTAATCAGCCTGAAAAATGTTGACAACTCAAGATTTGTGTTAGAAAAGAACATAATTCCTGATCTTTGGAACTTGAGACTAAAATCTCACACTTTCCATTTAATAGAAAATTGGATAACTATACACCAGTAGAAATAGATGGTGCAGAAAAATTCAAATTAAATATGAAAGATGTAAATTGTCAAGCATTAGACTGTGCTATTACCCTTGATTTAATGAAGCCCAATGTCTAGAGAAAGAGACCTCTAACTTGTCAGGTTGTTCTCCAAAAAATGAACATTTTTCCTTCATCAGGTTGCACTTCCAAAGGTTTTTTGGTTTTTTTTTTTTTAGATTTATTTATTTATTTATTTGACAGAGATCACAAGTAGGCAGAGAGGCAGGCAGAGAGAGAGGAGGAAGCAGGCTCCCCGCAGAGCAGAGAGCCTGATATGGGGCTCGATCCCAGGACCCTGAGATCAGGACCTGAGCTGAAGGCTGAGGCTTTAACCCACTGAACCACACAGGAGCCCCCAAAGGTTTATTTTTAATACAAGCTCGATTTCCTTGAGGAAGCTATTGGAAACAAAATTCACAGACTCCTAAAATACTTAGTAGTTGAACATATGAACTGACAACAGTAAGTCTAAGGGCACATAAAATAAATATTTTGAATTAATTTCTTAAGAAATTAAAATGCAGTTTTCTAATCAAATTTGACTTTCAAAATTACTAAATTCTGTTTTTTTTTATTTTAAAAATTCTGTTTTTCTCAGACTAATAGAAGTGGTTTGTAACCCCATTTGCTCATTTACTAAATAAAAAATTGAAAGGCTACCACATGCCAGTCTTTCTTTGAATTTTCAATAGCATTTGCTTCACTATATGAAAGAAAGCATTAGAGATGCGAATTACTCTGGAGATCAAGTGGACTTCTGGGTGATATCCCGTATCTCTAGAAGGAAAGACATGGACCAATGGCATCAGATAGGAGTCCACTTCTAAACGTAGCCACTTAGTAATTGTATGAATTTAGCCATTTGGACACTCAATGTCTCGGTATTCTCATCGGGACAGTGGAGAATATAATGAGAACCTCACAGTGTTGTTGTGAGGATATATGTAATGTGTTTAACACAGTCCCAGATAAACAGAAAAGCACCCACAAAGTATTAGCTAATACTTATATTACTTGTAATAGTACCTTATACCAGCAGTAGTAGAAATTGCATTTAGGCTAATACATTTTAATATACTTTTTATGTATTTTACAGATATATACTTACTATACACACATAGCTTTTATATAAATTCTATGTGAACTACTCATTTTTCGTTAGGTTTTCACCTTCCAAGAAATTTGCACATACCCATACACATACATATATGTACACATGTGTGCATGCTTTGTGTAATATACATGTGTGTGCTTAGAGACAGACTTAATGCTTAGAGACAGAATTAATAATTCCAACATCTTGTCTTATTCTAGGACTCTGATCTTATTCTAAGAAACATCAGTAGAGTCACATTATCTCACTCATGTTGACTGGTACAGATTAACCTAAATTGACAAAATTTCAATTGTAACATTCTTTTAAAAAATGTAACAGTTATCCCCATTTAAATTTAGAAGCACTGTTACCTATGTATTATTCAGTAGCTATTAAATATTTTAATGTTACAAATATTAAAATTTACACATAGATAAAATTATTAGC
Organism: Lontra canadensis; assembly: GCF_010015895.1. NCBI lineage: Eukaryota > Metazoa > Chordata > Mammalia > Carnivora > Mustelidae > Lontra > Lontra canadensis. Next base: position 42,872,541 of record NW_022630995.1, on the reverse strand, counting down.
TATAAAGTATAAGTTGTTCATCTTATGGATGGATGAATTATTTTTGTCATCATTAAGGGATATTCAACAACTTTTTGTTTTAGAGATTTTCTATAAAATAAAGATTCTTTACAAAATGGTGGAATATTAACATTACATAAATCCATAGGAAAGGGAAAAAATTGTATAAATAATAACAAACCAAATTACAACTACTAAAATTACTACAGACTCCATGGTGATGGAGCTTGCATTAATGAGGCTAATTGTGACAAAGATAATGTGATATGTTCCGCTTCCCAAAATAAAATTAATGCACAATTTTTTTGTACTAAGTCGGTTTTCTTTTTTTACTTGAATAGGCAAATTCAGTTAAGCGACCTCTTGTAAAGTATAGAAATAAAATCAATGAAAGCATATAAGTTAGCTGAGAAAAACATAACATGGTTTATGAGGCAAGGACAGTTTACTTTTACTTTGATAGTTCTTTTATTCAACCCATATTCTTAGTAGACCAATTCAGTGGAAGATGCTATGGTAGGTATTAAGGGTATGGCAGTGAACATGACAAAGGCCCGACTGCTGGGCAACTGCAGAGACCATACAAGAGTCACACAAGGACATCAGCTCTTTTACATTATTAAAGCAAATAGAAACAGCAAATAATGTTTCTATTACTTTAAAAATATCTAACCTACTTAATTCAATAAACATATTAAGCTGTTACTATGCACTTAGCACTCTGGCAGGCACTTTAAGATTACAAAGTAAAATGATCTTTGCCTTCCTAAGTCTTGCAAACTAGCAAAAACAATAACACTGTGATTAAACACAAATACACTACTAATATCAAGAGATTATATGGTAAAGATAGAGGCATAACTGATTAAGTTATGAAATGGGCAGGGATGAGGAAAGTGCCAGACCATATCTAGGTGTAGAGAAGAAAAAACAGTTTCATTCAGATAAGTAAAAAGAGAAAAGAGAGAGAATTTAAATAAAGGTAGAGCCTGAATTATTTTCCCGCAGGTCCTCTAAAACTCAGGGAGAATCCTTCCTGTTGTCTTGGCTTCTGCTCATTTTGCCTGCAAACTTCAGTGTTTCTTGGTTTGCTCTAGTCTGTCTCTGATCTCTGTCATTTTCACCACTCAGCATCCTCCATGTTTCTGTCTTCATAAAGCCATCTTTAAGGGCAATCATGTTACATAAGGGGCCACTCTACTCCAGTACGACCTTACTTTAATTATTTCTGCAAAGACCCTATTTGCAAATAAGTTCCCACTCTGAGATCCTGAGAATGAGAACTTAAATATATCATTTTTAAGGGGAACACAATTCAACTCATAGCAAGATCTAATAAAAAACATCTATTCAGACCAAACTACATTTAAACAGAAGTGAACAATTCCAACTGTATAAAGTATATTGTTGGAGGGAGGGTGAATTTGTATAACACCTTTGGAAAGTAACGAGACTGACTATATTGAAGAACATTAAAATAGTCATACATTTTAGCCCAAAGAAATAATCCTAAATACAGAAAAAAGTGCTCTATACAGAGGCTTTTATTGTAGTCTTACTGAAATAGAAAAAAAGTAAAAATGTTAAACATAAACATAGAGAAATGCCAGGTGAATTTTAGTTCAACTAATTCATCAAAAACCACACTACAGAAAATTAAGTTTAGAAGAAATTCATTACATGGGAAATATTTCTATCAGTTGAAATTTGACTGAAAAATTATATATGCCATCAACTACATAACCAAAAATAAATTTTAAGAGCTACATTAAAATGTAATGGAAAGCAATGAACCAAAATGCTTATTATGATTCAATTAGGTAATGAGAAATTGTGAATTCTTTTTTATAAAAAATTCTATACTTTATTATTTTTAATAACATTTATTAATTTCATTGTGTATAAAATGTTTACTGATAAAACATTCTTCAAAAACAGTTCTGTGAAATTATAAATAATAAACTAAATTATATAGCTCTCATTTGTGTTAATAAAGAATAAACACTGTATGAGCAATTCAACTTCTAAATAAATACCTAAAAGAATTATTCTACATGTATACATGGAAACATGTAAGATTGGTCATTGCAGCATCATCCTAATAAAACTGGAGGCAACACAAATGTCTATCAGGAGGAGAATGAATAAATAAATTGTAATATAGTCCTACTACAGCAAAGAGGAGATACACAGCAAAGAGGAGTCATTCCAATGAATGAATTAGATCTAAATTTTGAATAAATGCTGAAATAACAAGTAGAATTTATAGTTATATATAGAAATTACACAGAAATATAGTTAGTATATATAGAAATATACAGAAATTACATATATAGAAATTATAGTTATATATAGAAGTTATATATAGAAATTATATAGTTATATATAGAAATTTATAGTTATATATAGAAATTATATACAGAGTTCTTCAAGAAATAGAACCAATGGGAGACATGTATATATAAATATAGTCTCCTATATGGATTTATTTTAATGAATTCATGTGATTATGGGAGTTGGCAAGTCCAAACCACAGGGCAGGCTGGCAGTCTAGAAATTCAGGCAAGCTGATGTTACAATCTCGAGTCTAAAATTTGTAGACCTCTCTGACAGGCTGTATTTTATTTTGTAGTCTTCAGGAATAATTTTTTTATCTCCAGGAAACTTTTTTTCTTAAGGCTTTCAAATGATCGGAGATCCACCCACATTATTAGGGGTAATTTCCTTTTAAAGCCAACTGATTGTGTTAATTACATCTACAAAATATCTTCATAGAAACATCTAGACTAGTGTTCAACCAATAACTGAGCGCCATGGCCTAGCCATGTTGGTCTATAAAATTCACCATCACTTAGAATATAATAAAGTCTATATAAATTATATTGGATACAAAATAACTCTTCATTCATTTATTCAAAAAATACATTTTAAAGGGCTACTATGTGCCAGGAACATCACTGACCAAACAGACAAAAATTCCTGGCCTCACGAAGCCTGTAGTTGGAGGCAGACCATAAAAAAAACAAACAAACAAAAAAAAAACTTGTTAACGTTGTAGAGTGTAGCTGGTATGGAAAAAATAGAGATAAGGGGAATTCAAAGTGATAGAATGATGTTTGAAATGGTCCTACATAGACATAATGGGCATCGTTGAGGTGACATCTGAGCAAAGACTTCAGGAATATTATGGTTCATTATTCAGCTTTCACTGAGTAATGTTGTATTAACCCCCAAGTCACCATGATTCAGAAAGCTAGTGTGTATACTAAGACCTTCATGGGTCAGCTGTAGCACCGGTTTAAGCTGTTTTAAATCCAGGAAACAGGTTGAAGCAGCTGCCTCTATCTAGAACATCTCATTCCCATGTCACAGAGGGAAAAAAAAAAAAAACCAAAGGTGGAATCACAAAATGCCCTTAAATGTCCTTCTTTTTGGAATGACATCTGTCATTTCTATTCACTTTACATTGGCCAAAGCATGTAATTTGATCAAACCCATTAGCAATACTTTAAGAGTACTTATCTCAAAAGGAGTATCAGAATGTATTTGGGACCAGTAATATCATCTTATTTCCCTACCTCCCTCACATAAAATACAGGTGCCCCACCCACACAAAGGAAAACAACCTAATCCTAATACTCTAGATCAGGGCCATTCACGGTTTTCTTGATCCAGAGATCTAAGAACTGAAGAGTCATGTTATTGGTCCAAAAAACACCACATGCAATGGTTGAATGTAGACAGGTTAACCACAATAAATAATCCCATTGGAACAAGGTGAGAAAGAGAAACAGTCCTCAGTGATCTGTAGCAACCCGGAAATCTCCCCAGGGAGAAACTACAAAGGACCTTTACCCTCAAGGAAGAGAATGTTCATCAATTAGGCCCTGTTTTTGTTCCTTTCATAGTAGACCCTCAGTCTATTATCTTGTTGGTAGTAGGTCTCCCTCAGGGAGATCTTTCCTTCTTTGTTTTCCTCCTCAGTCTCATGCAAAAAGGATATTGGAGAGTATGTTCTCCCAGAGGAACACACAATTTTCTCATCTTCCTTTCTGTCTGTGAAGTTTGGAAGCCCAAAGTTTATTTTAAGTTTCAGGAAGTCATAATGTATTTTAAATCAAATCCAGACTAATGACTCCTTTGGCAGGACAACTCTTTCAAAGACTTAGTTAACTTTTCTCCTTTAACTCGGCTTTATATGTTAGTAGTGTAACCACAATTATTCTTTTCCAGACTTAATTGTAGGTAACTTGAACTTACCAAGGTTTCTTGGGAAAGTCGTACCTTATTTTTTCCCCCTTGATCCATTTTGTCTAACTTAATTTTTTTATTAGGCATTATCCTAGTCATTTTAGAGATTTTAACAAAGTGTTTAAGGGCAATGATTCTAATTTAGTTCTTACGGAAGAGATGGAGTTTACATTAGCCTTTGTTTTCAAAGGCACTCCCAGTTTTATTTATTTTTATCTGATGGAAATGAGAAAACAGTGCCATCTTTCAAACCTCAAAGCTTTCGGAATTTCTGAGTTTTCTATATTCCCATTCACTTTTATTGGCAAGGTAGCCAATTATTTTCTGATTTCATATTTTGCTAATACTGCCAGATAAAACCAGCCAATGCCAGCCAAGGTACACTAGCAACACTCTTGTTTCTTACCAAAGGCTTCACCAATGCATAACACTGTAAGCACTTGTTGAGACTCCAATAATAGTCTCCTGGGCACCCACTAGCAACAGGGAAAATCAATGTGAAGTATTACTGTGTTTGTTTAATCAGCACCCAAATGCTTGGTAACACTTACCATGTTAATTTTCATTAAGTATAATACAGTAACAAAAATCCCAGTTTCAAGGGCTTCCAACAACAAAGAACAAATATATCTGCCTTGTGTTACAAGTATCTGATGGGTCAACTGTTTTTCTGCTCTCTGTTGTCTTATACTGGGTCATAGGCTTATGGAATAACCCCTGTCTAGATCATGTAGATCTCAGGGCAGAGGGAAGAGATCTAAGATAAATTATACAACAGCTTTTAAAGCTAGTGTTTGAGAGAAGCATATAGCATTCTGTTCATTTCATTAACCAAAGCAAGTCACACATCCAAATGCAGTAGCAAAGTACCTTCTTACTAAAGCAGGAAATGTTTGGCAACTCTAACAGTCTGCAAAGGGAGAGAACAATGCAGAAGACATCTGGGACAAGAGAATTTCAGATAAAATGAAGAGCTAGGGCAAAAAGTGGGAATATGTTTGCTATTTCCAAGGAATAGCAGGGAGGTCAGCATGAATGGAGAAGAGTGGGCAAGTTGAAAAGCATAAAACTCAGAGGGAAAAGAAGGAGCAACATTTTGTAGGGCTTTGTGGGCTTTGTAATGACCTTGACTTTTAGAGTGAAGGAGGAGTTTGGAGCAAAGTGACATGACCTTTTATTTTAAAAGAATCACTATAGTTGTTGTGACTATATGGAAATGGACAAAAGGCATTATTAGTAGGGAGACAAAGTAGAAGGATATTCTATCAAGTTGATAAAGTGATGCCTTGGACCACAGCACCTAGACATGGAGGTTCTGAGATAGAGTCAAATGTTTTGAAGTAGAGTCCTGAGGTCTCTGAGTAGGCTGGATATGGGATGTGAGAGAAAGAAAAATCAAAGCTAGATTCAAGATCTAGCTTCTAATATGCAAATGGAAAGAAGATGTCATTAACTGAGATCGGGAAAATTGTAGGTACAGCAGGTTTAGGGAGGTTAGGAGTTCCACTAATATAAAGTTTGAGATGGCAATTAGAGATCCACATGCAGGAGTTTTGAGGGAAGAAGGAAAATGTTAAAATGTAGACATTTATGAGCCTATAATTTTATTTAAAACATAAGACTGAATGAAATCACTAACTTGGGAAGATTAATTAGAAAAGATGACAAAGTAATGCCAATTTTTAGACATTCAAGGGGAAGAAAATGAACAAGGAAGCAAGATTTAGCTTACAGGAGGAAAGCAAGCAGTGTGTGATATGCTGAAAGCTAAGTAATTAATGTGTTCAAGGTGGCAGGTGTGATCAAATGTATCAAATGATGCTGCTAGATTACTTTAGAAAAAAAATCATGATTTACTTACTGGCTTTAGTGATTTAGAAGTTACTGTGACCTTGAAAAGAAGTTATGTGTATGATGGGGGCTGAAACCTAACAGGAACAGTTTTAAGGAAGAACAAAAGAATGGAAACATCAAATATAGATAATATGTCTAGGGGAAATGGAACAGGCCTGGGATAGGTTTCATAGTGGATTTCAACTTCATGTAAAATGCTTTGTTCTTTCTTAAACATTGAGAACAATGTTCTAACGTTTGTTAATTTTAGGAAAATGACACATAGGTGTTTTATATTATGCTTTATACTTTTTATTTAAAAGAAAAAAGGTAGAAAAAAAAGAAAAAAAGGAAAAAAGGTAAAACAAAGACAATGAGTCCTTTTAGAAAAGACAAGGTCTAACTTAGGAATTTGACGACTGCTTAGAAAATCCTATAAGGAGAGGAAAATATTTCAATTTGGCAAAGACTGACAAGACGATTATCTCTTTCTTTGTCAAAAATCTGTAGAGACTAATTACAGATATGGTGGGAGCCCAAGTCCTGGGACAAGTTGAAGGATGGATTGTGATTTGTAAAGGTGAGAGGTAGAAAGAAACCAAGCAAGATAGATGACATGCATATCTTTTATGAAGTCTGGGATTGAAGGCCTGTGATGAAATAAATGATCTGTGAGCATCAGGGAGCTATAATGTTAGAAATCAAAAGGAAAGTCAAACAGATTAACTGAGTCAAAAGTTGAAGGTAATTCCAGACAGTATGGGAAGAAGAAGTGGGAGTTGCAGATAGAGAAGGTGTAAGAGATGTTAACGTGGGACAGATGAACTGTCCAAGACAGCAAACATGAACCTCCAAATGTTAACCCTCCACTCTTATTTCATACACAAAATCAAACTGCCTCTGGAAAACTATGGCACAAAATATTTCTTTAATTAATTTCTGGCAATTTTCAAATAAGTTTATCTATAAAGAACAAGTTATGTATATGGATTTTCAATAAGCCCCTTTGAAGAAATTACTTTGATCTTACATGCACCACCTCCACTCCCCTTAATCTAAGCTCAAAAAGTTGAAGGGGTTCAGTATACACTCTTCGGTGAACACTGACGTTTGCATAATCAGTGGATAAACTTTACAAACAAATGACTTTAGGCATGTATATAACATCTTGGTGAGTTAAATTACATTTAAATGCAAAAGAAGAATTTGCTTTTCCAAGGACTCTGTTGAATCCATTCTTAGGAGAGTATACAGTCATGAAATAAAATTTTACCCATGAAGTCATGTTGTATGTAAGTATTATTTAATTTGTAGATTTAATGTAGTTCAAAACTTGAAGTATTAAACATTTTTCTAAAAAGAAGCAAAAGAGTGCCTTTGGGGTTCTTCAGAAAGTTAAACATAATCAGTGAGAAACAAGGTAACAAAATTAATCACTATCAAATACTGATACTTACTTTAATAACACAATAAAATTGCTTAATATAATTGACTCTTCATCCCAATGTATCATTTTAGAATTAAGTCCTCTGTATCAAATCAAGAGGTTAGTGGAAAATGTTGAAGTTAAATAGAACAGGTTTTGTTGAGATCCAAGAAGCTTTTCTAAAACTGTAAAGGTTATATTATATTCGAGTATTTTCTTCCTGAATATTTGGGAGTATTACTATGCAAAGATCAGCCTTTTAAAAGTTTTAAACTGTTACGAACTATGATCTCATTTTATCTGGTATTTTTGAAGAACTCTTAATACTAAATAAGATAAGCAAACCTTTAATTTGACATTCTTGAATTTAAATATTCATAAGGTGATTGATATTTAAAAATCATCTACTGAAGAGCTCAATTTCAATGAACCAATCAATGTATCAAATTCAGATGTATTTCTTTGGGATGATGAGGGTGCCAGTAGTAGAAGAAAACTAGTTTGTTTTTATTAGAAAATGGATTTTAAGTATATATCCATCTTAACCTATAAGACTTGATTTTAATAGATGAATCATTTTTATAACTAAAATAATATTTTCTCTGTATTATAATATTTGCTAAATATCTTATAGTATTTTAACTGATATACCCTTAGCTATATAAATTAAGTAAACATTTTGGCTTCAGGAGAAAACTTTGCTATATTTAAATTCTTTTTTTTTGAGAAAGGGAAAAAAATGAATTGTACTATAGGAAACAAAACAAATAAATTCTCTCAACCTTGCACAAGAACTTCATATATTTTGCCCTTAATAAAAATAGTATATCTAGAAAGTAAGAATTTACATTTGTCTTAAGGCCACAAAAATTCATGTATGGACAGGAGCTAGGATATGAAATATAACTCAAAAAGTGAGATTCTTTTTATAACCAGTTGCAAAATGATTCAATATTCAAAATCTTATTCATTTTTTAAGCTGAGGAAGAATCTGTTTTTAACTCAAAACTTTTTTTGAGTTTAAGAAACCTCAATCCCTACCTTTTAACTAAAAATTAAATATTATGCATATATTTTGTTGAATTAGAGAAAGTGCTTCAAAATTCAATGTTTTATTTTGAATAGGATAAATAGAAAATTCTGAAATCCATGGGGATAGGCTGAATTTTCAAATACAAATGGTGCTTAGAAAACTGGTAACTTTTGAAAGGTAAAAGCATACCTTTTTATACAAAATGTGAAATACTAAGAATTAAAATTACCTCCCTAAAAGAATAGATGCTGTATTTGTTTGCTTGGAATGAAAGGAAGGTACATGTAAACATAAAACACAAAGGAAGAAGCTATAGTATAAAAAGATGGATAGACTTTTAATATCTAGGATGTGAAACATTCTAGATCAAATACTATCAGAGACAAAGTTAAAAAAAAAAAAGACAATCCTAATCTATGGGAAGATACTTGCAACTTTCTGGACAGAGACCTTTATTACTATAAAGTAAGTTTTCATAAATCACTAAGAAAAAGCAAATAGTTTATAAGGAAAATATCCCAAAACAAGATAGATGATTAACTAATAGCTCATCAGTAGTGATAATATACAACCTTGCAAAAGTAAATGAAGGACAAAATAAAGTCATAACTGGGAGCACTCCTAACCAATTCTGGTTTGGCATTGCCTGGTTAGAGTCCATTTTTGCTGAAATAAACATTAAGAATTTTCGATGTGCCTCAGTTTATCTTTTAACAGTTCTGGTATCAGAAGAGGTAACATAAGGAGACCCTGACGGCCCCCAGGTCTAGGAATCTACTGAGCCCCTTGAACTCAATGCTATCTCACTGCCTCTGGAGGTGGTGGGTAAGTCCGTCTCAATCCTGGATCCTAGGTCCATGGATTTTTCATTATGAACTTTAACACTTTGAACATTTCTTTATCCACTGGATCTAGAAACTGGCCAGAGTTGGATCCAGGGTCAGGGTGGAGCCAGTGTAAGACTTGGGTGAATTAAAAAAAAGAAAGAGAGAGAGATTTGGGTGAGTAAAATTTTGTTGTAAGGCTGAACAAGTCTTTGTCTTTCTGACTGTTGTCCTCTTTTCCTGAGTAGTCAATATCTGGAAATTACTCTGTTTGAAACTTTGGTTTAAAGTGAGAGATTTTTTTTCCAAACTTGCTTCATTTTTTTTCTTATGCCCTTCTCTACCACAACTTAAGCCTCAAGCCTAGTACTCAGGGAAGGACCAGATCAGCAACATGAGAACAACTTGGGAGCTTGTTGGAACACAAACAGGGTCTTGGGCTCCACCCCAAGCCCCTGCAACAGGCTCTACATTGTAAAAAGGTCCAGGGTAATTTTTATGCACATTGCCATTTGAGAAGCTCTTTTCTCAAACATTTTAAGAGGAAGTCAAAATATGTCTAACTTCTCATAGAGAATTTACCAGTAACAATTATTTCAGAAAAAAAATTAAAGTTTAAGATTAATTTATGAGGTTGGATCACTAATTGGTACAATGGTTTTGACTTGGTAATAATATCAGGCATCTTAAAGCAGTTGTTCTCAGATATCCTAGTAGCTACACTTCTGGGAATGTTTCCTAAAGAAAGAGCCAAATCCAATGAAATGGTAAATACTTTATGTACAATGATATTCTATTTAGCTTTATCTGAAATAGCAAAAAAAGAAAAAAGAGAAAGAAAGCCAGTGTTCAAAAACAGAAACATAAGCAAATTATAACAATCTAGCAGATAAAATTTTATTTGATAACCAAGATCATATTTTAAAAAATTATATTTAAGTCATTTTATCCATTAAAATAATGTTGTTATATTCTATGTCTAATATTGTTTCAGTTGCGTTCTTTTTTTTTTGCCTTATCTTTTTTTTAAGTTTATTTATTTTTTAGTAATCTCTACACTCAATGTGGGACTTGAACTCACAACCCAAGATTGAGAGTCTTATGCTCTTCTGACTGAGCCAGCCAGGCCCTGCTAATTCTTCTCTCATCCTTTATTTGCAACCATCTTGTCACTTTGTTTTAGATGTTCTAAACACTGTTCTAAGAAACTTATATGAAATTCATTAATAATTAATGGTAAGAACTATCATTATTCCCCTTACACAGGTGAAGAAACTGAGGGGCAGAGATTTGCCTGAAGTCACACAATTAGTGAGGAAGCTGGAATTTGATCCTAAGCTCTCTGGCTCCAAAATCTTCATATTTGATCACTGTAGTATATTACCACTAATTCACTAAAGACTGAACAATGGTGTTTTACTATCTCCTTACCATCTAATGTGACAAATTTTTTTGCAAGTGATTAGTATTATATTTCTACTATAACAAAGTATCACAATCTTAGAAGCTTAAATCAACACAAATTTACTCCCTCACATTTCTTTAGCTGAGAAATCTGGTGAGTTCAGCTGGGTCATCTCATTTGGGTCTTGTAAAGCTGATATCAAGATATAATGAGGTTGCGTACCTTCCTGGAGGCTCTAAGATAAACCCACTTTTAAGTTCATGCAGGTTGTTGGCAGAATTCCATCTAGGTGTAGGAGTAAATGCCCTTTTCCTTGTGGGCTGTCAGCCAGTAGTTATGCTTAGGTTGTAGAGATTGCCCACAATCCCTGGTCTCCCTTCTCCATCTTCAAGGGCTAACAATGAAAAGTTGAGTCTTTCTCATCACTCAGATCTCTGCTTCCCTTCCACTCTATCTGTCTCTTTTCTGGCTTCCTCTTCTGCTTATAAGAGTTCAAGTGACACATAGGATCCACCTGGATGACCTAGAATAATCTCCATATTTTAGTTGATTAGGGACCTTAATTCCATCTGAAAACTCCCATCACAGAAGTACCTGAATTAGTGTTTGATTAAATAATGAGAGAATAAGAAACTTGAGGACACATCTTAGAATTCTGTTTACCTGGCTTTGTTTTTCATTTCTCTTTACTTTCCCTCTCTGAGTTTCCAACCTGGAAATACAGTCTCTTAAAATATTTATCCTGTCTTTGGTATAAGTTAATTTTCCTAGCAGGAGAGCTACAGAAAACTCATTTCATCTGCATTTGGGCTACTTATCTTAATAAGTCCTCTCCCATCAGATTTTTAACTGTATTTCATAAACATATATGTTCATTTCCCATAGGTTTTTGAGATTCAGGGGAAATGGAAAATATTTTTAGCTTATTTTGCTCACCTAGTCAGACCATTATATTAAATTTTCTTCTAATTGAACAAACTATGTAGTCACATTTTAAATTGGCAACATGATCTACCTATGTTCTTGCCTTTGTCATATAACTATTATGCATATTATTTTGCAATTCCCCATGTTTATATTTCACATAACAGCAATCACAATGTATACAATACTTTCTTTTACTTTTCAGTCTCAAACTGTAATTTGAAACTGATTATTTCACTCCTTTCTGAACTTTCCAATGACGAGAGAAGGTATACATGAGAAAGGAATTACAACCTTCAAAGCATAGTGTCAAGAGTTCCTGGGAGCAAGGTCCTGTCAACTTATCCTCCCCAAACATCACTTCTACTATTTGACCCTCATATATTACATTCCAACATAATGAGAAATTTGCAATTCTCACCTTTGTACACATGTCGTCTCTCTGGCTCCATTTTCTTCTGCTGACTAGCTCCTATTTGCCTTTCAAGACTAAGCTAGTGTGTCACTTCCCTTCAGGAAATTTCCCTAGCCCAGGTTAAGTGCTTCTCTTATGTGCACCCTTAAAATTCTTCTCATACTTTTATCAGGGCATTTTTAAAAAATATTCAATTATAATCATGTGATTATTTCTACAGCTTTCAAACAGACTAAAATTCTTGTGAGAAAAGAGTGTGTCCTGTTAGTCATTTCACTCAGATGAGCTAGGTTTGGCTGCCATTAACAATTTCCAAATATCCATGAGTTAAGACAACATGGGTTTATTTCCTCCTCACACTACGGGAGCATCACGGGTCAGCTGGAGGCTCTATATCATGCACTTTTTACTGACAAAGTCACCATCATCTGTAAGGTTACCAGCTGTCATGGCATTGTGAAGTATAGGACTCAAAAAACAGCTCCCTGACGTGACTCACATGTTAGGTCTGCTCACCTTTCCTTGCCAGAGAAAGCACATGGCCATCCCTATCCCCAAGAGGAAAGACAGTCGTACTCTATATGTGCCTGAAGGGAAGAGTTATAAATATTTGGTGAATAGCACTAATGACAATCAACAGCTACAATCAGTCTCTAACCAAGCATGTGTATTAATGTGCTAAGACAGCCATAACACAGTACCATGGACCGTGTGGTTTAAACTGAACTTTATTGATTTTTTTATAAGGACAACAGTCATATTGGATTAGAGCCTACACTAATCCATTTTAGTCTCATTTTAACTTGAAGACTTCTGTAAAGACCCTATCTCCAAACAATGTCACAGTCTGAGGTAGTGGATGTTACGACTTCAATATATAAATTTTGGGGTTGGGGGATACAATTCAATCCATAACAATATGTAAAATGATGTCTCTGGCACATGTGATATCTTTCTTGGGTTAGTGATTAAATCATGTCTGTTCTCATTTCTCTATATAATCTTTATAACTATGATTTGAATGGATATGCAATGTGTTATACTTCTGGGCAGAATAAAACAATATTTATAATTGTTCACTGTCACAGAAAAACCACAATTAACACTTTATCCATAGAGTTTTTTCCCTTCCCAGTTGATATTTTCTTAGTTTAAGTTCCCTATGATGAAATAACTGGTGTAAATTAATTTAAAACTTAAGATTTCAATATGCATTATGAAAAATGCTTTCTGAAAATAACAGGTCTGCTAATTAGTAATGTCACTGGCAATGATTAACATGGTAATTTTGGCCAAAATCTTTTGCTATCATTATGTTTTTATATTTACAAAATAGTATCTTAAATTTGCTTCAAAATGGATTTTTTACTACCTAGATGACATTTTCCAATATATTTTTTCACTCTTCAATTAATCTCTGCCTTATTTACCATTTTACATCTGTTTCTGCTCAACATTATCTTCCCAGCACCCAATAAGGCGGCACATTTTATGGACTCATGCAGTGGTTAGAAGAACAACAAATACCAGGGAATGAATGCTGACTCCATCACTTAATGTCAATAAAATCTTGGGTTAGTTCCTGTGCTTACTTCCTATGTTTAGTTTCCTCATTTATAGAATGGGAATTGTACTATTCCTTACCTCATAGTTTTCCTCAGAAGATTAAATGAGTTCATGCATATCTAATATTTAAATCAAAGCATCTAAGATGGTAAGCATTCAGGAAATGTAGAGTTTTTTTAAAAAAGATTTTATTTATTTATTTGACAGACAGAGATCACAAGTAGGCAGAGAGGCAGGCAGAGAGAGAGGAAGGGAAGCAGGCTCCCTGCTGAGCAGAGAGTCCAATGCGGGGCTCGATCCAGGACACTGGGATCATGACCTGCGTCGAAGGCAGAGGCTTTAACCCACTGAGCCACCCCGGTGCCCCATAGGAAATGTAGAATTTTTATTAAAATGATTTTCCCATACAATTTGGATATTAATTATCTTCTTAAAAAATTGAGTTAAATCTTTCCAAAGTCTAAAATCGAAAGTCTTTCCTCCTCCAACTGTTTCTTGCCAATTTTATGAGTGTTTTTAAAATCAAATTTATTGAGATATAATGTATTGAGATACAATGTATTATATCATTTTAATTGTGTATTGTGTATTTTGATCGATTTTGAAAATTTATACACCCATGTTATCACTATCAAAAGTGGAAAGACATCATCATTCCTAAAACATTCCTTGTGCTCCTTACCAAACAAGCATCAATGCCTGCATGTTTTGCCCCAAGTGACCACCAATGCTCTGTGTACTCCCTTTTTTCCAAAACTTTGGCTTGCAGCTTTCAGAGTGACCTTAGCCTCCCTGTGTTCAGATCCTCTTCTTCTCAATTTAAGCCACTGGACTTCCAGACCACCCCCATCCTACATTTCAAAAACCTATTAAGTAGAAAGCCAGCATGTAATAAAACACATCTTATTTGTTCCTTTCTTTCAAGGACAGCCTGAAAATCGCAGTTGCATGTATTTTGTCCTACTTCCTAGTTTTTTTAATAAGAAGTTAAGTCCAGGGGCACCTGGGTGGCTCAGTGGGTTAAAGCCTCTGCCTTCAGCTTAGGTCGTGGTCCCAGAGTCCTGGGATAGAGCCCCGCATCAGGCTCTCTGCTCAGCGGGGAGCCTGCCTCTCCCTCTCTCTCTGCCTGCCTCTCTGCCTACTTGTGATCTTTGTCTGTCAAACAAATAAATAAAATCTTTACAAAAAAAAAAAAAAAAAGGAACTTAAGTCCAGTCCTTGTTAAACCATCATGGAGATTAATGGAAGTGTAAGATACTTGTTTAAAGAGTTTATGTTGTAGTAAATGATATGTTTACGAAGTCAAAAAAAACGAAATTCATCCACAGGTATTAGAGAGTTCAAAGGCACATGTCTTAACAACCATGCAACACCCTTGGTCTAGACATTCTCCTTACATAAATGTGAAAATACTTACCATGAAAATTTAATGAACTAAGTAAGATACTCTATTCCCCAGTCATGTCAGGTGAAGAGCATATTATGCCACCAAAAAAATTGTACTAAAAATATTTGATGTTACATTAAAGATTTGTTAAGAATTGATAAAAATATTCAAATAGATATTACTTTAATTGATATTTAAAGTCCTAATATATCTGTTCTTTGTCATTATGCCAAGTGAAACTTTATCTGCAATCACATTTTGATTTATCTTCTTAAATAATACATACTATTGTGTTACTTATTTATTTATCTTATTCGTCTATTACTTTTGCCCCCATTCTACTTCAGGAACCCTCTATCCTAGTGAAATTTCATTGCACTAAAAATATGGTTGATCATTCATCAGATAAGAAAAGCTAAATAGAAATATATAAAACATGAACAATAGTCTCCAAAGAAATGATATCCCATCTAAATACTTGTGATGTTTGAATAAAAACAAACCCAACTCAATGCTCTCAAAATATGTTCAACATACACACATATTCATTTAGTACATATATTTTTTTTTCAAATCAACACTTCCCAGTACCTAGAACAGTACTGGTAGACCATAATTACCCAACCAATATTTCTTATTAAATTATTACTACAGGAAAGAGAAGATAGAAAGTAAAAAATAGAAATATCCAAACTTAAAGAATATGTATTCAGTAGTATGCCCACATTATTACATAAATTGAATAAAAATGTTTTGTTTTGATCACAATTTGGGTAATTGATTAACAATGGCAATGATTCAAAAGTAAAAATTGGCTAAAGGGCTTTCTAAATTGCAGTATTCATTGTGAAACAGTTTATAAATGCAGTTAATTCAATACTTGTTCTTTTGGTTCTTGAATAAATTTAATGGAACCAATAACATATTTCCTTGGTTTTAATTATGCACAGTGTGCATTTTTGATGTTGCCAATTTTCCTAAAGAATAGCAAATGTTGCCTTTTACTCAATAGCTTGATTTTGTGCATTACATGCTAAACATTTTCTTTTTCTTATAACAACTATTAAGCACACTGACACCCACACTGTCCCAGCACAGCCAGGCATCCCTGTGATGCTTTTAGTAAGAAAATAATTTTTAAGTGTTCACCATATATATATGTATGTATATATATGGTTAAATATTAAAACTAAAATAACCTTAATGGAAATTTGTGAGAAGAGTTGGTGGAAACCCATCTAGTGCTGACTTTTAAAAATATCTGTGCTTCTTTTAACCCTGTATTCTTTCTTCTCTTTTGCTGTTTATTAAAATATACTTGCATGTGTCTGTATGCGTGGCATGTGGGTCAGTGTATGTGTATGTGTTTGTGTGTATTTGTGTGTGTACTTGTGTCTCATCTTGAAAAAAGCCAGATTTATTATGACTCCAGTTATTCAAGGCATCATTCTTATAAGATGCCTTATTCTGAAGAGGTCATGGTATCATTGATGTTTGTTGAATTAAATGCACTAATGTACTGTTACTCAATATATTGGTTTATGCCCTCCCCCAACCCCCAAAAACAAAAACATTCTCTCCATATTGATTTCTTTTTCTTTCACATATTCATTGACAGAAGAGCTAATAAGTGTGCACATAAAGCTAATCAATTACGTACATTGAAATACTTTTTTAAGGTGTCTTCTACCTTTGTTTTCTGAATAATGGGAATATTATATAAGCTACATAAAACCCACATGAAGTAGGTATATTTCAAATTAACTAGGATGACCCTTTTTTTTCTCAAGTAGCATCAAGAATTGTTGAGAAACTCTAGACAAAGTTTTACTTTGATTACTCTTTCTAAATGCAACTCTCCAACAACCTTTCTAAAACTGTATCAGTAAATGTCATGGTCAGTTGTGTGAAAACATTTACAAATGGCTTTGTTACATGGGAAGCAGGTGTCAGGAGGAGGAAAAAGGAAAAGTTTTACCCAAGGTCTCAAAATGCATGCCAGGTTCTCAATGTTGGAAGAGGCAGAATCATAATTAAAGCGGAGTGCAAATTGGCAGTGTGGTTCAAACATAAAGTCAAAATAAAACAGAAGGGACGGTTGTGTGTGGATTGATTAAGACTAGACAATTTATAATTAAAATATGATAGATGATAGATTAGATAGCTAGGTGAATAGGTAGGTAGATACATTCATACATACATAGACAAATAGACTTGGAATTAAACCCAAAGACAGACATAAATAGGGTTGAGAATTCAGGACTCTGGGATGGGAGTGTGTAATTTTAACTGGTTTCCAATTCCTGTTGTTAAGGCTGGCTGAGGTATAGAAAGAAGCATTGCTAGGTGTATATTAATAGTCCATAGAAAATTAATAATAATCTATTGAACATGTATATATGCAAATGCTGTAGTATAGATTTTATCCTTAGTCCTTAAGAGTAGTATTGCAAGGCTTGTACCAATTTTATCTCCAATTTACAGATGATGAAACAGAAGCTTGGAGAAGTCAAATATCTTCCTCGAGATCATATAGCCACTGAGTAAATGATCGAGTCACAATTTGAACTCAGGTCTCTGTGATTGCTGCACTGGCAAATGTGGTACTCACTAGCCATTTGTGACTATTTATTTTTAAGCTAATTAAAAGTCAAAGATTTACAAAAAACAGTTCCTCAGTTTCAAATGCTCAATAACCAAGTGGGTTTAGTTACTCCCATACTGGATGGTACAGATACAGATTTCCCTCTTTGCATAAAGTCCCATGGATCAGTGCTCCAATAGACTGAATTGCTTTGTCAGAAGCTATTGTTCTCTTACATTATGTAATAGGGCTTATTTCAAAAATAAAAATAGTTCCCACCCTTCCCCAAGAGGTTATAGTTAGGATTGACATATTCTCTTTCCCTATTCAGGGCTTCTCAGTCTCAACACTACTGACATTTGGGGCTGAATAGTTCTTTGTTATGAGACTATCTTGTGCATTGTAGGGGATTTAGTAGCAGCACCTCTGGTCTCCACTCACTAGGTGCCAGTACCATCCTCTCCCAGTTGCAACAGTCAAAAATTTCCCCAGAAATTGTCAAACATTTTCTAGGGCCAAAGTCATTCCTAGTTGAGATCCACCTCATGATGCAATTCATAATAAAGCATGAAAAAGGAACAAAGCTCAGTAAACTCTGAGGAGATGGACCTTTATTAAAAAAAAAAAAAATCAAGAACACCTGGGTGTTTTAGTAGGTTAAGCGGTCAACTCTTGGTTTCTGCTCAGGTCATGATATCAAGCCCTGCATTGGGCTCCTTGCTCAGTGAGAGTCTGTATGAGATTCTCTCTCTCTCTTTCCTTCTGCTCCTCCCACTCATGGTCTCTTTCTTTCTTTCTCTCTCTCAAATGAATAAATAAATCTTTAAAAAGGAAATCATAACAACATTCGCACCTCTTGAGCTATGGACAGTGGGTAGGCAGATACAGTGAGGTCACCAGAAAGCTTCCTTTCTCATCAACAGTTGTAGCTCTCAGGGCTGTGCCTCACAGCCAGCCTATCAGCTGGGCTGCTGTCTGAAACCCTGTGGATTTGTGAAGTGATACACTGATCCACTAACTTCAAAAAATGAAACAAAGAAAGAAAGAAAGAAAGAAAGAAAGAAGAAAGAAAGAAAGAAAGAAAGAAAGAAAGAAAGAAAGAAAGGAAGGAAGGAAGGAAGGAAGGAAGGAAGGAAGGAAGGAAGAGCTATGTACCATGTGCCAGGACCTGACTCTCTGTGACCTTTTAACAATATGTTGTGTTTTCATAGCAACATTGTTAATTCAGTTTTCCCCAGAAACAGACCCTGAAACAAGGGACTTGAGTGCAAGTCATTTCTTTGGAAGGTGGTCTTAGGAAAACCAATAATGGTGTGGGTTGTTGAGATAGGAAGGGAATATAAGAAATAAAGTGTGTTACGAATTCAGTTACCATGATGGGTATCTGAAATGTAATCCCACTGAGCAATTCTGAGTCAGTGAGGATCCTTCTTCAGGGTTTATCCTATACAACCCATACAAGAGAACTAGGCTATCTGTACACCAACTCTAGTCACCACGAAGGGAGGGCTCCAAGGAGGTGGCAGGTCATTTATCAATGCTTTAGCACTTCTAGCTTTCCCTAGACAAACAGAACAATCTCAAGTCAAATAAAGCTCTCTAGTGGTTGGCAGGCTCCTTTTAATTAAAGAGCTCCAGGCAATGGGAAAGGGCACAGACAGACTGTCAGAGCAACCAATAGTAAGTAGAATAAATATACATTGACAAACATATTTCCAAATCTCTATCTCTATACCATCCCTAGACATAGGTGATTAATATAGAAGTTAATAATATATGATGTCATACACACCTAGATGCAAGTCTTTAAGGCACTTTTCCTGGTTCCTAGCCTACATTGAGCACTAGGCAGTCATGTCAAGGGGGGCAAATCATCGAATAGGGAAGAAGCAGTACAGATCTTTATCTCCTGATGCTTTCACCCTATTTCCCATGTACTCAGGCCACATTAGATTCTTTCTTGGTTGCGTATGCTTTATATGGATTACTGCCATTGAATCATCACAATCTCTAGGGTGGGTGTTATTAAGTTATTAAGGCTTATCAAGGATCACTTCACTAATAAAAAGTGAATAAGCCTTAGGAATCTGCCCTGAAGGACCATGTTCTTTTTTACTTACAACAGAAGGAATGGATATATATGGTGAACTGTGCTATTCCTAATGAGAAAGTGACATCTGGATCACTTGTATGACAGCATGTCACGGGCAAGAGGGCCAAGACCCACATAGAACCTTCAGGGTCAGTACAGAAAAGAAGGACCTAGTTTCCGTCTTTGGGAAGAGCCATATCTATGGAATCAAGATGGCACAATGGCTCTTGAAGTTGAGAAAATGAAAATGACAAAACTTAAGACAGAGACTTCAATTCAGAGCAAGAGTTACAGACATGTTCAAGCAAAATTGCTGCATAACTATTTTAGAGTCTGTTGTAAGTGACACCCTTAAAGTCTTTCTCTCTAGGAAGCTCTAGAACCCTCAAGATTTCACAAATTTAAGTTCCAGAGATTCAGGACACACAGCAGACCACAGACCATCCATGGAAAATCAAAGAGCCAGCAAATCAGCAGGAAGATAGAGAGCCTCATCAGGAGAAACTATCACACAGGGACGGGAAGGTCTTATCAGATAAAATAGATATCCAGTTTTCAACATTATTGAGGGCTACACCTCAACTCCTGTTCTTATGGAAAAGCACAGACTTCATCTGGAGAGCACCGCAACTCCAGGTCATATTTTATTCACATCTCCTTTCCTTTAATGTTGAGCAGGTACACATCAAGCTCCAGGAACAGCTCCAGAATCCATGGTTGCCCAAAGTATGTGTGCAAATTAATGCTTAATAACGGCGCTCTACTGAATATTTAAATAACATTTAAATGGCTCTCAAATGTATAAGCTGTCCACTAAGAAACAACAAGGAAGGTCTTTAAGGATTTCTCAAAGATAATCAGGCTTTAAATGTCTGTTTGAGCCACAATATTTTGACAAAGTGTCAAAAGGAGTCAAATTATACATAAGCATGCCCTGCCCCCTCACCCCCAGCCCCACAGGCATCCGTCCACTTAGCTGCCTTTGCTTTTCCTGCTGGCATTTTACCAGGGTTTTTGATCCTAGTTTTGTGACACTCGGGAGTCTCCAAGTACCTTAAGGACTATCAGATTCTCATAATGAGATTAATTTTAGTTCACTTCAATTTAAAAAGCAAATATATGTCAGACTGTACTTTCAGGAAGAGAAAATGACACCACGAAATTAAAGGTCTTTGCCTCCTGGCAAGCTGACAGGGCTGACCTTGAGCAGAAGCAGATGATATTTTCTCTGGGGTGTCTTTCCCACCTCTTTTAATCAGCATCTACTTCTCAGGAGACTACTGTGTTCCCTTGGCTTGCTCCCAACTGCAATGACTGGGACAGCGAGCATTCATGGGGCATCATCAACTCTTAGCTAGGCATTGCCCTAGGAAAGTGGTGCATTTCTCATCGCAGCAACCCTGCATGTCAGCAGCTGAACTCCCATTTCACAGACCAGGAAAATCTTTCAAAGATATTAACTACCTTGCCTAAGGATCTTAAGTAATAAATGAATTGGCTAGGAATCAAAATTTCTCTAGCTCCAAATCCCTTCTTGCCTGATAATGAGTAGAGAAAAATTGTTCTTTGTTGTTGTTCTTTTCACTTTAACCTTTGCCTAGTAAGATGTTTAATTAAACATTAGAATCTACCTCCAAAGCATTTTGAGGCAAGTTAGCTTTTCCAGAAACCCCAAACAGGAGTGATGAGCAACTAAGGTTTGAAATCAAGAAGTCAAGCACAATGCAGGCTGATTGGTAGGGCATGGGATTCCTTTATAGTGTTCCCCCTAAAGACACACAGGACTGATGCAGAACCTGGAACTGAGTAATCAATAGACTAGAGAGATATTAACCTAATGTTCTTAAAAAGGAGATTTCACAATAGAGTAGAAGCAGCAAAGAGGAAGAGTTTGAACTAACAGAGTGAGAGGCATGATCAGAAAAAGTAATAGTGGGGCGCCTGGGTGGCTCAGTGGGTTAAAGCCTCTGCCTTCCGCTCAGGTCATGATCTCAAGGTTCTGGGATCGAGCCCTGCATCCGACTCTGCTTAGCGGGGAGCCTTCTTCCTCCTCTCTCTCTGCCTCCTTGTGATCTCTCTCTCTGTCAAATAAATAAAAATCTTTAAAAAAAAAAAAAAAAGAAAAATTAAAAGTAACAGTAGGCAGATTAAGAGAAAAGTCAGGGAAAAGAAAGCAGGTGTCACACCACCAACTCTCACTCAATGTTTTACTTACAGTACATAAGGATCTGTGAACCATGTTAACATTCATCATCTCTTATAACCATCAAATGTTATTAGAATGCCCAAAGTTCTTCTGCTGGAATTTGAACCTAGATATATCTGATTCTAGGATATTTCATGACTTCCACAATATTTATAAATGGAGGAACATTCACTAAATGAAATCGGATTTAGAAACGATCAGTTCTTTTATGACTGGTACCTTTAAGGGCGCAGATACTGAGACATCAGTTCCCTTATACTATGTAATCATGTTCATAATATTTGAATTTATACTAAAAATCTCATGTCATCATGAAAAAAAGTTTGCACTTTGTTTAGCTATCCCTTTCAAAAGGCAGAGTTTCATTTAATATATCTAAGAAAGTTTTCCATGTTTATTATGACATTTTTGAAAACAAACTTCAGTCTGGAGGAGGAAATCAAGAGCAATATCTTTTTTTTTATTTTCCACAGCTATAGAAAACAGTCCTCAACTGTGGCTGAACAACATATCTTATATCTCCTTACTCTTGGTCCTTTTTCTCACATTACAGATCCTTGACTTTCCAAAGTACAAGTCAGAAAACTCAGTATAAGCCTCTCTGCAGCTAGGTGCAGGCACATGACCAAGCTGCTCATGATTAGGAGCTCCCACAGAGACATGGATTTGGAGGAGAGCCATATGAGAAAAGGGTTACACATTCCATGCAGACTCCATCCCTTGCAATGGCAGTAGCAGGGGTAGAGGTGTAAGTGCCCCAGGGACCAGTCCCCATATCCTAGGTGCATAGACACAGTGGCAGTCAATTTTTTCGACTAATGAATTCTGCACCCCCATTTGCCTCACTTCTATCCATTTCCAACAATGCCCTCTCATTTCGTGGTTTGGCATCAGTCATGGAGGAAGTAACTTCCTCGTCTGGCTGTAGTCCTCCAGGAAATTCTAACCCAATATACTTGTCTGCTTAAACCTAATATACTCATCTGCTTGATGGAGCCAGCATAGAGTCTGTTGTTTACAGCAAAAAACCCTGACAAATATTTAAATACAGCCTCATAAAAGCGCTGCTGTCCAACTAGCCTTTGAAGCGCTAATATATTGAAGGAGGTTACTGGTTTAGTGAAGACATGACTTCTGGACATATATTGAGGGAACAGTTTATCTTAAGATTTTAAACTCATAGAAAGTGGGGGTTATAAAAGATTTAAGTGATTGTCCTAGTTTTTATATCCTTGTTTTATGGACTAAAAGTTCCACAAATCAAAGAGATTAAATGACTTGGCCAGAGGCACTTCACTGATTAAACACAGAGCAGGAACCAAAAGCCAGTTCTATAACTTGTGTTCAATATACTCTTCTTTCTGTTGCTCACAGGTTCTCTGCCTTGCTCGGGTACAAGGCTGAATAAAAATCGTGTCTTCAAGTTCTTTCATTGAGGTAAGCTCAATATGGAGCAAACTGGGCACCCGGGAAAACTGTCAGATTTCTATCATTGATCCCAAATTATCTGATTGTTTTCTATGATTGAAAAGAAAATGATTAAAAAGACACTCAATGGAAAGACAAAAAATGTGGACAATGAGGAAATGAGGGATTTTTTTTTCTTAAAGTAAAAGGTAAATTCCTGAACTCTAGTCTATTTAGTCTCAAATCTAGACACATTGAAGAATATTTGGATGTGTCATTTTGTTGATCACTGTCCTTTGTCAGAATGTGTATAGCTGTATCTGAAGTTTGGGGCCAGCTCCTATCAAGTGGGATATTGGAAACAAAATATTACCTAGGATGCTGGGATCCAGGTGTTGAGTGCCACAAACTGACATAGTAAAAAGAAAAAAGAAAGAAATCTGTCTCTGTTAGCTCAGCTGTGGAATATTCCTTTCCTGGAGTCTACTTGCCCACTGACCCAGAAGTCAGAGTGTTTGGTTTGAATGCTCATGGATGTTGTTTCCTGCTCCTTTGATTGGGTTCCAGTAAGGATCTCACAGAGTTGCAACATTAGCAAATTCATCCCTTCTCCTCCAGTTGCCTCTGCATTCGATATAATAAAAAGAGGAGCTGAGAAGAGCATTGAGGTTAGATACAAGTTATATTTATGGAGAGCAGCATACTGTTTTCATATATCAGTAGGTCACTACAGCCCCGGGGAGCTGATGGCACCGCCTTTCACTTTGATTGATAGGGAGAATCCTATTCCATAGCAAAGAGAACACATTGCATTATACTTAACAAATAGCTCAGGGCCTCTATCAATAATTAATTATGTCCCCTTGAACATGTTATTACTTAGTCTTTTGCAAGCCTTGGTTTCCTTCCTTGTAAATTGGGTCTAAAATATCACTTATTCCATAAAGATATTTATGAGAAACAATTCATTTAAAGTGCCACACATGTAGTAAGCACTTTACAAATGCTAGATGAGCTGTGCAAACATGTATTTATAACAGCCATTTACCTTCTTAAGCAGTTCTAATCTCGCACGTTGTTTTGGGAATACTCCTGATTCTGTGATATGCGGCCACAACATTTGGTCAAGTTCAGGCGACACATAGTAGGCAGTCTCTAGCTTAGAATACATCTAGAATATTATAAATTCTCTACAGTTGCCCTATACCCAAGCAGAGGTTGCAGTATGAGCTCTGTATAAGAAACGGTATGCACAAGGAAGTGGAATGGGGTTAGGTGGGTGGGTGGGGGAGCAAAAGCAATTTCAAACATTACTCATAAAAAATGAAGTTCAAAGAGTGCCTGGGTGGCTCAGTCGTTGGATGTCTGCCTTCAGCTCAGGTCACTATCCCAGCGTCCTCGGATCGATCCCCACGTGGGGTTCTTTGCTCGGCAGGAAGCCTGCTTCTCCCAATCTCTCTGCTTGTGTTCCCTCTCTCGGTGTGTCTCTCTCTCTGTCAAATGAATAAATAAAATCTTTTTTTAAAAATGAAGTTAGAGCTCTTATATCCATTATATCAAAGATGCCACAGTTGGGCATAAATCTTTAATGTGACAGCACTAGTAAATACCACTGTACACAGCTGTTTGGCTCTGTATTGAGTTAGAATAAGGCCATAATTGCCTAATTTAGGTAAGACTTCCTTCCACATCTGACATGGCCGGAGTATATTGTTAAATGTGCCCCAGTCTTTTACTCCGGTCTGCAGACTTCCCTGTGGAACCCTGCTGACTCTGCCTTCTAACTCCAGGGCTTTTTACCTTGCTTACTAAAGTGAACTTTCCTCTTGGCTACAGAAAAGAGTAGGTCAGAGTAGGTCAGGAGGCTTACCAAAGGCAGTTACATGTCCTTCTCTTTACCAGGTTGTAACCTCCCCTAACAGTACAGGGGAACT
Organism: Lontra canadensis; assembly: GCF_010015895.1. Taxonomy (NCBI): domain Eukaryota; kingdom Metazoa; phylum Chordata; class Mammalia; order Carnivora; family Mustelidae; genus Lontra; species Lontra canadensis. Next base: position 42,847,254 of record NW_022630995.1, on the reverse strand, counting down.
GCACCGAACCTTTCACTGGTTTGTGCTGGAATGTTCTGATCAGATGGACGCACATCTTTTGTATGTAAGATTCATAAAGAATAAGATGGTGGAGCTTCTCTTAGTAAGATACAATGTTTAACAATTTATATCATTAGAAAATACCTAGTTTAAATTCCACTTGCAAGTTACTGTCCATACTAATGAACCAGACTAGATGTCAAAAAGTTAGACTATATTTAGCATCAGCAAATTTCGGTGTATATATATGTATCTGTTATTTTTGTTGCCCACAAGCTCAATCTGTGTATAAATTAGAATTCTGCTTGCTTCTGATTTGTTGTGAGGTTTTTCCAGCATCACCATCTACACTAGGGAAACAACAATCTGGTTTGGAATGGTCTTCCTTTTTGGCTGAACTTAGGCTTGAATTTATGGTCCACCTTTCTGATCCATACCTTTTTCCTTTGTTAAACATCTAGATCTGAGGGCACCTGGGAGGCTCAGTGCGTTAAGCCTCTGCCTTTGGCTCGGGTCATGATCCCAGGGTCCTGGGATCGAGCCCCACGTCGGGCTCTCTGCTCAGCAGGGAGCCTGCTTCCCTCTCTCTCTCTGTCTGCCTCTCTGCCTACTTGTGATCTCTGTCAAATAAATGAATAAAATCTTTTAAAAAAAATCTAGATCTGAGCTGCCCAATACAGTAGCCACGAGCCAAGTGTAGCTATTTATGCTTAGATTTAAGTTAATTAAAATGAAATAAAAAATTAAGTGCCTCAGTTGCACTGACCACAGTTCATGTGCTCAACAGCTGAATGAGGCTGGTGACAAGTTTCATTTAACAATACAGAGAACATTCCTATCTACAGGAGAAATTAGGTTCAACAACACTGTTCTAGAAGATATGTGAACAATTGTAAAAGCAAAGTAGCAAAGCAATAGTAATAACATTGATTAAAAGTACTCACTATTTGTTAGTCAGTTGAGAAATTTATCACAGCCATTCTGTGGATGAGACCCCATTGTTATTCTCATTTTAGAATTTGAAGAACCATGACTAGTAGGATGTAATTATGAGCTTCAGTTGTGTCCTCCACTATCTTTTTTTTTTTTAATTTTATTTTTTATAAACATATATTTTTCCCCCCAGGGGTACAAGTCTGTGAATCGCCAGGTTTACACACTTCACAGCACTCACCATAGCACATACCCTCCCCAATGTCCATAACCCCACCCCCCCTCTCCCAACCCCCCTCCCCCCTCCCCCACTATCTTTTAAATACACTCAGTGGGGCTGTTTTTATTTTCTCTGCTCCTATGTGAAAACAGACTAGTTTTTCTGTTCACTTTAAGAAAATTCTACAATGACTTTAAGTCACAAAACACAGTATCAATTCAATAACTAGAATTTCTGGTTCCAAGTAATTATTGAATCTCTGATGTTGATTTAAAGTTGAAGTTTCTCCCCTTTTGTGGTTTGGACCCATAGTTGGCAGAAAGGTTATGTGATAAGAGACATTTGGTTAGCTTCTTCCATTTCTCTGCTTAGCACAGCTTTTTTTTCTCTTCCAACTTGAATATAACAGCTAGTTCTAAGATAATACATCTGCTATGGTCTGAGTGTTTGTGTCCCCCAAATTCATACGTCAAAAGCTAATGTTCAATATAATTGCATTTGTAGATAAAACTTTTGGGAGTTGATTAGGTCACGAGGGTGGAGCGGTTATGAATGGGATTAGTGTCCTTATAAAAGAAGGCCAGGAAATCTCCCTTACCCATTCTATCTTTGCACTATGTGTGGTTACAGGAGATGGCACTGGTTATGAACCAGGAAGTGAACTGTCATCAGATGCTACCATGATCTTGGACTTCCCAGTCTCCAAATCTGTGAGAAACAAATGTTTGTTGTTTATAAGCCACAGAGTTTAATGATATTTCTGTCATAGCAGACCAAACTAAGTACTTTCATTTGCATTTCTATATGTGTTCCAGTGATTTACCCATTGTTCAGGACATTTCTACGTTTCCTTTGTCAAACAAGGTCCAATACATATCTATGCTGTGGGTTGAGGGGATAGGACATAACTTCTTTCATTTTCAGTCCTAGGAGTCTGACTAGGGTTCTATTTCCTCTGCAGGGGTCTGTTTACCCCTCCAGATAAAGTAGCTCACTAACATAAGGCCAGTGATTATCCTATATCACATCTTCTTCATGTTCATGATTAACCTCTGATCCTCGGAGACTGGGAGACATTCACGCATCCTTTTCCCTGAATAAACTCTGGAGATTTCAATTACCAAATAAAGCAGAACACTCTCCTCTGTTTCTACCATCAGGGTGGCTAGCCAGCCAGTTTTTCCTCCTTTAGATTCAACAAACTTGTTGCAGATATCAAGCCCAGTGTGTTGTCTAAAGTCCTGAAGATATGTGTTAATAAGACTTCAGAATAGTCACCTTAAAGTTACTGCCTTGTAATTGAGAGGGCTGGGACTCATGACCAAAGAAAAGTTCCCCAACCTCTGGCTCTGAATTTTTTTTTTTTTTTAATACTCTCAATGTGGTTTAGTAGTTAATAAACAATTTAACAGGGTTTTTGAATATCTCTTTTTTTTTAAGTATATACTTCAATAATTTTTAGTATAGTCATAGACTTGTGCAACCATCACCACATTAAATTTCAAGACATTTCATTGCCCAAAAGAAATAATGTACACATTGGTATTCATTCCTCATTCCTCCTCATTGTCCTAGTCTATGCAACAATTAATCTACTTTTGACTCTATAGATTTCCCTATTCGGGATATTTCATTTAACTAAAACATGCAATAGATTGTCATTGGTAACTCATTTCTTTCATTTAATCTGTTTTCAAGGTTTATCCATGTGATAGGATATTTAAATACTCCATTCTTTTTCATTGTCAAATAATATTTCATTGTATGGACACACCACATTTTCCTTATCCATTCATCAGATAACTAGAGATGTAGGCTGTTTCCACATTTTGCCTATGATGAATAATGCCACTATGAACATCGGTATAAAAGTTTTTGTGTGGACAGGTTTTCCCTTCTCCCAAGAACATCCATAGACGTTGAGTTGTGGGGTCCTGTGGTAAGTCTATGTTTAGTATTTTGAGGAATTGCCAAGGTGTTTCCTAAAGGATCTATGTTGTTTCACTTTCTGATCAGCCATGATCAAAATGTTTATTTCTCTATATTCTTGTCAGCACTTATTATCTGTCTTTACTATAGTCACCCTAGTGAATGTGAAGTAGTACCCCACGTGGTTTTGATTTGCATTTCGCTTTTAGCTAGTTGAGTGTCTTTTCATTTGCTTATTGGACATTTGCATATCTTCTTTGAAGCAATGTCTATTCAAATCCTTTAACCTTAAACTTTTTTTAAATTCAGTTATCTATCTTCTTAAAATGTATTGTAGTTTTATTTATATATTCTGGATATAAGTACTTGATCAGATATATGATTTGCAAATATTTTAACTCCTTGATAGGTGCTGTCTTTTTATTTTTTTTATGACGCTTGTAGCACAAAGTTTTGATTTTGACAAAGTTCAATTTATGTATTTTTTTCTTCAGTTGTTTATGTTTTTGGTATTATATATAAGGTCTGCCTAACCCCAGGTCACAAAGATAAACTCATAATTTTTTAAGAGCCTTATATTTTTAGCTCTTATATTTAGGTCTTTGATCCATCTTGAGGTATTTTTGTATATGATTTAAAGAAGGGGTCCAACTTCATTCTCCTGCATATGGATATCCAGTTGTCCCACTACCATGTGTTGAAAAGACTATTTTTTTACCATATTGAATTGTCATAGCACCCTTGTTGAAAATCATTTGACCATAAATATAAGAGTTTATTTCTGGCCCCTCAATCCTGTTTCATTGATTATATGTCTGTACTTATGCCAGTACCATACTGTCTTAATTGCTGTAACTCTGTAAGAAGTTTTGAAATCAGGAAGTGTAAGTCCTCCTACTTTGTTCTTCTTTTTAAAGATTGCATTGACTATTCATTTCCATGTGAATTTTAGGAATGGCTTGTCAATTTCTACAGAAAAGGAAACTGGAATTTTGATAGGAATGCATTGAATCTGTAGATCATTTAGAGGAATATTGCTATCTTAATAATACTAATTCTTCTGATCCAGGAATATGGAAAGTCTTTCCATTCACTTAGGCCTTCTTTCATTTTTTAACAATGTTTTGCAGTTTTCAGAGTACATAGTTTATTTTTTGTTGAATTTTTTCCAAAGCATTTTATTTTTTGATGTTATTTTATAGGAAATTATTTCTTAATTTCAGATTTTGTTTGTTTATTTCTAGTGTACACAAGATAAATAATTTTTGCATACTGATTTTGCATTCTTCAACCTTTCAGAACTCCCTTATTATTATTCAAATAGGTTTTTGTGCATTCTTAAGGATTTTCTACATTCAAATTCATCTCATTTGCAAATAGAAATAGTTTTCCTTCCTCCTTTCATACCTGGATGTATATCTATATATAGAGATGGATGGATGGATGGATGGATGGATGGATGGATTCATTCATTCATTCATTCATTCATTTATCTGAATTGCCCTTGCTGGAATCTTAGCACAATGTTAAACAGAAGTTGCAAAAGCAGTTGACCTTGCCTTGTTCCTGATCTTTGGGATAAGCACACAGACTTTCATCAGTTTGTATAATGCTTACTGTGGGTTGGTTTTTTGTTTGTTTGTTTGTTTTGTTTTATTTTGTTTAATATATGCCTTTATCTGGTTGGAAGTTTCCTTTTATTCCAATTTCGTTGCATGTTTTAATCATAAACAGCATCGTATTTTGTCAAGTGCTTTTTCTGTTTCTATGGAAATGCTCATGTGTTGCTTATGTGTTGCTTTATTCTGTTAATATACTACATTACATTAATTGATTTTCAGATGATAAAAAACCTTGCATTCTGGGGATAAACCCCACTTTGTTACAAAGTACAATTGCTTTATATGTTGCTGAATTTGATTTGCTACTATTTTGCTCAGGATTTATGCATACGTGTTAATAAGGATATTGGTAAGTAATTTTCTTTTTTGTGATTTTTTTTTTTTTTTTGGTCCTGTTTTGGTATCAGAGTAGTACTAATCTTACAGAATTATTTTAGAAGTGTTCTCTCCTCTTCTATATTTTTTGAAATTTTGCTGAGTTCATATTAAATGTTCTTTAAAAATTGGTTGAATTCACCAATGAAACCAACTGGGCCTAGAATATTTTACAAAAAGTTTTAAAAATTACCAATGTTCTTACTCATTACAGGTCTATTCACATTTTCTATTCCCTCATAAATTGATTTTTGGTAGTTGTATGGATGGAGGTTTCTGTGATTTGTCCTGAATAACCTACCACCCAGACCTGCATGTAGGCAAGTAGACTAAAGTACATTGTTTGTGAGACTGGTGCTGTGTGAGCAACCTTGGGAGCCTGGTTAGTGGATATTAGCAGGGCCTCCAGGTCAGACCTGGCCCTTCTGGTCTGTATGCAAAGAGCTAAAAAATTTGCCTTGCAACCCCATTGGCTCCAGGATGGGCTGTGCCCGCCCCCACCATAGAATTCATGAGGGGAGAGGTAACCACATCTAGCCTCCTTAAAGATGTAAAGAAATGATAGTACAGGAATGCAACTTGTTCCAAACTGTGCATAGGTGAACATATGTTTAAATTCAGACCCCATCATTTGCCCTATAAATATGGCTCTTACGGGGATGGTCATTTGGGAGTCTCACCTGAAGGGAGGACATTCCATTTGTCCAGGCCTCTCCTTCAAGACTCCAGCCTGGCTCTCTCCATGGGGCTTCCCGAGCTAATGAGGTTGGATGTCCTGAGTATCTATCCGATTTGATTTAACTTTGTCTTATTCTCCTTTACTGCTTACTAGTGCCCTCATCTATGTGTAGATTTTCTTCTCATCTTTCTATTTCCACCAGGTTTTTACTTTATAACATCAATAAAGTATTTTTCTCCCTTTGAAACTGAGAGTCAATCTTTTCTTCGGAAAAGAAGTTTATGCCTTTCTAGGAATCTGTCCATTTCTTGTAGGTTATCTCATTTTTTGGCATACAGTTCCTTATAATATTCCCTAAAATTGATTTTGATTTCTCTAAGGTGGGTAGTAATGTCACTCTTTAACTTCTGATTTTAGTGTTCTCTTTTTTCTAAGTCTGTCTACCTAAGTTTTGTCAATTTTTTTATCTTTACAAAGAAAAATTTTCATTTCCATTGATTTTTCTCTCACTTTTCTGAATTCTATTTTCTCCATTTTTACTCCAACTCATATTATTTTTTTCCTTCCATTTGCTTTAGATTTTATTTTTTCCTCTTTTATCCCAGTGTCTTATGGTAGAATTATTATTTGAGATATTCCTTTCTAATACAAATACTTGCAGATATAAATTCCTCTCAAAGACCTCCATTCACTGCATTTCCTAAGGTTTATTAGGTCGTGTTTCCATTTTCATTTGTCTCAAGGTATTTTCCGATTTCTTTGGTGATTCCTTCTTTGATGCATTGGTCATTTAGGATTGTGTTATATAATTTCCATGCATTTGTGATTTTCCCAATTTTTCTCTTATTGATTTTCCATATATTTTATATGGTTTTATTCCTTTTAAAGTTATTAAGGATTTTTTCCTATGGCCTAGCCATAAAAACATCCTTCCAGATCTATGCTGGAGAATGTGCCATGTGCACTTCAGAGAAAAAGTGTTTTTCTGTTTTGAGGTAGAGTGTTCTGCGGATATTCTATGGATATTAGCTGTAATTGCTTTCTGGTCTCCTTGGAGTCCTCTAGTCGTTTGTTGATATTCTCCATAGTATAATTCCTTATTAAAAATGAGGTATTGAGGTACATGATATGATGAGCATTGGGTGTTATACACAACAAATGAATCATTGAACACTACATCAAAAACTAATGATGTACTCTATGTTGACTATTGAATTTAAATTTTAAAAATGAGGCATTGTCATCTCCAACTATTACTATTGAACTGTCTCTTTCTTCAGTCCTGTCATTTCGCTCTGTGTATTTGGGGACTTTGCTACATGCCTGTGCCTTTTTAAGTATTATATCTTCTTGATGGATTAACCCATCTATAAACTCTGCTGTGTCCATCTTTGAATACCCCCTTTGAAAATGTACTCCATGATCCAAAACTACATTTTGACATATGGTGCATTGGTAAGTTTCATTTTAACATTCCAATTTAATATTCTGCCACAGAGGTTAAGTTACTTGCCTAGGGTTTGGCACCTAGAAAGGGAAATCAGTACTTACTGTTGTGCTAATTATTTATATAGCTGCTACTTTGTTTCTGACCCCAAGCCATTTGGTGAGAACCTAAATATCTGAGATCAGTTTAATGCTCTCGGAAAAAAAAGGTTGCAGTTTAATGCATGTGCTTTAGGATCATACAGGTCCGGATGCTCATTCCATTCCTTTATTTAGCCATCCCTTCATTCCCTCATGTTATAACACAGAGGAAAAAGAAATTATCCTTTCTAAAGTTCTTATGAAAGCTACATGAAATAATATATGTAAGAAATGTAATTTATGAAAGTAACTTGAATGTCATAATTTACAAACTATTAGTGACCTTGACATATTTTTTTATCTGGGTTAACAATTCTAATTTCTTTCAATTTACTTCAAATTAAAAAGAAAAGAAGGTGGGGCGCCTGGGTGGCTCAGTGGGTTAAAGCCTCTGCCTTCGGCTCAGGTCATGATCTCAGGGTCCTGGGATCGAGTCCCGCATCGGGCTCTCTGCTCAGCAGGGAGCCTGCTTCTCTCTCTCTCTGCCTGCCTCTCTGCCTACTTGTGATCTCTCTCTGTCAAATAAATAAATAAAATCTTAAAAAAAAAAAAAAGAAAAGAAGGTGATATAAGCGAGATAGAAAAATTCATTGAATAATATATTGAGATTTGGTCAGATATATATAAAATCTGTGACAACAAGTGGAATAAATAAAACTAAAATACAATTTCTGGAAAAATATGATTTTCAGTCTATTTCCTCAAAAGTCTTAGAATAAAAAACAAAATGCAAACTGCTAAAAATAAAAACTGGAGAAAAATAAAGCAGGAATTTCAGAGAAAGAAAAATTCAATGATGTCATGAAGAAAATATTCTAGTTTTTAAAGTGAAATATAGTCATATAATATATTAGCAGACAATTAAAGATATTGAGAATATACAATACAGAGCATAGGGAAATGTGAATTCTTAGATTTTTATGGAGGAAATGTGCAGTTTAAATCTTTTTGAAAATTAATCTGGCATATCTATTAAAATTTAAATTACTAATATATTTTAGCCACTCTTACTTTTGGGACCTATCTTATAGAAGTAAAAGAACCATCTATATGTTGGTATGGAAGTAAGTATTTTTTTCTGGTGGAAAATCCTACCAACATATTGTATTCTTTTTGTATGGAGAATGACTGAATAAAATATAACACATCAAAACTACAGAACATTACAACTCTATAAAAAATAAATTACATTGCTCATATTGACTTGGAGGGAGTTCCATTTTAGGCCAAAAAGGAACTTAATGAACACAGTATTTGGTACAATTTAATTTTTATGAAGGACAGGAATTTAGAAAAAAATAAATATATATGCAAACAAGTTGTATGCTTGTACAAAATCAAAATAAAATGGAGGAAAGCTACATCTCCAATGTATTAGCATTTGTTACCACAGAGGATGATGTTAGAGAAATGGACATTATTTATTTTTTTAACTTTATACATTTGTATACCTGACTTTGACAAGAAGAAAGTATTACACTTATAATTTAAAAAGCCAATATATTTGTTAAATAAATAAGAAGAATAGAAGGAAAAAAGATGAGGGCACAAGAACTAAGAACAACAGGAGAGGATGATAGGAGAAATATCATAGGTAGTTCTGAAATAGAAGAGCAATGAAATCTGAAAATCCTAGCACTAGATCACATACTCTGAGTCCCTTAGGACTGTCAGAGGGGCAAAGAGGAACATCTAGCAGTCTCACTTCTTCACTTTAGAAAAATTTGCTTAAGCAACTGTGGACACCCCACGACATCTATAATCTTGCATTTTTTACTCTGCTCTTACTTGTCAGACAGTACTTCTGCTTTTGTGGCAAATGCCATTCTGCATTTTCATTACCCTTGAAGAAAGACACTCATGGCATCAGAGACATCAAATTCCAATCAAGCTTCCTCCTGGGAATTAAACACATGACCATTTGGTTTGAAAATCAATCAATAAGAGGGGACCATCATAGAAGCTAATTTGGTATTTGGTCATAAATCTCAATCCCATTAGATATGGTCATCCCTAGATGATATTTAAATATCATGAAATACTCTTCTGCCTTTTGCACTTAAAAATGGCAAAGGCAATAAAGGAAAGAAACAAGGAACAGGCTTAATATGCATTCATTTTCTCTGAAGCATCCCTACACGAACAATTGTCTTATTATCTATCAAAGCAACACACACACACACACACACACACACACACACATCTACAAAAAAAAAAAAGAAAAGAAAAATATAAGAAAATAGAAAATACACTTTTGCAGATTTAGAACATTAACCATCTTGTGTCATTATAATATTAAGGTTTAGAAGGGTCTTTATCTAGAAAATGATTTTAGATACTATATGCAAAAGAAAGAATACCTTTTCTTTATCATAAATATAAATGCCGTCTTTTACAAATATTAACCTACAGTGTTTTAAATAGGTTTGATAAAAGTAATTTTTATTTTCAGCTTTTCCAAGTCCTTAGGAGCTTTTCCTTAGTAAAAAAAACCACATTGTTCTTAAAGATCTTATAGATTGTTTTGAAATCAAGAGTTTGTGTTTGGTTTGTTTTTTTGGGGGGGTTGTTTTCATTTTCTTTTTTCTTTTTCTTTTTTTAAGGTTTTATTTATTGGGGTGCCTGGGTGGCTGAGTCCCTAAGCATCTGCCTTCAGCTCAGGTCATGATCCCAGAGTCCTGGGATCAAGCCCTGCATGGGGCTCCCTGCTCATTGGGAAGACTGATTCTCCCTCTCCCTCTCTCTGTGCTTGTGTTCCCTCTCTCTTGGTCTCTCTCTCTCTCTTTTTCTCTCTCTGTCAAAAACAAAAACCAAAAACAAATAAAATCTTAAAAAGAAAGATTATATTTATTTATTTGAGAGAGAAAGAGAGACTGCGAGAGAGGGAACACAAACAGGAGTAGCAGGAGAAGGAGAAGCAGGTTTCCCAATGAACAGGGACCCCAATGTGGGGCTCAATATGGGGCTCGATGCAGGGCTCAATCCTAGGACCCTGGGATCATGACCTGAGTGGAAGGCAGACACTTAACAACTGAACTACCCAGGCATCCCTTTTTGATTTATTTTTTAATTTAAATTCAATTAGCCAAGTACATCATTGGTTTTTGACATAATGTTCAATGATTCCTCATCTCAGTATAACACCCAGTGCCCATGAGCTTTGAGGCAGGCTAGAAAATGCTGAAAAAAAATTCTTGTCGTAAATGCTATTTGCTTACTGTATTATAATCTTTGTGTTTTTAATTTATATATTTGCACAAATATACTTGTGATTTATATTCACTTTTTTAGATGCTCTAAAAATGAAAATAACAATGGTAGTGTTTAGCATTCCACTGATTTTTTTTAAAATGTGATTTAGATAAGTCAAGCAGAAAAAGACAACTATCATATGGTTTTCACTCATATGTGGAACATAGGAATAGTGTGGAGGACCGCAAGGGAAGGGAGTGAAACCTGAATGGGAAGAAATCAGAGAGAGAGACAAACCGTGAGAGACTCTGGATTCCTGGAAACAGGGTTTCAGAGGGTTACAGAAGGGAGGGGGTTGGGGTGATTGGATAACCGGGTGACGGAAATTAAGGAGGGCATGTGCTGGGATGAGCACTGGGTGTTATATGCAACTAATAAATTCTTGAAGACTACATCAAAAATGAATGATGGAATATAAGCTGGTTAACTGAACATAACATAAATAAATAAATAAATAAATAAATAAATAAAATAACACTGAAACAGATGAGGGGGACTAAGAGTACATTTATCATGATGAGCACTGAGTAATGTATGGAATTATTGAATCACAGTATTGTACACCTGAAACTAATATAACACTGTATATTAACTGTACTAAAATTTAAAAAGTAAAAGTGATATTGCTTATTCAAAAATAAATAAATAAGTGAATGAATGAATAATAAATGATAATAATAAAAATAATAAATAAATAAATAAATGTGATTTGGTTTCTAAATGAAATTATCCTTCTAATATATTTTCAGTCCTACCTTGTTTCTCAATATTTACTCATGAAAACTCCCTGTTTGTCCTTCTCAGAATGCTGCTGTTATGACTAAAAGTATTTTCTATTCTTGGTAATAGCTCTTAGATTATGTTCAGTTGTATCATTGACCGTTTTTACTCCAATTATATGTATACTCCATTTCCATTATATGCATTACTCCATTTCTTGTTGGAGATAGCATAAATCACACCTGCTTCCTCCAATTACATGTATTTAATACTTCTGACACTTTTCCACTTATACTTTAATATATTCACAAATAAACGTGTGTATATATTCATAGTCAGGTATATCTAAGTACTACAAATTTAACAAAAGTCTTTACTTAAATATATTCACAAGGAAATGTGTGTATATATAGCCAGGTATATCTAGGTACTACAAATTTAGGAAAGTGTCTTTATATATAAATATTAACATTTATATAGTTAGGTGACAAAACTGGCACAAAAAGGGATTTCTAATTTAAGATAGCTGGCAAATAATATCATTCAATAGAATAATACTGTCTTCTAAAAGAGAAATCAAAACACACTAAAATATGCCAGAACCTCCTTGGTTTATAACATCTAGTTCACTATCAGTCCTTTTACTTACCACATTATCCTGTATATGTGTTCTTCTGTCGGTGTATATTGTTAATATCACTGATTCATATTTACAACTGCATTTTTTAGTTAGTTTTCTATCTGCACTTATTTCCAATATTGGTTGTGCTTCCCACATTATTGATAGAATGATAATAATAAAATGCATTGAGCACCGTCAAAGGGCCAGCAAAATTCTATGTATCTTATATAGATTTTATGTCTTGTTTGTCCCATGGCTCATTTCTATATTTATTATTTCTATTCATAGATAAGGAATGAGTCACAAGAAGGTTGAGAAAATTGGCCCAAGTCACAAAGTTAAGTATCAAAAGACTCTAACTCCAGAGCTTCAACAATTGGTTAACAATTAAAATCTACTATATGAACTAGATGTAAAGAGTTTATAGTCACGTATATTGTTGGAGTGGCTTAGCTGCTGCCTCTGACTCAGGATCTATCACAACAGTGCAATCCAAGGTTCTGCTTAGTCTCAGTGGAAGATGTGACTGGGAGATAATCTTCCAAGCTCACTCACATGACATTTGTCAGGCTCAGAAGATCCAAGCTCAGCCATGTGACTGCTGGCAGTCTTAGTGTTCTTGCTGGATGTTGGCCAAGCATAATAGTTCTTGTTCATTTGAGCCTCTCCATAGGGTTACTCACAACATGGCAGCCAAGTTCCTCTGAGAAAGCAAAAGAGAGAACAGGAAGAGGCCTAAGATGGAAGCCACAGTCTCTTTTTAACCTAATGTTGGAAGTGACACCGATCACTTCCACCATAATCTGTTTATTGAAAGTGAGTCACTAGGTCCAACCCATGCAAAAAGATGCTACAGAAGGACATAAATACCGAGAGGCAAGGATAATTGGAACCTATCTTCCAGGAAGTCCACCAATCATGGGATCTTTATTTTGATTTAGACTTTGGTACAAAATAGTTTCATGATTTCAGCAAGTCACAACCACTAATTTTTTCATAAGTACATGATGATAATAACGTGTCTGACCAAAGTCTTGGGGCTATTCAAGGGATAAAAGAAAAATCACAGATATGAAAAGTTAAGAGCTTGATATAAATATGACTTTACTATATTATTATTTTTCAAAGACAAGGGATTATGAATAACTCATTTTGATTAGATCATATCTCTTCTCTATTTCTTTCCTCATTATACTGCACATCAATGCTAAATTATTCATTTTCATCTTATATCCATAGCTATTCAAATCATCAGCAAACGTGTGAAATGGCCAGAGGAAATAAAATTATTTATGGAGTATAAGTCATATGTTGATTTCTGTTCTGGACATTTTATATACATGATCTCATTAAATCCTCATAATTACACTCTTAGAGGATAGCCCCTCTATTCCTTCTCTAGAACACTGGTTCTTAAAGATGGAGTACAGTTAATAATCACTCAGAGTCCTTCTGTTTTCCTCTTTACTTGTCTTCCAAGGAAAGTCCATAATATTACCCTTCATTTTGCCCCATTTAGAAAGTTTTAGAGATGGAGAAATGACCTCATATTAATCTTGTTCATTTTTTTTTTTTTTTACCTCTAGGCAAAACTATAGCAAAAAAAAAAAAAAGAAAGAAAGAAAGAAAGAAAATGAAAGAAAAAAAAATCAACCCATAAATATCCATCTCTTGTTTTCTTTAAAATCTCTAAAGAAGGGCATCTGGGGGTCTCCAGTCAGTTGGGCTTCTGATTTCAGCTAAGGTCATGATCCCAAGGTCCTGGGATTTACCCCTGCATTGGGTTCCCTGCTCAGCGAGGAGTCACTTCTCCCTCTCCTTCTGCCCCTCCTCCAACTCCTGCTTTCCCTCTCTCTCTCTCTCAAATAAATACATAAAAGTCTTATTAAAAAATAAAATCTCTAAAGAAAGAAAACTTGTTTGACGTCATATCACATTGGTTCAATACCTGCAGTACTGTGGTTCAGGCTTCCTTATATTTTACTTTGTATATATTTATCTCTTGGTTCCTCAAGTCAGACCAATATGCTTTAGATGAGATTTTTCATAAAGTATGAGATATTGAATTTCTCCCTCTCTCTCTCTCATATACACATATACTTGCACACAACATTCATACTACATAAGCTCGAATGCATGCATACAGTTAAACCAATCTATAAATGATTATCCTTAATACAGTCTGTTGGACACTACGGCTAATTACAATGATTCTGACATAATTTTACATTTCTACCTTCAAAACCACTTTTACAAATCATGAAAGACTCAAAATAAGATATTTCAACATATTACTTGAATAAATCCAATGTTGTCCAATTCTATTACGTTTTTAATTCACATAAAAAGGCCCTGAATGGCCATTTCCAGTCATCAATAGCACCTGTGAAGGATGAAAGAAATAGTCACAAAAAGGCCTCAAGAACTCTGAAGAGGAAATCCAAGAATGCCTGGAGCACTCGCAGTGTCATAGGGTAATTGCATAACTTCTCAAGTGACAAATTCCAAAAGTTGACTTAATAGATGATGGACTCTGATTTGCTAGTTCTTAAGAAGCAGTCTTTAATAATTTACATCTTAATTAGCCCTACCCTAGAGGAATGTTGTTCCCCAATGAGAAGACAAAGCATGAAGACATTGGTATTAACCAAATTAAAGGTGTGATTTCTGTGTGATTATATCCCATGCTAGTTAAGTTAACATTAATAAAATTACCAAGGTCACATCATATACTTCATATGTCCCATAGTTCCTTGCCGATTTCTGGTGCAAAGTAGGTAAATAAAATGAATTTAGATTGATTTTTATGTGTGAAACTGACTTTTGATGAGCTACTCTGGCATTTTCAAATGACACATCCTAAACATTGTCATAACAATCAATTAATTTCAAAATCAAAATCACTCCAAAATAAGCTTTATATTTTAATGTTTATTTTGAAGAATTGCTGATTTTAGAAGAGCATGAGTCAGTCTAATGAAAAAAGATTACTGGGTAGATAATTAGAAAACCGCGATTCTAGCCCCAGAATTTCATCTAATGAGCTGAGTGGCCTTGGGTATAGTTGTTTTGCTTTCACATGATTCAATTTCTGTATTTGATTTTGGGAAACTGATAATCATAGAATGCAAATTTTGTAAGTGACTTTAGAAATACGTAGTTAAAATCCCACGTCTTACAGATCAAAAGATTATAGCCATCAGAATTAGTGAGAGCATGCCACTGAAACAAATACACCCTAAATCTCAGGAACAGAACACAGCAAGTGTCCATTTCCAATTTCCACAAAAAAATATTCCAGGTTTGGATGACTATCTGAGACGTCCATATTAGATAACTTAATAAAGCTAAAATTAATTAAGTACTACAAAAATCCCATGCATTTTTTTTCAGACTTTCATCTCTAACTCCCATGATCTGTTGATATAAACAAAAAAATTAAAAGGCTTGGGAGACTGGAATATTAGAGTGGATTTGTCATTTAAGACATACTCACCCACACTGGATGGGTCCAAAAGACATGCTTTTCATTAATATTTTGAGTAAGGGGAAGGGAGTATCATTATGGAGTTTTGTGATCACTCCTCTCTGTAGGCCAGACCTTACAACTGGAACTGTGGTCATTGGATTGGGAATCCTAAATGCAAATAGAATTGGATCTTCCACATACAGGGGCCAAGTAGTGGCACTCAATGGTCAAAGGCAAGGTGGGAGTAATTATGGTAATGGACAGAAGAATGAAAACAACAGTCGGAATAATCTGACTTGCTCAGACCTACAGTATGGACTGGTTGATTTTGGCATTCCTAGAAATGAAATAGGAAGCTTACTAAATTCTTACTTGTTTTATATAAACAGAAAAGTTCTAAGTCATGTGAGCCTGGATCACAAAAACAGGAAGCAACAGCACCTCAATCAATTCCCAGACATGAACCAGTTTATAAACCCAGAACACTTTGAATTATATAGAAGACAGCCTGGTCCCCTGAGGAAGGACCCCAGTATACCTCAAAAATGTGTACTGTTGGGGTGCCTGGGTGTTTCAGTCAGCTGAGCAACCAGCGCTTGGTTTCAGTTAAGCTCATGATCTCACAGATCTTGAGATTGAGCCCCAAGTCAGGTTCCCTGCTCAGTGAGGAGTCTGCTTGGGAACCTCTCCTTCTGCCCTTCTCCCCCAAATTGCACTTTAAATAAAATAATAGTAATAATAATAATAGATTTAAAAAAAATTTTTTTTAAATGTGTACTGTTAATTTTTCTTCCAGCCTCCTCCAAAAGGACTTAAGGCTTTTACCAGGGCACTGTGCACTGGAGAAAAGGAAATGATTGAAACTTCGGAGTACTATGGGGCACTGGCTCTGAATTGGCACTAATGCAGGAAACCCAAAACATCACTGCAGTTCAGTCAGAATAGGGGTTTTTAAAGGTCAGGTGATCAATGGAATTTTAGCTCAGTTCTCTTATATTGGACCCAGTGTGTCTGCCAACCCATCGTGGTTATTTCTGCAGTTCCAAAATGCATAATTGAAATAGATCAACAATTGGCAGAATCCCCACGTTGGTTCCCTGACCTATGCAGTGAGGGCTATTATGGTAGAAAGGGCCAAGTGCAAGCCACTAAAACTTCCCCTCCCTAGGAAAATAGTACACTAAAAGCAATGCTTCATTCCTGGAAAGACTGCAGAGATTAGTACCATTCTTAAGGACCTCAGAGATACAAGGCAATGATTTCCACCATGTCTCCATTCAGCTTGCCTGTTTGGTCTGTGCAGAAGACAGATGGATCTTGGTGAATGACAATGGATTGTTGTTAGCTTAACCAGGGGGTGAATCTAACTGATGTATCAGATGTTCCTTCATTGTTTGAGCAAATTAACATATCCCCTAGTCCTTAATGTCAACCATTGATTTAGTAAATACATTTTAGTCCATCTCTCTCAGTAAGGATGACCGTCAGCAGTTTGCTTTCAGCTGGCAAGACTGGAGAGGCAGACTGTACATCTTTATTCTCCTACCTGAGAGCTATACCAACTTTCCAGCCCTTCGCAGTAAATTAGTTCACAGGGATCTTGATCACCTTTTCCTTCCATGTAGTATCATACTGGTCCATTACATTGATGCTTTTATGCTGATTGGACCTAGTGACCAAGAAGTAGAAAGTACTCTGGACTTATTAAGACATTTGTACTTCAGACAGTAAGAAATAAATCTGACAAAAATCATGGGTTTTTTACCTCAGTAAGACTTCTAGGGTGTCCAGTGGTTTGGAGCACATTATGATATCCTTTTTGAGGTGAAGGATAAGTTTGTTGCATCTGCTCCTACTACAACCCAGAAAGGCACAACACCTATGGCCTCTTTGGATTTTTGAGGCAACATACTCCTAAATTGGGTGTGTTACTCCTGCTCATTTACTGAGCTGCCCAATAAGCTGCTAGTTTTAAGTGGAGCCCAGAGTAAGAGGAAGCTCTGCAACAGATCCAGGTTACTATTCCAGCTCCTCTGTTCCTTGGGCCATATGATCCGGCAGATCCAGTGGAAACTGAAGTGTCAGTGGCAGATAGGGAGGCTGTTTGGAATCCTTAGCAGATGCCTATAGGTGAATCACAGCACAGACACTCCAGATACTGGAGCAAAGCTCAGCACTCTCTGTGCACGACTGCTATCCTTTTTAAAAACAGCTCTTGGCCTGCTATTGGGCTTTAGTGGAGATTGAGCAATTGACCATGGGCTACCATGACACCATGTAGCCTGCGCTAAATGTTATCTGACCCGCTAAGCCATGAAGCTGTGTGCATACAACAACACTCTATCATCAGATGGAGTTGTATTTATGTAATCAAGCCAAGCAGGCCCTGATGGCATAGAAAAATTTCATAAAGAGGTAGTCCAAATACCCATGGCCCCCACTCCTGCTACACTGCCTTCTCTCTCCTCATCTGCATCTCTAGCTTCATAAGGGGTTCCCTATAATCAGATGATAGACAAAGAGAAAATTTGAGTTTTTACAGATTGTTGTGCACAAAATGCAGTCACACTAGAGAGTGGATGGTTAGAGCACTGCAGCCCCTTCTAGGAGATTCCTAAAGGACCATGGTGAAAGGGACTCTTACCAGTGACCAGAACATCAAGAAGTATACCTGTTGTTCACTGGACATAGAAGAAGAAATGGCCAGGTGTCTGAGCATAATGATTCATGAACTTTGGCAAAAGGTTTGGCTAGATGGTCACAGACTTAGAAGAAACATGACTAGAAAACTATAATAAGGAAATTCGGGGAAGAGGTATGTGATAGAAATATCTGAATAAGCAAAGAAGAAGAAAAAGAGGAAGAACAAGAACAAGAAGAAGGAGGGGGAGGAGAAGGAGAGCAAGAGGAAGAGGAGGAGGGAAGAAGAACGAGACAGAGAAGATATTTGGTCCCACATGAACCCTCACCAAAGAGTGACCTCAGCAGAGGATGATTTTACCAATCAAGTGGATAAGATCACGTGTTCTGTGGATACCGGTCACCTTTGTTATTGACCAAAGTGGCTGTGGTGGCAGGGATGGAGGCTTTGCATGATCTCAGCAACACGCACTTCAACTCGCTAAGACTAACTTGAGTCACAGCTACTGCTGATGCTCAAACTGCCAGCAACAAAGACCAACACCGAGTCCTCAATATGACACCATTCCCCACGGTGATCAGCCAGCTGCCTTGCAGTAGAATTACTTTGGACTGTTCCCTTCATGGACGGGGAGATGTTTTGTTCTTACCTGAATAAACCCTTACTCTGGACACCGATTTGCTTTCCCTGCCTACAGTGCTTCTGCCACAACAATGATCCATCAACTTACAGAATGCTTCTCCAGGATCATGGGATTCGCTCAGCAATGCTTCTGATCTGGGACTCACTTCACAGCAAGTCAAGTATAGCAATGGGTACATGTTCAAGCAAGTCACTGGTCTTATCATGTTTCCTATTTGGAAAAGCAGTTTCCACATGTGCAGTGTTTCTACACCTGCTCAGCCACATTGTAATAGGCCTTGGGCCTGGAGCCCTTTTTATGAAGAAATAAAGAGCACAGACATCCTGTGCCAGACGTATCACCTTGTGTGAGAACATCTGTCTCTGTTTCTCTCTCAGTAAGAGTCCTTTCATTCTGCTCAAGCATATATATCCGTGGCCCTCAGGCAGGCCCGCATTTTAGTACATTAGATCCCCTAGAGGAAGGGCCAGAGTACTTAAGCTGCAGCACAAGAGGTGTGCGTGCATGTAAATGACCCTGCTTCCGCTGCTGGGGTGGTGAGGAGAGGCAGATTGTGTGCTGGCTCTTAAACACCTCTACCAGGAAGAGACCCACATCATTTCTGCCCAGATTATCTTTGACCAGAACAATTCACACAGCCACTGACTTCTAGATCTCATGGAATTCTATTTCTTCTTATGCTTGAATCTAGTCAGAAATGCCTTTGGCGAATAATAATGACTAGCACAGAAATTTAGGCCGCTTATAAATAAGACACTCCTGGTTTGTGGTAGACAACCATTCACGTCACATTACTTGTCTATTCTTCAGACATATAATGAAGGTCTAAGCCATAACAGAAGATGTGGAATCAAAAGGAGGCTGAAAAGTAGAAAGATATATACAAATTTGAGGTGTTATGAATACTAATTCAGCAGGATCTTTATTGAATATTTTAACATATGTAAAGACCTTAGGGGTGCCTGGGTGGCTCAGTCAGTTAAGTGGCTGCCTTCAGCTCAGGTCATGCTCCCAGGGTGCTAGGATCAAACCCTTCATTGAACTCCCTGCTCAGCAGGGAGTATCCTTCTCCCTCTCCCTCTGCTGCTCACTGTTCCCCCTGCTCATGTTCTATCTCTCTCAATCTCAAATAAATAAATAAAATCTTAAAAAACAAAACAAAACAAAACAAAAAACTTGATCTTTAAAAAAAATTAAGAGCTTGGAATTTTCCCTGATATATCATAAGTGTCTAATCAGTATTACTAATTGCTCTTATCACTGTCACAAAATGGTGCTCCACAGAAAAAAATTAGACTGTCAGTAACCCTCCTAAAGAGAGGGTCTTTCTGGAAATCCCAGGAAAACTCACTATAACACTGTTTATGGGGCATGGATCATCACAAAGATAAAGAAAACTTTACAGTAAAGCAGAAATTTAATATCAATGAATGGGAGTTTTCCATAAACAGTGGTTGTGTGTCACCCTTGGAAATAAAGCTCCTTGGATTGAATATTTCCTTTAAAACACTTTGAATTAGGTATAGTGCCCTTGAAAGTTAGGGACAAATGGTACATTTGCTTTGATCTGACATAAAGGAGATAGGTACATTTAAATACAGCCCTACGCTCAGTTTCAATCCATAGAACTCTGAGCAGATTGTCGGTTAAAGTCAGCTACACTTAAGACAGGTTTTTGTAAGAGAGATACACATAAGATTAATTACATAAGGTAATATAAACAAGAACAATGTTTGATGTGTCTGCTATGGGTAAAACAGCATAAACTAATTAGATCAGTTCCCTATTATAACATAAGGTATTATTTGCAATAAATCAGAGCCAGGGTTTTCATTATGAATGAATTGAATTGGATCCCCCAGCCTCAGGCACTTAGTAACTGTGATATCTCTTTATTCCTTAACCTTTTCAACCTTCTAACGTCTCAGTGTCCTCATCTTACTATAAGTAAAATAATCCTCATAGTTTAATAATTTCATAGGGTTATTAGGAAACTTAACCTCCTTAAGTCTCCATCTCCTCTTCTGTGCCACATACAAAATAATCTCCATAATGTAATAACTTCATAAGGTTATTAAATGATAATATTCAAAAATCAAATGATAACTTCATGCAATGTGTTGAGAATGGTGTATCTGGCACATAGATGAGCCACAATACAATGACAATTATCATTATTAAATCTAGAACTGACATTCAGCATCATTAAATTTGCAAACAGAAACCCATGTGCTGGCTATCTATTGCTGGGTAACAAACCGCTAGGAAATAGGGTGACTTAAAATAATGTATCTTATTATATCTTACCCATATTTGGTGGGTCAGGAGTTTGGGTGGGCTTAGGTGAGGAAGTCATTGGCTCTACAGGATGTCAATTGTAGTGTCAACCCTCAGTGGTATTCAGTTGGCAGGTAGACTGGTCTAGAGGGTCTCAGATGTCTTGATTCACATGACTACCTTGGAGGGGATGACTAGAAAGCCAGGCTCATCTGAGAGTGTCATCTACCACGCCAGTAGGCCAACGGGCCTCTCCAGCATGGTGGTCGCAATGTACTTGTACAGTTCACTGCTTCTGTGAGAGTGTTTCATCAGACAGGAACTGTCTTGGTGCTACTCCCACTGTGTTCAGTTGACAAAACCAATCACAAAATCTGCCCACAGGCAAGGGGACAGAAAATCTACTGTCTGTGAGAGGAATGAGTATCTTGAATACATTGCAAGCCACACAATAGGTTATTTATGTTGTAATAAAAGCAGCGTATCATTCTATATATGGGTTATGTAATGTAACACGGGGAATACTTGAGTAAGAGCTTAGTAGATATGGAGCTTAGCAACATATATTCCATCTGTGCACTCATATGTTACAGTAGTCCCTTCCTCACATGTAACATGAACTACTGTACTTTTCAGCATTGTCACAATACTCCTGAAGTTGATATTCCAAAGCAGATGTCAGGAAGCTTTTCCTATTAAGGGCCAGATAGTAAATATTTTAGGCTTTGCTGACCATATCCTAGCCCTGCCCATATTCATTTTTGTTTTTAACAACCTTTAAATGTGAAAAAAAAAAAACCTCCCCCCCAAAAAACGAAAACATATACAATCAATCTGAAATTAAGACATATAGAGAAGCAGTTGAAGTTAGCTTTTTAAAACATTGTGCACCGTATCAAGTTTGTCATTTTGCAAATGCAACATAATTTCACTACATACTTTCACTCATTAATGAATAATTGTGTGTCACTGAAACACTAGTTTTTTTAGGGTCTCTTTACTGCATTGGTGGATATAAGGTGTCTTTTTATGTGGAAGGGCCAGATGATCAGAAAAAAAATGTGTTAAAAGTGCCAACTCCAATACACATGGATCCAAAAGTCACCCACTACACACACACACACACACACACACACACACACACACAAACTTTGCAGTATTACTATTTATCTGTTCCTTCAAATACAGGTATGCTGATAAATTCTGTCTTTACACAATTTCTGTTTAGATATTACACACACTCAAACGAATAGTGTGTATTTAAGTGAATCTCTTGGTGTATCAACTAATTCCTTACAAGAGAGTATTTCCGTTTTGATGAGACATGAGTGAGAAGCACATTCTTCAGTGGGGATTTTACACGTTCAATACAGGTTTCCCCTGCTATCCGAAAGTAGCGTGTTCCTCCGAAAATCTTCAGAAGCTGGAAAGACAGAAAGGGAAGAAACAATTACCACGAGTTTATATGGAAATTGCTTTGAATGTCCCCAGCCTCAAAAAATAAACTCTTTTAGGCTTTTCTGATAATTTATGACATATTTAACTAATTGGTACACAAAATAAATTGACATAAAGCACAAATGCTCACAGACGCAGTTAAAAGCTGTAGTAGCTCAATGCTGAGATGCCGAGTGTAGTTCCCAGGGAAGGGGGTTGGTGGCGCCACTCTCCCACGCTGCTTCTACAATGGCTTGCTACAAAACACTCAACTCTATTTTCCTTTTGTCTTCTTTTGTAAAGACAAAAATCTTCTTTGGATTTCCTTCAGTTAGTGAAAACAAGTGCTAATGTAGGTCTTTCATAAAAGCAAAGTGGTATACCTAGAACTTTTGAAAAGTGGAGACAGGGGCACCTGGGTGGCTCAGTGGATTAAGCCTCTGCCTTCCCATCGGCTCACTATCCTAGAGTCCTGGGATCCAGCCCCACATCGGGCTCTCTGCTCAGCGGGGAGCCTGCTTCCCCCGCCCCCCTCTGCTACCTCTCTGCCTACTTGTGATCTCTCTCTGTGTCAAATGGATAAATAAAAATCTTTAAAACAAAAGAAGAAAAGAAAAGTAGAGACAACTGCAATTGAAAGAACATTCTACAGACTTGTTTGTGGCTTCAAAGAAATATCACTGTAGAACCTCTGGCACTATACTTCTGTGCCAATACAGTGGATGTTGAGGAAATTCTTGGAAGACTTGGTTGTCAGCAATAACTTGGCTATGACTGAGAGAGACTGAACCCACAAAACACACTGAAATTAAATGTAGCCCCATCTGAACTTTCCTTTAACTACTATATATCCTCATCTGAATTTTTCCTTAACTAGGTCTCCAACATGCTTGGAACTCTCAAACACCATTAAACAAGAAGTGTGATAAAGGAAAATGGAGTGGAGGGGATCGGGGTTCCTAAGGTATTGCACTTAAAATTCTGACTGTTGCAAATTTCAAAAGCATGTGACTCTGCAAACACATTACTGCTTTCTCCTCACCTCAAGGTCTTCAAAGAGGTTGATCAGGTAAGAGACCTGAAAGCTTAAGCTTCATTAGCCTCACATTAAGTCTGCCCAGGAAAGTAATTCAGAAACTAAGGAGCACTGACCACGACACCTAAGCAGGGTAACTTTTGGTAGTTGAGGGTGATATTGGCTTATAGACCTTCGGAAAGCACTATTTTATAGGACAAAACAAAACAGAAACTGGGGCACTCCCTTAGTTTTGGTCCTACCTTTTTAAGCTTACCCTAGTTTTCTCTCACCATCTCTCCTATGTTTTAAATACATCTGTTTGACAAGAAATATAGAAGCAAAACTTCCACTTTGTTAGATGAAAATGGAAACTATATCAAATGTCACCAAATAGGCAGGGGTAGGTGCTCTCTTCCCTCCAAATAGGCAGACATGATTAGGCTGTAGCTAACATCCAGAGAGAACAAGGAAACACTCTGAAACAGAAAGATCTAGTAAACCTTTCAGTGTTGAAACCAGATATATACTATTGATGAGATATATTGTTACTAATCACTGCTGTTAGCTTCATAATGCATCAAAACAGTTAACATTTTATACATAACTTAGCTGAATTAAAAGCTTCTATTTACATCCTTATAGTAGGTTTTTATCCAGTCATTTTTGAGATAAAAATGATAATCTGTATATGCAGCCAAACAGGATATAATAACCATAAATACACAGAATAGTTATTATCTTTCCATCTCATTGCAAGTCAATAGTACTTTATTAAAAGTCCTGTTCAAAGTGTTAAACTCTACACCAGCTACTAGAAAAAAATAAATTTTAAAATTATGTTTGCTTATTATTAAAAATCACCAGATATAAATTTATACAGCTTTATGAAGAGCTTGCCTTGCTGATGGACCTCGATTTCCACCTGTGGCTAAATAGCACAACTGCTGATTTGTAGGGTTTACGGTTGAAACCCATATTGTCTACTTTGTAAACCTTTCAATCAGATTTACTTGATAATGCATCAAATAAGTGCTCAAATAGCAGTGAAAACACCACTAGTTTCTAAAGTCAATGTTGATCTGACATTTTTTTTTTTAACAAGTTCCAGGTATCGGTCCTAGGTCAGGTTAATAATCAGTTTGACTGATGAAGTTGAACAATGATTCATTTCAGGCATCCATGTTCCTTTGGCAGTGAACTTAACGCTTCTCCTCACAATTGCCCAGACCTGGTCAATGGCCTCATCTAGCCACAAGGGGGCCGAGAAGTGCAATCTTACTCAAGGTCCAGAAGTCAAAAATAATTTGGGGAAAGGTCCAATGATTACCACGTAACAATCAGCATCTATTACTGCAAAATTCATTGCTGTTAAAGTGGTCCGTCAAAGTGCTCCAGATTCATTTCATATTTTGAATTTTCTAAATGCAATGGGTTAAATTTGATTGAATAATGAACATTTTCTACCACCTGGTATTGGTAATTAACATAAGACGTGATCTAGTTAGCATAAATTAATATAATCAGGGGCTAAAACTTATAAAGCTAATTCATAATTTCCAACCATTCTTAGTATAAGCAAGG
The DNA here is from genome assembly GCF_010015895.1 of Lontra canadensis. Taxonomy (NCBI): domain Eukaryota; kingdom Metazoa; phylum Chordata; class Mammalia; order Carnivora; family Mustelidae; genus Lontra; species Lontra canadensis. Next base: position 42,822,249 of record NW_022630995.1, on the reverse strand, counting down.
TGATTTGAGTATTATACTCATACAAGCTATTATAATGAGATTTCCCCCCAAAATCCTCAATACATTATCGAGCTTAGAGGTCATTATTCAGAGCAGCATTTGACATATCCTGCCATGATAGTAAAGAAATGTCAAATGTCTCAAGTTCATGCTGCAAAGGGCATTGGAATGTTCAATTTTACCATAGATAGTGACAGAGAAGAGCTTCAAATCACCACAAATAATAGGATGTACAGTTCTAACCTACCATGGGTCTTTTTCCAAAAAACTCACCCAAATTTTGCAAACTACTGTATTTTCTCCCAAGCTTAGATTTTTGTGAATATGGGTAAAAATCATAAATTATCTTGTAAAAGACAATGTGCTTGCCAGTTTTCATAACTGACTAGATCTTTATTTACATATAACCTAAACTATAAATCTATGCCGTGTTGCATGTTTTGGCATTTAAAACTTAAGAAATTGACAAAAATCAGCTATTAATCTGTGCTTAAAAAGTGAAAATCACTTCTATTAAGTGACATTTAAAAATATTAAAACATTCAGTTTAATAGACAAATCATATAGCCTATGAATTAATACTTGAACACTTAAAAATGAATTTCTTGAGTTTCTTATTCTCTGTGAACTGAATTTTTATACTGTCCTTTTAGAAATGTTTTTATAATTATCCAATAGATGGTATAAATCAACTTAGTTTACTTCTTGTGTTGTCTCTTATCAATACATTGTAATACAGTATATGGCTTTTGCATGATTTAAACAGCACAACTGATTCTACTTCTTGGCTGGAGACCAATTAAATAACCACTGAGGCAAGCAGTTACTACCTGCTTAAAAGGAAATCTGTGGTTTCCTTATTTAAACTGCTGAGTTTTAATGTCCATCAAAAAGTCCGTTATTGCAATGAATAATTTAGCTTCTTCAGTCTGCTACTCATTTTAATACTACGGGCATAGATTTAAGGCTGCAGATTCTGCCCAAAGTTTCTCAGAGTCCCAGAATCAGAACCATACTTGCTATAAGACAATAGTGAGACAGTTGTAGTTTACCGTTTGAAATGATATGTTTAAGGAACAATAATTTCTAATAATTACTTGGAAAAAGAAGACTTCAGCATCCACTTTATCAAAAATAGTTGGAGAAACGATTGATCACAAAGGTCCGGAAAACATATATGCCCATGTAAGTGGATATAGAGGACCCTTTTTAAAAAGACTAAAAGGTCAATGGATTTGGAGATCTAGGGGTGTCATTTCCTCTGTTTGTCCCTTGGTGGAGTTCTTGAGTCACTTTCTCCCTTCCCATCAAACTGCTTTTTATTTCTTACAAGAACTGGCTATCATGTTTACGGTATTTAACCTTTTTCTTGTACAATCGTGAATAGAGCGTCTATAATAAATGAAAGCCCCCTGAGATCATATCTTCGGCACCTACTTCTTTGTATTCTTACCAATAAACTTTTGTTGTCCTTGTTACTTCCTTTCCTGTCTTTTTGAGACTTAAACTACCTTACGGACACTGAATGCTATTTTACAGCTCAGTCACTGAAATTTCTTAACTGCAAAGCAGTTTCAAGACGGCAGGGTTAGTAGGTAAATTTAAAACAACAACAAAAAACTACTGTATGGTAAATATAGGGCAAGGTTTCTGGCATAAAAAGGAAAGGAACCCTTGACCAAGCTTTGATTAAATGTTTATTAAAACGGGATACCATTTCTATTTTAATCATTTTTTTATCTTGGTTTCAAGAGGTCATTTCTCCTAATATTCCTTTAAAACACACAGAGAGAGAATAACCAAATCCACAACATTTCAACCTTCTCTCAAATACGTTGCTTCATGCAGGCGATGACGTGCTATCACTCGGATCAACTCAGGCTTTAGGAAACTGATCTCGTTTTCTCTCTTCAGCTCTGGCCGCCAAAGCAGCAGCAAGAGCAGCACAGCAGCAGCGGGCTCTTTAATTTATTACAGCCGGTTACACTTTCGATCCCATTTCCTTCTGAACCCTTTCCTCTCAGGTTGAGAAGATAAATGCTGCCTCGAGTCTGAAAAGCCGGGCGGGGTTTGTGGGTGGGAGCGAATCCGGATATCATATTCCCGTGGTGAGGTCTGGTACCGGGGGGGATTAAGTCCCCCAGTTCCATTTAATGAAACTGCTGAGCACTTGTGACACTGGCTCTAAGACTGCGGAAATGGGGCGGGGGTGGGGGAAACAGCTTCTCGCCTCCATTCATCCTCCGCGCCGGCGGGAGGCTGGAGTTGGAGTGTCAGTCCCCAGACAGGGGGCGGAGGAGGACTGGGAGCTCCGACCGCGGCAAGGGCGCCCCGAGGGCTCCTCTCACCTCTCCCACACCCCCACCCCGCCTATTCCGTTCCCTTGCCCAAGTACAGCGCTGCTGGGCAAACCATCCGGTCCTTGGCTGCTCCCGCGAAAAGGTTGGAGGCGGGGACCGATGGGGGAGGGTGGAAAGCCGGGAGGCTTCACAGCCCCGGTAGTCTGGCGCGCTGTTCTCCATGCCGCACACGTCGGACCCATTTCCCACGCTGGCTTGGCTCGGCGGCGGAGTTGGTCAGGATGAGTAGGGAGGGCGGACTGGAGACTACCTCCCGCTCGCAAGGGGGAAACCACTCCACTGTGAAGGACGCGCTGCACAACCCCCACCTCCATCCCCCACTACCACCCCCATCCCCACCCCCGTCATCTGGGAAGAAATCTGCCGCGCTCTGGGGAAAAGCCTCCTACTCCTTCGCCCCTCGCTAGTGTGCGCCTGGAGATTGCGCGCCGGAGCGGTGGGCGAACGTTTGAAGATGCTCAGGGGCTTGTTCAAGTTTATGGTCTGGCGAGGGAAGAGTGAATGTACAACGTATCTGCCCACGCGGCTGCCAGAAGTTTGCAAAATCTTAGTAAAGGCGGTTAGGGGAGCGAGTGCACTGCACCATATTGCCGCGCATCGGAATGCACCGGCGCAAGGCCGCGGAGGAGAGAAGGCTTCCCTCTTCCGCCTCGGACCCGGGGGTGGGGGGTGGGGGGAGGACCGGGTGTCGTGGGAGGCAAGCATTTTGATAAACCAGAGTTTTCCAAATATAAGAGGATTTAGCATTACAGCCACTTAGCGGGCCAAGGAAACGCTGCGGCGCCCGCCCCCGCCCCCCGGCTCCAGACTGCGGCGGTGTGCACTGAGTCTGCGCGCGGGGTTTTTCTCGCTGATGCTGCAGATATAGAGCGGAGAGGCTGGGGAGGCAGCGGGCTTGGGGAATGTGGGGGTGGCCGGGTTCCTGGCCTGGCCGGGGAAGAGAAGCCGCTACACCCTGAGTGCAGTTGCTTTAGCAGACTGAAAAATACTCGCCAGCTCCCTGACACTTTCATCCTCCGCGCCTCCAGGATCCCCCATAGGGAGACCTTGGAAATCTCAGCCGTGTCTCCCCCAATCCTGCTGGCTGCGCCCGCCCAAATAACCGCGTGCTACATCTGCTCGTAGACTTCATTAGTGTTTGTTTTTAGGCATTTTGCCTGCTCACACAGGTCTCGTAAAGGCAGAGTACCCACTCTGGACTGATTTTTCTTTTTTTCCTCTTTTCATCTTAAATTTTCCTTTAAGAGGAGGCCTTTCGATGCCTATACATTGGGCAGATGAGGCGAGGACCAACCAAATCCCAGCAGCAGCCTCTTTGCTCTTTTGAGATGGTAAGATTGTCCCCAAATATCTCCTGCCCGCTTCAGCCCCCTTAATCCTGACGGGCCCCCTTAGCCGCTAAAATAAATGAAGAACAAATGGCAACAGTTTAAGAAACACAAGGAGAATTGAGATCTGATGAGGCGGACTGCAGTGGCTGTGACTGAAAACCGGGGAACCCTCGCGTGGGGGAATACCATGTACGATCGAGTGGCACAAAGTCAAAAGAAGGAGAGAAACGGAACTAGGGACACTTCGGTACACAAAGTTGCCATTAAAGTTTATTTCCCTTTTATCCAGATAGGTGACGCTACACTTTGCCAGTTACTAAAGGCTGCAGGTTTCTGCTCAGAAAATAACACCGAGGCTTCCAACATGTGTTTATTCCCCAGGCGCGCGCGCACACACACGGTCTACCCCTCCTAAGCAAGCACGATGACAGGAATGCCAAGCATTTAAACAAAGACAGGCACCACCCCAAACCCCCAACCCCAACCCTCCGAAGTCTGCAATCCCAAAAAAGGATCCTTCTCTGGCTCTCTCTGGAGTTAGATGTCCTCTCTTAACCACTGCAGCCCATCATGGTTTCTCAGAACACCAACGTGGCTCCCTGGGCGCACGCGGGATCCCCCAAGCCACCGTTAACCATGCCCTAACCAAGATGCTAAATCGCGAAACGGAGACACTTGGGGGGGGCGGGGGATGGGCATCGTCTGAGAAGGGGGAGGGAAAAAAAAAAAAGAAAGAAACATTTTCTGACACCCGCTCCAGTGCTCTCACACACGCACTCGGCGTTAGTAAGGGAGAGGAGGAAATTTACCAGCCCCAGGGAGGGAAAGCAAGTCTCCAGAGAAGACAGTGGCTGCACTCGCTGGGGAGACGGGGGGAAAGCTTTGGCTTAAAGGGGACGGGACTGGCTGGATTGTGCGCACAAGGAGTGACCCCCGGAGCTGAAGCTGGGCTTTCCGGAGTGGGGCGGCTGGTTAGTACTCCTGTCTGCCTTTCTCACCTCAACCCGCGTCCCTCCCTTTCCGCGAGTGTGTAGTTTCGGTGGCTGGGCTGCTACCGCCGCCGCCGCCGCAGCAGCAGCAGCTTCAGGGACAAGCTTGAGCCGCAAGTCAGCCTGCGAGCTCCCAGAAGCAGCCACCACTTTGGGCAAACTTGCGGGTTTCCGGCTCGCGGCTAGCGAGCGGGAGCTTCCTATTTGCCATTCAGTGTCTTGGAGCTTTGGCAGTCCAAGGGGCGGCGAGCGCGCCCGCACCAGACTCTCCCAGACGCGAAAAGGGACGAGACAACTGCGGAATTCACCCGCCGTGCCAGGGCACTTCCGAGGCAACAACCGACTGGCACTTTTTCTCCCCTTGGCAAACTGGATTTTTTTTTTTTTTCTTTTTCTTTTTCTTTTTTTTTTTGTAAGCTACTTGGCAGCTGTCTCTGACTCCACCTTCCGCTCACCCCCTCCCCAGTGCCTTTGGCTTTTCTTCGGAAATCCGGACAGAATTGGGCATCTTTGTTAATTGCCGTTGGGGGAGCCCGGCCGGGGGCTTTCGCCAGGCCATCGTCGCCTCAGCACGGAGCTTGATTTGCTCACCTTTGAACTGCAAAGGGATCAAGTTCAGCCCGAGTTGCCAGCATTGGGACTGGGAGGAAAGAGAGGGAGCGTGCAAGAGAAAGAGTGGGAGAAGGGGAAAGGGGAAAGGAGAGGAGGGAGGAGAGAGGAGGAGGAGGGAGGAGAGAGAGGGAGGGAGGGGAGGGATCGAGAGAGAGCGGGGAGAGAGAGAGAGAGAGGCTGCAATCTCCTCCCTGAATCGCGCACAGCGCTGCAGATCCCAGTGCTCCGAATTGCGGGCCGAATGCAGGTGAGGAAAGGCACGGACTCTGCGGCTGCGAACCCAAACTTGGGCACCGCGCGGTGCGCACGGCTCAGCCTTCGCCCCCGCGGGCGAACGGCTGCTGCGGTTTCAGGCGGCGGCTTCGTGACTAATGACCTTGCGCAGAGTTGTTAAGAAAAAAAGAGAAACCCGAGCTCTTGGGGGTGAGAAGAGACTGACTCTGGGCGTCTCTGAAGATGGCTCGGGCTGCTCTTCGGCGCGCGGGGGGGACCCGGACGCGGACCGCTGTGTGACGCGAGTGGTCTCCACTGCACGGTGCCCGAAGCGACCTGACAGGGATTTTTCATTCTCGATCTGTTGACTGGCTCCCCCGCTGCCAGAGCAGAGTCAGAGTTCAGACTGGCTTGTTGCTGGCCCCGGTGCCTCGTGCAGGAAGCAACTCACGTTTGCCTGGGCAGCCGGAGCAGAAGCTGGGTCTGGAGTGAGTGGCTGGAACGTGAATTGGACGCAACTCGAGTAGCAGCAAAAACGAACGGGGTTGGCAGGCGGGGGAGGCTGCAGGCTTGTTCCCCGCCGCTTCCCGGCTGCACCACCCGCCTGCCGGAGCGGTTCCGGCCCCATCCGACAGAGCGGGAACGGGAGCCCGGGATCCTCCGCCCGCTGCGGGGATGACTCTGGGGGGGCGCCGAGCCCGCGGCGCGCAGTGTCCCGTGAACTGTGAGTACTGCGACTGAACGGCGGCCGGCGAGCGGGCGATTAGCACCCATTGCATGAATTATGAAACAATAACTTTCGGAAGAAGCAGAAGGAAAAAAAAAAAAAAAGAAGAATCTATCGCCGGTCCCCCTGGCCGTCTCCGCACGGTGCTCTTGCCCCCTCCCTCCTCTCGCTTCCTCCTTTCCCGGAGAGAGAAGAGGACTGGGAGGAGGGCAGGCGGTTGGCCCCGGAGGAGGGGGGCGCCGAGGGGGCTGTGATTAGAAGGAGCAGTAGCAGCAGCAGCAGGAGAAGATGCTGAGGATGCGGACCGCGGGGTGGGCGCGCGGCTGGTGCCTGGGTTGCTGTCTCCTCTTGCCGCTCTCGCTCAGCCTGGCGGCGGCCAAGCAACTCCTCCGATATCGACTGGCTGAGGAGGGCCCAGCGGACGTCCGCATCGGCAACGTCGCCTCGGACTTGGGCATCGTGACGGGTTCGGGTGAGGTGACTTTCAGCCTCGAGTCGGGCTCGGAGTACCTAAAGATCGACAACCTCACCGGCGAGCTGAGCACGAGCGAGCGGCGCATCGACCGCGAGAAGCTGCCCCAGTGTCAGATGATCTTCGACGAGAACGAGTGCTTTCTGGACTTCGAAGTGTCGGTGATCGGGCCCTCGCAGAGCTGGGTGGACCTGTTCGAGGGTCGGGTCATCGTACTCGATATCAACGACAACACGCCCACCTTCCCGTCACCCGTGCTCACGCTCACGGTGGAGGAGAACCGACCGGTGGGCACTCTCTACCTGCTACCCACCGCCACGGACCGTGACTTCGGCCGCAACGGCATCGAGCGCTACGAGCTGCTCCAGGAGCCCGGGGGCGGTGGCGGCGGCGGCGGCGGCGGCGGCGGCGAGGGCCGGCGCGCTGGGCCTGCCGACAGCGCCCCCTACCCCGGGGGCGGCGGGAACGGCGCGAGCGGCGGCGGCCCGGGCGGCTCCAAGAGGCGGCCGGACGCGCCAGAGGGCGGCGGCGGGACCAACCCCGGTGGCCGCAGCAGCGTGTTCGAACTGCAGGTGGCCGACACCCCGGATGGCGAGAAGCAGCCACAGCTGATTGTGAAGGGGGCGCTGGACCGGGAACAACGCGATTCCTACGAGCTGACCCTGCGGGTGCGCGACGGTGGCGACCCGCCTCGCTCCTCTCAGGCCATCCTAAGGGTGCTCATCACCGACGTGAACGACAACAGTCCCCGCTTCGAGAAAAGCGTGTATGAAGCTGACCTAGCCGAGAATAGCGCCCCAGGGACTCCCATCCTGCAGCTGCGTGCCGCGGACCTGGACGTGGGGGTCAACGGACAGATCGAGTATGTTTTCGGAGCGGCTACCGAATCCGTGCGGCGGCTGCTGCGACTCGACGAGACGTCCGGCTGGCTCAGTGTCCTGCACCGCATCGACCGCGAGGAGGTGAACCAGCTGCGCTTCACGGTCATGGCCCGCGACCGCGGGCAGCCCCCCAAGACCGACAAGGCCACGGTGGTCCTTAACATCAAGGACGAGAACGACAATGTGCCGTCCATTGAAATTCGCAAGATCGGGCGTATCCCACTCAAGGACGGGGTGGCCAACGTGGCCGAGGATGTTCTGGTCGACACCCCCATTGCTCTGGTACAGGTGTCCGACAGAGACCAAGGCGAGAACGGGGTAGTCACCTGCACCGTGGTGGGTGATGTGCCCTTCCAGCTCAAGCCGGCCAGCGACACAGAGGGCGACCAGAACAAGAAAAAGTACTTTCTGCACACCTCGGCCCCTTTGGACTATGAGACCACCCGGGAGTTCAACGTGGTCATAGTGGCGGTGGACTCAGGCAGCCCCAGCCTCTCCAGCAACAACTCCCTGGTTGTCAAGGTAGGAGACACCAATGACAACCCGCCCGTCTTTGGCCAGTCGGTGGTGGAGGTGTACTTTCCTGAGAATAACATCCCTGGAGAGAGGGTGGCCACGGTGCTGGCGACAGATGCCGACAGTGGGAAAAATGCAGAGATTGCCTACTCTCTGGATTCTTCCGTTATGGGGATCTTTGCCATCGATCCTGATTCTGGGGACATCCTTGTCAATACGGTGCTGGACCGAGAGCAGACAGACAGGTATGAGTTTAAAGTTAACGCCAAAGACAAAGGCATCCCAGTGCTGCAGGGCAGCACCACGGTGATTGTGCAGGTGGCTGACAAGAATGACAATGACCCTAAGTTTATGCAGGACGTCTTTACCTTTTATGTGAAAGAAAACTTGCAGCCCAACAGCCCTGTGGGGATGGTCACGGTGATGGATGCTGACAAGGGGCGCAATGCGGAGATGAGCCTCTACATCGAAGAAAACAGTAACATTTTTTCCATTGAGAATGACACGGGGACCATTTACTCCACAATGTCTTTTGACCGGGAACATCAGACCACATACACATTCAGAGTCAAGGCTGTGGATGGGGGAGATCCACCCAGATCCGCCACAGCCACAGTCTCTCTCTTTGTGATGGATGAGAATGACAATGCTCCCACAGTTACCCTTCCCAGAAACATTTCCTACACTTTACTGCCACCTTCGAGTAATGTCAGGACAGTAGTAGCTACAGTGTTGGCAACAGACAGTGACGATGGCATCAATGCAGACCTTAACTACAGCATTGTGGGAGGGAATCCCTTCAAGTTGTTTGAGATTGATTCCACCAGTGGTGTGGTTTCCTTAGTGGGAAAACTAACCCAAAAGCATTATGGCTTGCACAGGTTGGTTGTGCAAGTGAATGATAGTGGGCAGCCTTCCCAGTCCACCACGACTCTGGTGCATGTGTTTGTCAATGAAAGTGTTTCTAATGCAACTGTGATTGACTCCCAGATAGCCAGAAGTTTGCACATCCCACTCACCCAGGATATAGCTGGTGACCCAAGTTATGAAATTAGCAAGCAGAGACTCAGTATTGTCATTGGGGTGGTTGCTGGAATTATGACAGTGATTCTAATCATCTTAATTGTAGTGATGGCAAGGTACTGCCGGTCCAAAAATAAAAATGGCTATGAAGCTGGCAAAAAGGATCACGAAGACTTTTTTACACCCCAGCAGCACGACAAATCTAAAAAGCCTAAAAAGGACAAGAAAAACAAAAAATCTAAGCAGCCTCTCTACAGCAGCATTGTCACTGTAGAAGCTTCTAAACCAAATGGACAGAGGTATGATAGTGTCAATGAGAAGCTGTCAGATAGCCCAAGCATGGGGCGATACCGATCTGTTAATGGGGGGCCTGGCAGTCCTGACCTGGCCAGGCATTACAAATCTAGCTCTCCATTGCCTACTGTCCAGCTTCACCCCCAGTCACCAACTGCAGGAAAAAAACACCAGGCCGTACAAGATCTGCCACCAGCCAACACCTTTGTGGGAGCAGGAGACAACATTTCAATTGGATCAGATCACTGCTCTGAATACAGCTGTCAAACCAATAACAAGTACAGCAAACAGGTAAGATGTGTTCCAAATATATCTAAATATCCCACAGAAGGCTAGTAACTCTAGACAGAACATCTTCTGTGAAGTTTTGTTTTTTCTTTTAAAGCTATTATTTAAAAATTTAATAGCAGTGAATTAATGTGAATTCATAGATCATTAACTGACCACAGGCCATCTGCGTGAGGTGCCCCCTTGTATTTTGCAACTTACCAAACCAGCGTTTACTAAGCTATCTAAGAACGTATTCAAAGTAAGTGGTGTTTTGTACATCTCTTTATCCTTGACAGTACTAATTCAGCCTACGTTTTCTGTTTTCAGGAAAAATATGTATATATGGTTTGGGTGGTTAGCTTTAACCTGAAATTATTTTGTTTTGTGGCTACTCAGTGTATAATTACATCCCGGGGGGGAATTTCTAAAGTTACGACTGGTGCCTATGCAAATTGAACACTATAAAAGTTTTATCTGTGTTATGTATTATGTAGGATTGTACAGATCATGGAGGCTGGTTCATGCAAATATAGTAGCAAGACTGAGATACTTAAATACTGATTACTTTGACAAAAATGTCGATTTAAAAACATTTAATGATACACAAATATCATGCAAAACTGCATTTTTAATACTTCAGTGTCTGTAACAACTAGACTTCTGTGAGGCTATGAAGTTAGCACTTGCATTCTTCGTGTTTGGTATTAAAAGTTTATAAGCAAAAGTAAAGTGCATGATCCATTTATTATTTAAGCTGAACAACAGAAATGTTCTTGTTTGATGCACTGTGTAAAAGAAAATTTTGGTCTGCCTTGTGATACCCTTACATTATTACGGTTATATGGAATATTCAATACCATTGTTTTTCAGTGAGATGTGGAAACAGTTTTAAAAAGCATATTTTGAGATAACTTCAGAAAACAGAAAATTTATTTTTGTAAGTTTTGCTTGTGTGATATATGTAATGCTCATAAAGTTTACTTTTTACACCCACCAAGGTCTGACATTCGGCAAGTAAAACCTTTTGGAAACTGCTGTGTCTAATGCTGTAGCAGCCCCACTAATAAAATGCCACATATTTCTTATCACAAGAGCTCATCTCAAAAAACAAATCTATGATTGTCAAATAATATCAAATAATAGTTTTTCTATTAAATATGCTTTGCATGTGGAATGTGCAATGTGAAAAGAATTAAGGCAAAAGAAAAACTTGTTTTATAGCGTCATTAAAGATGTTATTGATGGGCTCATTAAAGACATAGAAAAGAGATATTAATTCCTTACTGCTTTCATAGTTTTAAAAATCAATTTCCTAAAGAAATATTTGCTACTTATAGTACTTTACTGCAGCTATTTGGTTAAGGAGAAACAGACTTCACATGATTTTATATCCAATTACCACAGCAATCCAAGAAAACATAGGCTTGAACTTCATTACATTAAATGGCTTTTGAAAATATGTGATGCTTGTGAGCCTGAGTTACTTATTTCTTTTAACCTGTAATTTACTAAGTGGAAGGTTATATTTGTTGTGTTATTGCTTTACCTGGAGTTAGAAGAAGAAGATTTTCGTTTTGTTTTTGGTACTTCTATCCCTTTTGTAAATAAGGACATGTCCAGGTAAAATAATACTACTTTTCTAAGATGGCTTAGGAACACCCAGAGATAAATTAAGGTCTATAGAAGTTTCCTTGGAAAATTATAACATGTAGTGCAAAAAGTGTGTGAAAACATCTTTCTTCAGAATGTTTACTACTTCACTGTCATCTTAATGGGATGTTTTGTCCCGTGGCTGAATGGCATTTATATTTTAAATTGCATAATCTTAAACTTTGGAACGGACATATCAGGTGGCAGATTTATAGATATTTTATACAACCCCTTCATGTGTTCTGTGCTGTCACTTAAGCTTTATTTGGCTCATCAAATGAGTTTGGCTCTATATTCTTGAATATTTAAGACAGCCAATACCAAGACTGTTGTGGCATCCTATTTAAAAGGCAAAGTGATATGCTTATAAATAAACTAATGTATGGTGTTAGAGACTCTTAACAGAGCAAAGAAGTCTGTATACCAAAATAGAAAACCTGCAAAGCCATTGGTATAAATCATGCAGTTTGCCAAAAGTGACTGGAAAACTTCTATGTTGTTAGGTATTCAAAAGATGTGTAGTTTTTACCATAATAAAGAGCTGAAACAAAATGAAATAAAAGAGAATGAAACACATTCCCCTTAATCTAATTAGTAATAGTAATTGATACTCTTCATCTCTTCAATATTGCTGTCAGGGGACAAGGGATCCATTTACAAAGTTACATTCTGTTTAGACATTTGACACAATAAACAGGATCTTTTTGTTCTGATTTTTGTTTGTACCATAAGTAGATGACTTTCTATTTTTATTTTTAAAAGATATTAGCTTTACCTAAAAACAACTGCCAAAATGTATTTTCTGTGTTTAAATTTGATATAAAATAAAATAAAGAACACAGGTTTTGTTATAATTCCCCCCTTTGATACTGAATTTATCTAAGAAAAACCCTGAGGGATGCCATATTTTAATTCCTTATGGTAGGGATTAATTAAAAATCAGAGATTTCATCTGACATAAAGTCTTCATTGTATTTATAATTCTCTTGAATTGCTTTAACATAGTTCTTTACCTGTGATATAGTGGAAAGGGTATTTGTTTACAGTGTTTTCATCTTCATGATAATAAGACATTTCAAAGTGTTGCTCTTAAATCCTGTTAATGGTTATATTGTAATAAGTTAAACAGCTTTATGGGAACAAGTTTGTAAATAATGCCCCTCCCCCCTTTTTGGCTTGTTTTCACTGGGTCTAGAAATTTTTAAATCAAGCTTCTGTAGTTACTCTTTGGCAGAATCTAAAAGATGTGTGTTGCAGAGTTGCTGGTTTTTTTTTTTTTTTTTTTCTTTCTGAAAATCACACCTTAGCAAACCTGATGATGTAGCCCAGGTTTCCATAGTTCAGACCTTTGCAGTTAAAACAATAGCCTTTGCTCTCAACTAAATAATGTGTCTAATTGAGCCTAATGTGGATCATTGACAGCATTATTGAGATTAAGTGTCCACCTTTCCTTTGCTTGGTAAACCTGGTTTTAGTGGTTGTTCAAGTTTTGCGACTTGGAAATACAATTGTGCTTTTGACTTACAAAATAAAAGCAGAGGCATTCTATTTTTCTACTTATTTTATAATCTTCAGAGTCGTATTATGTGTTAAATATTTTTCAATTTTCTTAAAGAATAGTATAATTCCAGAAGATTAGTAAGCATATGAAAGTATAGTCACTATTTTGTTTATTATTTTTAGGTCCTGTTGAGTTTATTCATGCCATGCTCTTATTTAGATAATGCACTGGCAAGTAAAAATTTTATTGTATTTAGTAAATGGAAAGTAAAGTACTTTACTTTTGGCAAGAGCAAGGAAGATACAGCCTGAATAAACATTAATTTAAAAATCCATTTGTAGCTGATGCAGAAATGCTCAAGAAAAATTCATATTAAATCCAGTGATAATTTCCCTTGCCTTTGGAACTGCGGAATGTAGTCTGAATAATATTCTCTTTAAGTGCTCAAGTTGTGTTCAATATATTCATTGTATACTTAGTAAAAAATATGGCAGAAATTACTTTTTAAGTTACTTCCAGTCTGGAAGCAAATGGATGACTTGCCGTCATCTATTAGAGTTTTCAGCACTGAGAAAACTAAGTATCAGTTTGTTCGTGTATGTACATTACATCATACATATTATAGTAGGAATGCATCTGCAGAGTGATGCCAACCACAGCTTCTAGTTTCATTTTGATAAGCATAATTTCTACAATATGATTCTTCTGTGTGTAACCAGAAACACTTTCAGGAGGCACAGGGCATCTGCATATGGTGAAATTTCTGTTACATTTGGCCTGATGTAATAGACGAGTGGCTAATAACTGATGAAAGGTTATGTCTTTTGTCAGGAGATATCTACTAAAGCAACATTACCTAGATCTCTGGATGTCTATGAGTAAGGAAAGGGTCATCCACTGATCTGATCTACCTTGCATATATAAATTTTTATGTAAGGTATGACAATCTAAAACTTATCTCAAACTTATCCCAAGTCAATTAATAACTTAGACATGAGACCACAAAGTCAATTTATAGATTTTAAGTAAATCATGCAGCTGGATAAATATAGCAAAATCATTCTTTCCTGTTATCTTCTATTTTGGAGTAATTACATACCTTATAAATGTGGAAAAATGTACACCTGGTATCTCTTTCTCTTTCTCTGTCTCTCCGCACACACAAACACATACAGATATATTCATATAAACCAAGTATGGCACCATTGGACTTTTATTTCATTGTGATATTCATACATTAATATATGGAACATATATGAACTTTAAACATATACAAAATTGAAAGAAAATATAATCAACCATTTAGTGTTTGTACCTAAAAATCACTGAAGTCATCACATTTTTTAATTAAAAGATATCATCCAAACCAGTTCCTTCATTTTATATGGAGAGAGACTGAGGCCTTTCTCTCTCTATACCACTGAGGTGTGAATTTGGTTTTCTGCTGGTTCCTTGACTGATGCAATGAAACTTAAGAAGTTGAAGCCTTTATGATAAAATAATTTGGTTGAGATCACAAGATTATTGAGGATACAATGTGAATACAAGTCATGGAATGCAGAGGCCAGTGTTCTGGTTCTGTTTTTTTCTCTCTATGAATAAAATTGAAGTCACATAACTTTCACTATATGTATTTCAATAGAGATAGAAATCTGCTGAGATTTACCTGCATATGTATAACTATATATTTGGTTAGGAAGACTGAAATTTTTACAATAGAATGTAATTCTGCTTTAGGCTCTAGTTTTTAATCTGTAAATTATTGGAGAAATTATAATTCAAATTTTATAGCTATTCAAAGGAAATTAATGGTTCTTTTTCCCTATGTAAAATAGCAATTGATTACACTCATTGAAGTAACTTAACATTGTTTAGAACATATATGCAACAGGTTAATTGACAGAATTTTTAATTTTAACAGAACCATGACAATAGGATGTAAGCTTCTATCTGGGATTAGTATAAACTCAGTAAAAACATAATCTTAATAGAAATTAATAGAAGCTTTCTATACAGTATGTATAGAAAGTTTATATGTATTCTAATCAGAATAATCTTTTACCTTTTTCATCAATATGGATGATTCTGTCTGGCTTCTATGCTCCTTTGCATTTGCCAACTTTGCAGTTGTGCTCTACCTTCATAGTGTCCTTATCACACAGTTGTGAACTAACTTTTCTCTAATTTTGTTTTCTAGCAAATTTTAAAAGAATGTGACATTTTTAAATTTTTCAGTTGGATTGCCTCTTTTGTTAGGCAATTAACCAATCCATCGTATCATAGTTTAAATTTATATAGTGATAAAATGCTAATGATGGACTTTATTAATTTCAAGAATAAAATGTGAACTGTTTTAAAAACTGAACATACTGTGATAACCATTGCTTCACAGTCGTCACCAATGCTATTAGATATTTTGCCACCATATCTTTTCCTGAGAGAGGAGAGTGGTAGAGGTTTTGTTGGAAATTTAGTATAATAATTATAAAGAGCTTTATGTTTAAGCTGTATATAAGCAATTTCTGGACTATAGCAAGGTTCCCCATCCATTTATTTACTGTGACTCCATAGAAATAACAAGATCTGTTCATATAGATCTTGAGTCAGCTCTACTTTTCTCTCTTATTTATTTTAAAAGTCCTTAGAATCTTTTCTAAAGCAGGGACTCCGTTTTGGAACATTACACAGGCTTTATTTAGCATTAGTGTTGTGGGAGAAATCACATTCCAAGAAGAATTGAGCTGAAACCACTAAAACTAATCTTAATTATCACTTCTGGTGAATTAATGTTTTAAAGGCGGAATAAAAGTTTATTTTCAGGAATTTGGTGATGTTTATATTGAACTCCAATGCTGTGTACAAACAAAAAAAACTAATAAAGCTTCTGAGTAAGATTCATCTGACAAGTTAACTTTACCCACCCTGGGCATTTTTATTATTTACAAACAGGTAATTAGTTAATAAAAAATCTCTGCACCAAAACCTCTACCACAGCATTCTGATTGGGTAGAAGATATTGGGGAAAAATTCATCACACTTTTTTTTTTTTTTTTACCTGCATAAATCTTTATTTTCCTTCTTTCAGATGCGTCTACATCCATACATTACTGTGTTTGGCTGAATTCCACTCTAATATGATGCTCCATTATGCACCATACTCTGATGACCTTGCTACTCCGAAACCTGCTGGAGCCTGCCCTTGGCCGTGGGGTGTCAGCCAATCACTGCTTGTTTCACTTGTGCATTTGATTTTCAAGGTTTTGTTTTTTTGTTTTCCCTTACCCTTCATTTAAGGAAGAATATTATTGAAATAAATAAACTTATAAAAGAAGCAGTATTAATAAAGAAATGTGCTACCAATGGATGTCTAAGTCACCAGGAATTCCATTCTCAAAGAGGTGGTTAGCAGAAATTAAAAAAAAAAAAAAAAAAAAAAAAAGTCCCAAGGCACATTCCAGCAATACTTTTGAGATTCTAGCTTTCTGTGGGCCCAGGAAAATTAAGTCGATTGAGTCTTTGTCTGTAATAGCTTAAATAGTGACTTTTGATAAAATTTCAAGTTGATCGATATTTTTAAATGGCTTTGGAATCACAATCTTTTCCAGGCCAGTGAGATAGTGTGTTAGAGTAAAAGATAGTGTCTCTTGTTCATCCTGTGTGTGTATTTCTAAATGTCACTGTGTTTATTTGTGTGTGCTTCTACACATCTTTATGCAAGGACTTTGAGCAAGATTTATTAAAAAAATTGTTTATAAAACAAATTTGAGAGATTAATTTTGTATTAAGTAGTTACTGCCAATGGACTGCTTTATCCTTAATCTTGAAATACTGACCAAAGAATCTATACTATCTATAGAATTTTTAAGTTTTTGATGTTGTTAAATTCCTTAAGAAAATTTGGAATTTTTACTTAGATTTACTAAAGTCACTGTAGTCACATTCAGAAGGAATTTGTGGCTTCCTGCTTTTGTGGTACATTTATCTGAAGGCTATTCTATTTGATGTCAGATAACATAAATTCAGGCTGCTTCCGAGAATTCAGAATTTAGATATGGTTGAGAGAGAGAGTGGCTGAATTTTCGTTCTGTAATATTCTGGGTAAGTCAGGGATTCCATTGAGTGGTCCCTCTAATTCTCTAATGTTTATATATTTATGTCTCTGTTTGTTGTATGTGTATTTGTGCCTAAAAATAAGTGTTCCGTGTGTAAAGTTTGATCAAATTCTAATACGTTTACCACATCATCTGCCCTACAAAGTTTTCCACAGTTTTGAAATACTAAGAATGCCAGATTCTTGGGATTTTTTTTTTTTTTTGTGAACTATTGTCAATATAAAAGCCCTCTAATAAAAATAAATAAATACTTGAAGAATACTGGGACACCTGGGTCACTCAGTTGGTTTAGCGTCCAAATCTTGATTTCAGCTCAGCTCATGATCTCAGGGTCCTGAGGTAGAGTCCCATGTTGGGCTTCACACTGGGCATGGAGCCTGCTTAAGCTTCTCTCCCTCCCTTCCCCTACCTCTCCCCGCCACACACACACACACACACACACACACACTCTCTGTCTCTCTCTAAAAAATAATGATGATAAATAAATATTGGAAAAATACTAAAATGTGGAGTGATAGGAAATGTACTTTAACCCATGTAATTCTCTAATGTATATATTTCAAGGTTTTTATTCTATTAGGTGTTTAATTTTACAAAAAAATGACATTTTCAGAAATATTATTGAAACTGTAGTGAAATTCCTGAATACAACCTAATTATCCTCAACTTCTCAATTTGTTTTGAGCACAAGGACCAGTCTAAGAACCTGGTGGAAAAACCCTTACCACTTTCTGCTTCTTGAAAATGTCATGTTTCCTCATCAAAAGTAGTAAACTTCCTTAGGTATACTTAAAGTCTGAATCCTGTAACAAATCATATCAATTCAAAAACAAATTATACAGGAAAAAGGTCCAGAATTTTAGGATAATCTAACTGCAACAACATAGAGAGGATGTACATAAATACTTTCACAAAGAAAATTCTAAACAGCCTTTTGAAAACTTGGGTTGCAGCACATTATTGAGGCGTGGATTGATTTAGTGCGTCTCTACCACAATCAGAAAGATGTGAAATAAAACACAACCATTCCAACTACATCACCCATATAGTGAGAGTAAATGATGTCGTGTGCAATCCTTATTTCAGTTGTGTATGTGTGTTCCTATTCTTGGTTGCCATGGAAAAACTGTGTTTTGTTATGGAAACAGTTGAAAAGTGTTCAGAACCACCACTGCAGTTTGTTTGGGGTGGGAAACTATGGCTATTATTGGAAAAACATAATAAATATCAACAAAAATATAACACTCCCAAAGATTTTAGTGTACTATCTAGCTGAATCAGAATCATCAACAACATACGATTACAGAAGTATTCATCAACAGCAAAAAGCTTTTAGAAGCCTATTATCATTTCTCTGTGTGTGTATGTGTGTGTTTTAATCTCTGAACATGTCACCATTGGTTCCTATTTTGCACAGACTTCCTCTTTCTCCACCTTTTTTGCTCCCAATTGTCATCCACCTCAGTCTCTTGATCAGGGTCCTTTGTGATTACTGGAATTTACCACATAGAGAGGTGCCTGTGGACAGATGGAGACAGATACAGAACATACCACCGATAACCTGTAAATTTCAGCATTGGAATATTTTGTTTTAAATGATAAGATAATATTTTATTTTCCATCACAAAATCTAAAGAAGAAAATGAGAATGTTAGAGACTGGTTTAATCACTTTTAACACATCTAATATTGGCACTGGTACTGAGTATGCAAAAAAATAATAAGATAGAGTCTCTGTCCTCTTGGAATTAATCTTTATAAAAAAGATTATGGAGTAGAAAATGATAGATTGTATTTGCATCATGCTTCTTAAGTTTCAAAGCATCAAACGCTATGTTTGCTCATTTGCTCCTCAGAACAATCTGTGAGGAAAAGCATCGTTGTTATTTCTGAAGTGAGGAAACTAAAATAAGGAAAAATTTATTTGTGACTGGTGGAACTACCTTAAGAACTTTATAAAGTCTTTGAAGAAATATCAGATCAGCATTCAAGTGTACTGCAAGCACTTGGGGAAAGTTGTGAAATCTGTGCTTTTGAATATAGTCTGTTTTCTGATTTATCTGGGTAAAACCACCTCAGAAGAACTCCTTAGAACGTGCCCCAGGTTGTCAAACTTTTTGCAGTCACAAACTGCACTTAATATTACCAAAAAAACAAAACAAAACAAAACAAAACAACAAAAAGGCTGTAGGTATAATGTGCAGATCTAATTAACTGGATTTGTAAACCACCGCATATGTGATTTCAAACACCTTAAGAACTGGGTAAGTCACTCTAAACCTAACTGTATTTTTGAGGCTATCTCTAGAAAAACCAAGGCCCTTAAGAAGTAAATCCAGAGTTTGAAATATGTTTCTGGGAATAATTTTCAATCTATAACTTTGTAAAACACTTTTCTTGGATGTGTGTGTGGTGTGTGTTTTCATCCTTTTTGTAGAGATTATATTAATTTGCTGAATTGTTAATACACAGTGTAAGGCTTTGGTGTGTAATTAAAAGGATGGTTAGAACAAGTCTCTTCCTAGATAGGACGGTGCAAAAATAGGCAAGGTAGGCAAGATATATACATGAAACTCTCAAGAGCTGCCTGCAAATCTGTCTGGTCTATCATGGTTTTCCCAGTGCTTGGTAGAGTGCCTAGCACATAGGAGACACTCATTAAGTATTTGTTGAACAACAAAGAGCCTGGGCTTTGATGCTAATTATAGAAGATCTCTTCGTATTGGATCACTGAACTATAGTATGTTCACTTTTGTATCGGACTCTGAATGTCCTAATAGATATTTTCTTTCCCTGCTGGGTGGGTGTCTCCATGATAAAACTCTACCTGCTGTACTGGCTAGAGTCCCAGCTAGAGTCCCTGCCTTTTCTGTGTGGGTATGACTCTCATTTCAGTAACAGGTGAGAAATATTTTCATTTACTCTCCTTCCTCCTTGGTGGTGGTATCAACACCAAACCCTTAAAAAAGATAAACTATTAAGCAAATATGCAAAGCCAGTCAGGGAGGCACGGGCCACCCAGTAGAGTTCTGATCCTTGTTCTCATCTTACAAAGATTCTTATCTTTATCCTTATCCCTTTCCTTATGGAAAAAAATAGGCATGAGTGTCTATATTCGTCACTTTATATGTTCTTGCAGATGTTATCCTTTCCCTGTACCAAAACATGCTCACCGATAAAGTATGTTTCCATTTTTATTCTGAAAGCACAAGGTGAGCGTCACTTTGAAAGGTGAGCGTCACTCTGAAAGGTGAAAGCCTGGAGTATCTGTAAAGAGAAACATGCACTTCCTTTACTAAGGAAAGAGGTCTAGAAGAGAGAATAAGCTCTTGGGAGTGATGAGCAGTGAAGTAGGAGCTGAGAAATGTCTTACAACTCCTTAGTGTTGAATCCCTATGTTGTACACATGAAACTATTGTAACATTGTGTGTCAACTCTATTAAAAAACAAAACAAAAAAGCAAAAAACAAAAAAACTAACTCCTTAGGAGCCCAGATTCAAAGGAGCACTCTTTTCAATTGCAAATGCAAATTGCAAATGACTTCTGAAGGAGTTGGGTTTAGTCTTTGGCACACCCTGGTGTAAATTGCTTTAAGCAGATAACTAGGTCTGTACCTCACAAAGATCAACCCTACTGAAGAAAGGAGGATTCTGCTTAGGGCCTTGGGGGAAGGATGAGTAGCCTTCAGTAGTTTTTTTAAAAACTTGAACTGGGGCTCCTGGGTGGCTCGGTGTGTTAAAGGCTCTGCCTTCGGCTCGGGTCATGATCCCAGCGTCCTGGGATCGAGCCCCGCATTGGGATATCTGCTCAGCGGGGAGCCGGCTTCCTCCTCTCTCTACCTGCCTCTCTGCCTACTTGTGATCTCTGTCTGTCAAATAAATAAATAAAATCTTAAAGACTCGAACTCTGTTAAGGCACCAGGCCTCTCCAACTCCAGCTAGGCATCCAGGATATAATGACATTATATCAGAAAAAGGAATTTCAGGTCTGACAAAAGCAAGTGTTTGTGGCCTTGAATTCTGGCCCAAGACCCTGGTAACCTAAGAACTGTACGTGGCTTGATATGATTGCAAGATTAGTGCCAAAACCTAATAAACATCCACTCCCCCCACATTTGGACCAGGTGTTTCGGTTTGGTTTGGATTTTGTTTTCAGTCTGGAAGATCATGTCCAACTGCTCTGTTTCTGTTCCCTTTCTGCTCCCATACTTTTGAGAGAAAGATAGGAACAAAGAAGTAAAAAAAGAAAAAAGAAAAACCCACAGCCACTCCATTAGCAGCATACTCATCTTCTCCTTCATATTATTATATTCGACTACTGGAATTTTTATTTGTATTTTTAAAGATTTTATTTATTTATTTATTTGACAGACAGAGATCACAAGTAGGCAGAGAGGCAGGCCGGGCGGGGGTGGGGGAAGCAGGCTCTCCGCTGAGCAGAGAGCCTGATGTGGGGCTTAATCCCAGGAAGGCAGAGGCTTTAACCCACTGAGCCACCCAGACACCCCTACTGTAATTTTTTAAAGTGGCCACATTATTGCCATGTAGTTGATTCTTGTCCTAATTTCATTCAAGTCTCAGAAATTGAATTCTAGGACAGATTACAGACAGTAAATCAGACTACCAGAATTCTCGGTGAGAGTCCCTGTAATTCCTAACTTCCATTCAGTAGTTCACTTCTCAAAGGCCTCTGCCAAAATAGAAAAAGAGCTGGATAAGGCAATCTGAACATCTGCCTTCTTGTCCCGGTTCTGTCACTGATTGGCCAGTGTGACCTTGTGTAAGTCCTTTCGAGTCCAGAAGCCTGTTGAAAGTGTCCTCTGTCATTTTACATAACAACCGCTGCTCTGATTACATGACAGGGTTTATAAGGGGGTTATGTAAAACAATTGGAGGTTTGTAAAGCATTACCACAATTTAAGATAATATTTCTAGTCATCCATGAATTTATCTAAGCCTTCTGAGGATGCATTTTACACTTTTGGCGTATTTTCACTACCAATTATATTAAAATGTTTTTTCACTTTCTTTTCTTTTCTTTTCTTTTTTTTTTTTTTCTTCTCCCTTTGGGGTTGGGAGAGTGTTTGTTTTAATTTGTTCCACTACTTGTTTGAAGCATCTGCAATTCTCTTGCCCTGATTGATTTCTTCAAAGTTATGCTGATCACGGAGTAAGGTGCAGCCAGGTGTATGTGTCTACGTACATCAACAGGCCCTGGATAGTATCAGAAAGACTTTCAATGCCTATTGAGGTCTCCATGGTGAAGGAGGAGAAGAAAGAGCTCACTGCTGTAAAGCAAGTGGTTTAAGAACAGCTTGTAACACTTTGATATGATCTGATATTATCCATTTTGACACTTTAAAAAAATCCAGTTTTTTTAGTTATTTCGTCTTCCGTGAACTCTTTCCTGGGAATTTTTGTTTCCCACATCATGACTGGTCTCTAAAAGGCATGGGTTACTGTGGTTTTATTCTGCGACAATCACTCTGGTTAGGGGTGTAGTACATCATATTATTTACTACTTTCTAACATCTCCAAGAAGAGGGTCCTATTATTATCTCCATGGGGCATATGTAGCTGGGGAAAACAAAACAGAATCTCTCCTAGATCCCATCCCCTCTACATATAACAGAATCCACTAACGCCCTCATAGTCAACTCTCTTCCAATGTACTTCTCTTACCAAATCTGAGAATTTTTATTAGCGTGGTATCCCTGATAGATTTTAATTAAATTTAATTTAATTTAGGTTGTGGTATGCTTTTTATTCTAGTCCACAATAGCTCCTATGTATTCTTAGCAGGTTTAAAAGACAATCAGTATCAGCTTGCTAGTGCTGCCATAGCAAACTACCAGAGACTGGATGGCTTGAATAACTGAAGCTTAGTTTCTCCCAGTTCAGAGCACCAGGAGTCCCAGATCAAGCTGCTAGCAAATTCTGTTTCTGATGAAGACTGCCTTCCTGGTTGGAGGCAGCTATCTAGTTCAATGCGTCCTCAAATGGCTTTCTCTCTATCCCTTCCTCTTTCTAAGGACACCAGTTCTAACAGATTAGGGCCTCACCTTCTGACTTCATTCAACCGAATTACCTCCATAAAGGCTGTAGCTCCAAATCAGTCACATTGGGGTTTGGAGCTTCAGCATATGAATTTTAGGGGGACACAACTGAAGTTCATTTTTTAGCTTATTACCTCTAACATTTTGTGCATATCACTGAATGGTTTCTGCAATTTTCAGCTTTCACAGGGATTTGTGATATTAAGTAGCATCTTAGTTATTTTAATTTTGCCAACTGATAAGGGCATTTGGGTGTTTTAATTCGTGTAAAATCAGTATTTATATAAAATAGTCCAAAATTTTTCCACAAATGTAGGAGGTCTTTTTAAATGATAGTAATATGTAGCCTTAAATTTCTAGTATATTTTCAGCATCAAGATCCAAAGGAAAAACAGTAGGAGTTAAGTAGGGAAGGAGTCAGTTGAAAATATAATAATATAGGTTTAATAAGCACTCTTTTTCTAAGGACAGTCTCCGTGGATTTTCACACACAGTGCATCATTGGTCTTACCAAGATCCAGATTTCTCACAGCATTCAGAAACTGCCAAACATGTCCAAGGCTGGTACCACATTCTGACTTACTTTTCACCGTCTGTTGATACATCTGCATCCAGTGCATTGTATCATTACAAGAATCCTCAGACACACTGAGGATTTTTTTATTGTGTCCTTTTATTTGCCTCATAAGGTTAAAAGTCATGTTACAAAATATGCAATGAGCAGCCTAGGAACTGTGTATATATATATATATATACATATATATATGTATATATGTATATATATATATATATCTCCAGCAAGATATAGGAAGTTAGATAGAAAGTTACAGCAATACAGAATAAACTCATCAAAAGTCAGGAAGAGGAACTCCTTCTTTCCTGTCCTTTGGTCAGAATTTCTAGGCAATGGACCATAACAGCTGAATAGACTTTTTCTAAGAATTATCTTTCTGAGCTTCTAGAGCTAATTTTACATTTGACCTCCTATATTAAAAATGACAGATTAGTCAGTCCTTTTTTTCCGGGAAATGACAATAATTGTGGCATGAACTTGAAGGTTTTTTAAAATTATTATACTGCATCTGAATCTGCTTTTCATTGCATTTAACTGTTGAACCCAAGGATCATTTTAAATAGAGATGGCATTTCTACGCAGCATTAGGAACAAAAGATGGTAATACCTATTTTTTTCCAAACCAATGCACACTGTATTAGCTCAGGAACATTTAATTTACTTTATTACTAAAAATTTCTCAATTTTTTCTCTAGCGATTTACCTTTAATAAGAAACTAGTGTCTCTGCGCACGTCCATGTATGCATACGATGTATATGTATTTATATATGTACAGATACAGCGGTAATACAGTTAACATTTCAGAGCAAACACTGAATGAGTGATTACTGTATGCCAGTTATATAATTATGTGCAAACCGTTATTCTCAGCACTAGAGAAGCAACAGTAATGAAAACAGATAACAATCTTTCCCCACTGAGATTTAATTTCAGTGGGATAATACATAAATAATAATAGCTAAACTTATATGCCATATCCTATGCACTGGTCAACATATTTTACATAATTTCACTCATTAAATAGGTACAACTACCCTGTGAAATAGAGCTAATTATCTTTACTTTGTAGATGTGGAAAGTGATGCACAGGGTTAAGTATTTGCTCATGATCAACACAATTTGTCAAGTGGCCAAGCACAGGGTCAAATACAGATGGTGGCTGAGGGGCCACACACTCAAGCTCTGTGTATATGTGAAGTGGACAGAACATGTCTAATTGATAGTCAGTCACCTAGTTCTAGGAGAAGGAAATTGGATTCATATATTTCTCTTAAAGACTTCAGTGGTATTTCAACCTTCCCATTTTCATACCTTTTTTACTCTGTTCTTGAAATCAGGTCACTCAGTCCAGTTTTTTTGTTTGTTTGTTTGTTTGTTTGTTTTGCTTTTTTTTTTTAATAATACCATCTTAACCCTTAATCAAAGTTAAAATCAAAAGATGGGAAGGTAGATTTTAGACTAGTAGGTGCTTCTTCCTTCTACCCACTCTCTGCTCTTGGAAACACATCATTAATGTGTTTTCCTTTTTTGTTACTTATCTTAGTATTCTTTACTTCACTCAGTAGTTACAAAGCCTGTTATGTATTTATGAATACAAGTAGGAAACATAAATTCATTATTTTTATAAATTTCCATTTTATTTAGGATAGGAAATGTCTTTTATAGGGAATAAAATTTTACCTAGAGGTTTTTTTTTTGTTTTGCTTTGTTTTGTTTTGTTTTTTTAAGATTTTATTTATTTATTTGACAGAGATCACAAGTAGGCAGAGAGACAAGCAGAGAGAGGGGGGGAGGCAGGCTCCCTGCAGAGCAGAGAGCCCCATGTGGGGCTCAATCCCAGGACCCTGAGACCATGACCCAAGCCGAAGGCAGAGGCTTAAACCACTGAGCCACCCAGGCACCCCTATCTAGAGGTTTTTAAAACATACATTTTATTTACCTTTTTACCAGAAAGAAAATACGTGTTTTTCTTTTGAGTTTTTGGTCTTTGTTTTCTACATAGTCACAACATTTGAAAGAAAGCAAAGTAAAAGTGAATTCCTTATAAATATTTTTTTGTAATTTATTCTCGTTTTCCTCAAATTAGTTGCTCATTATCAAACATTCAATTAAAATATGTCCTCTATCATGTCATAGTTTTCCTATTAAAGTATATTACTATTCTATTTCTTTATGACACGTGCTGTCATTCCTCTAAAACATGGGTGAATACAATCAAAGCGCATTTGAAATACATTCTTTATGACAATAATAATTTACTAATTTTTTCCTATGACAGTGTTTTCTTAATGTATCGATGACCCTTTTATTATAGAATGTTTATTCAACTGCATAAATGTCTCTGAACAAGTGTCTTTGTAATATAACTCTGGGTTCTGTTATGTAGTAATTCTGCATCTTATGGTCTGAAATGATCTTTTGTACTACCGGAATGTTTTAAACTTTTTAAGCTTTAAAATTATTGAATCAAATTTTTGAAGTGGTTGTTTCCACCATCCTCTAAAAACTTGTAGAATTTTGTTTCATTAATAACAAGTATTAAAAATATTGTTAGCATTGCAGTAATTTACAACTAACAGAAAGAAGGTAGGATCAAATGGTAAGGAATCCACCTCATCTCCGGGCCTTACTTGAATTCTTGTGGAACCCACCAGACCACCAGTTTAACATTCTCTTAAAAGTTTCATTCCCATTTGAAAACAACCAACTTAAAGTCAAACTACTCTGGAAATTAGTCACTGTTTATTATTGGCTTATTCAATGCTGGCATCATTAATACATTCTAAAATGACTACATCAGTAGAGTGTAAGTAAAGGAGATATAAAACAATTTGGTTTGAGCTGGAAAGCTGTTCCAAATTTAGTGCCTGAAAATGGGCAATCAGTTATGAAATCCATAAACATCAATGTAGATACTGGTACACTTTCAGGGAGGGAAAAATAGAAGAAAACACAAAAAAACACAGTGTGTTTTGCATAACCACATTACAAGAACTTGGTGAAATTCTGCATATATTATTATCATTCTAAAAAATGTTTCCTAGACATACTTGTGAGTTGTGTTACCTTTTTTTTTCTATTCATGTAGATGAGTGGGGATTGTGCTAAGTCAGTAATAAATAGCATGAAATACCTACTTTAAACAGTAAGCAAGTAATTGTGTTTATGTGTCCTTGAGAATTCACTGCCCTGAATTTTGAACTTTTTGATTTTTTTTTTTTTTTTTTTTTTTTTTGTAAAACAAGAACAGTTGTTGCTACAGCACAAGGCAGGGACTCCTAATGGCAAAGAAGCATTTGTAATCATGTAACTGCTCTGTTTAAGTCTGAGAAGTGATTTAAGGAGGAACTTGGTTTTCCTGTATGCTTATGCTTTCAAAAATCACATAGAATATTGTTTGTTAACCATTAGATGATGTGACATCCTTGAGGGACATAAAGTGTCCCCACTGTGTCACACTGCAGTTGACAGCAGATGCACAATGTGAAAGAAGAACAGATACAGCTTATAAAATAAATTCATTCATACATAGTACTTTTATCATCTACATAAATATGTCTGTATACCTTTCTCTTGTCTACATCAGCAATGCTCAGTTCTGCATTTCAGGCCACAGAGCTGCGATGCAAAGAAAAGGAGAGTGATTTGTGTGAAGCCTAAACAAAGGAAATCCAGCCACATTTCTAGTCCTCAATTATTGTGTTCTGCATGCTTGTGCAACTTACCTTGTGTTCCCAGTTGACCTGTGTGGTGCTTTTTGGATTTGTAGCATTAGTAAGAGTGCTGCCATTTGAGCTGTGAATTTAGTTTTGCTTTTGTTAAGGGTCAGAAAGAAAGAAACTATTCATCACATTCTGCTTCCTATAAAGAGACATTGAAATGCAGAAAGATCTTCACATCTAAAAGCATGCCTTACCATACAATAAGCCTGTGCATTAGTGGCTACAATCTGGCTGAGAGGCAGATGCAGATTTTATAGGATTTATTTTGGTCTTGATCTCTGAGGTTGAGCAGATCACTCAACTTTTCTTTATCTTGTGTTTCTAACTTACTTATCGCTCCATGGGAGAGGTAAGAAACTGTAAAAATCAAACAGCAAGTCATTGGCTATTGCATGAATGTAATTTTTATCATGTGTTACAGTAAACAAATGATCTTTTGGGGGGATGGAGGGAGATTAAGCAAAAACCAAGTAATGGTGCTGAAAGCTGCAGCCAACCTATTTTCTTAGAAGAATTAGTTTGTTTTTAAAGACTATGTTCTTATCAAAATAAGCATTATGTCCTGTGCTCATCTGCAGGAGAATTGAAGACATATTATTTTATCACTTTTAGTAAAAGTAGAAATGTCTTACTGAAGATAGAAGAAAAAAACATACTTTGGAACTGGAGAGGGAAGTCTCAAGTTACAAAATAATAATAATAATAATAATAATAATAATAATAAAAGGAGGATTTGTTCAAGGGGCCAAAAAAATATTCGACTGATTTCTTTTCTTTTTTCTTTTTCTTTTACTTTTTTTTTTTTTTTCCTCTCATTTAAGCTGGTTTCTTATTGGGGCTGGTTTTGTTTTTGTTTTTTTTTAAATAACTGAAATAATATGGGAAAAGACAAAGGAAAAGACAGTAAAAAATGAAAGTACTAAGGGAATAGACATAGGAAGTTATATCTTTCTGTACTTTCATGATCGTCTACATTGCCCGCCTCAACTTACAATTGAAAATCTCTGAAAAGAATATCAAGTTTTGAGGAAAGTGCTAGAGGGTAAAAGACAACATTCTATGATCCTTCAACCCCCCGCCCTCTCACTCTATTTCTCTCTCTCTCTTCCTCTCTCTCTCACACACACAGTAGCACACATGCACATACCCTCACTAAGTCAAGCTATTTTGTTTTAAGTTGGTCACACATTTATCTTTGCAAACTAAAGATAGTAATAATCAGCTCAGTGAACATTGGAAATTTGGAGACATACTGGCATTTTTGAAAGCTGCTTTTAGAGAAGTTATTACCTATCTCACTAGGTTTCAGGTTGTGGAGGGAGATTGCTAGAGTAACGATAGCAAAGTGAACATTCTACACTCGGCAGTCTCCTAGAAGACATTGGACTGTAGGCAATCCGTGTTTCCCTCTGTCCTTCAGGATCCTCTACAACACAGGCAGTTTATGATATCTGAGGTGTTGCTCTTTGCTTTCCCTAGTGGCATCCTGTAAGCTTTTACACTTGCTCTGTCTTCATTTTTCCCGCCAAGCAGGCTAAGTTTACTCACTTGTCTCAGAGGAAGTCAGATGTCCATAAGTACCAAGCAGAGAAGTGATAAGAATAGTTTGAACGCTGAATTTTTTTAAGTTTTTATATCTCAGCCGCACTGAGGAAGCTACAAAGGACTAACAAATTTGGGAATTCCAATATGCCTTGATGGCATAACTAAAAATTATGAAATTATTATAAAAATTATTATAAAAAATTATTAAAAGCAAAGGTAGAATTCAAAGTTTGCCTCTTCTTACCAGCCTGTATGATCCTGAATCAGGAAGGGCCTTAAGTAAGACAACTAGAGGTTACATGTCCAAATGAGTCTTGTTCATTCATTTAATGCCCAATTACTGATGTTCCATTCTATTTGGCATGTAAGGCAGGGGCTCAGAGTCTTGTGGAGACAGACTTAGAAAGGAATAATTATACTGTAGTATGGTTAAGGGTTATAATAGGAGCTATAAGTACTCTGGGAAGGATTTAGTGATTCCTAGGGAGGTTGGCAATTGACAATTACCTCACGAGGAAGTTATAATGTAGCTTTAATTTATTTCTTCTGCATCAGTCTTGCAACCTTGGCCATAGGGCATTAGCTATTCTCTTTGGAGCTGAATTGGGATGTATTTTCTCCACATCCCATCCTCCTTTACGTTTCAACAGGTTTTTGCTTTTTATGCATCTATAATGGATTTTTTTCTTTGATTGTTAAAATTAGAACCATTTAATGAACAATTCAGTTAGCCTCACTGCTTTTTAGTCAGTCTGTGATTTTGACCAAAAACTGAACTTATTCACTCTACCTGTTCATTCTGAATTCTTAACACTTGGCTCTGAATGATTTTTAGTAATTTGCTGATGTCAAATCACCTTCAAATGGGAACTATTACTATCATTGAAGAGATTGAAAGAGACGAGACCCAGGCTGCCAAGTGATTTCCAAAATAGGAGTTTCATAGATGCTTTTAATCGTGGCAACATTACTGGAATATTTACACCCTCTCCAGGCAACTTTGAAAAATACAGCGACTCATCTGAGTCATAAGTTATGTTTTCCTAAAAATAGTCATGTAAGCTTGTATTTTTATACCTTGTATTTATTTTATGCATTGATTATTGAAAATATTCTAGCCCTGGGGTTTCCCAAGAAAAATCATAATGATTTTTTTTTACAGTTTCTGATTATTTTTAGGTTCTTTTCATTTTTCTAGTGCTCTCCTTCTCCCCCAAGCCCCTATCATATCTTCTATTAACACTGGTGCTTGTTATCAACTGGCTTTCAGATAGTCTTGTTTAAGTGACTGCTTGATGACAGCTTTTAAGATGTTGCCTCTCCAAGTTTTATTTCTATTCTGGTGCATTCTGGATGAACAAAAAGCCTGATGTGAGGCTTTTTCATGAAAGGATTCATATGAGATACTATACAGAACACAGAGGAAAACACTGGGAGACAGAAACAGCCCTGGTTGAATTTTCTTCTATCTTTCTTGTTCCCTTGATTTCTTAAAGATGTAACTTCAAAACAGACCTCTGGTTTTGTGTCCAGGTGACAATAAGGTATCCCTTGTTTAGTGCTGATGCCATTCCATCTCTGACGGTGAAATTACTCCATATATGGAGTATATATTCATGGAGTACTTAGAGCCTGAGTCAATACACACACACACACACACACACACACACACACACGCGCGCGCGCGCGCGCATACTGAGTTCACATAAATATAAGTATAAATATAAACATAAATATAAATGCATACACAGTTTTTTTCCTCTAAAGAAATAATAGTGTTTTTTAAAAAAATCCTAGGGTAAATTTTGGTCTGGAAGCACCACACCTCCAGGAGGTAAGAGAAGCTGATATCCCTAACTTAGATGATAGTTAAAAAATTCTAAGTTATATTTCTGTTGTTTCTAAAAAGTATTAAAAAGAAACCACAGCAGGGCCTCATTTACAAATTGTCCTTGTTCAGCCTCATGATAAAGACCCAAAAAGGAAGTTATTTATAGGAAGAACAACCAGCTTGATTTTTTGGGAATTGTCTTCAGTTGTGAGGCCTGCGGTATAAAAGGAGAAGAGGAGTAGATCTTCTGGAATGGGCGACACCATACAGTTAGCCTTGGTGTAATCCTCTTTTAATATTTTGGTATCTCTGTTCTGTAGTCTTTTATAATTCTATAGTACCCACTTTTCCAGTCTCCTGAGGCCTTATTTTCAGTAACTGTTCCTGAAATCTACCTCATTTACTTTCTACAAAAACTTTCAGAATCTCTGTATAATTCCCTCAAGGTAATGGTTGAAGTATTCTATTAAAAATACATTTATATTGGTGGATATGGGTGGTTTAATATGTTAATATTAATAGCAACTACTTCTAGGAATTGGAAATTGACTCACAAAAACATTCCAGCTAACAATGGCTATTTCAACTATCTAAGTCTGGCTGAAGGAAGGGAAGCATTTGTTTTTGATTTTTCCTTCCTTCCTTCCTTCTTTTTCTCCTTTTCTTTTCTTTCTTTTCCAAGATTTTAATTGAGTAGAGTCTAGTAAACCATGCATGGATGTCTGTTGCAGCAGGCTTTTGAGGATTTAATAATCCAGGTTATTTTTTTAAAGATTTTATTTATTTATTTGACAGACAGAGTCCACAAGTAGGCAGAGAGGCAGATAGAGAGAGAGAGAGAAGCAGGTTCCCTGCCAAGCAGAGAGCCCGATGTGGGGCTCGATCCCAGGACCCTGAGATCATGACCTGAGCTGAAGCCAGAGGCTTTAATCCACTGAGCCACCCAGGCACCCCTAATCCAGGTTATTTTTATCACTTGATCATTTATACCACAGGTATCATGGTGGAGTCTTTCATGAATCATAATAGAGCAGTATGATTAATCATTTGAACAAGATATATGATGTGCCTTAATATTTTAAATATTTCAATGCATTTTTTAGTGTACTTCCATTATGGCAATCTATATTATGGTTTTTAAAAAGGTGTTGGCTAAAACCATCTGTGTAACGATAAAATGTTTCGATACGATATGTATCTTTAACTTCAAACTGTGTCTAAGGAAACAGAGGCATCCTCATACTGTTTCATCAGGAAACTTTATGTCCTCTGGGAGGTTGGCTGATGCATCTAACCATGATTTTCTAGGTGTCTTCCAGGCCTTCCTTTAGTACAGTGTTAGTTTCCTACTGCCCTTGTAACAAATTATCGTGAACATGGTGTCTTATGCAACATTTATTTCTTAGGACTCTGATGGTCAGAAGTCTGAAATGGGTCTCACTAGGTGATAATCAATGTGTTGGCAGGGCTCTGCTTCTTTTCTGGAAGGTGGAGGGAGAAGCTGTTTTCTTGTAATTTTTTTCCAGGTTCCAGAGGTTGCTTACATTCTTTGGCTCTTGACCATCTTCCATCTGCATAGCCAGCAATAAGTAGCTGTTAGTGATTTTCATGTTCATGTCATTCTGACTCTCTGCTGCCTCTCTTGTGTATTTAAGACACTATGACTGCATTGGGCTACTTGGATCATCGAGAAAAATCTCCTTATTTTAAGGTTGGTTGATTAAAACCTTAATTCCAGTTACAATTTTAATTCCCTTTTGGCATGAAAGGCAACATATTCATACATTCACAGGATTAGGATGTGGATATCTTCAAGGCTAAGGGATGGCCATTATCCCTCACAACCATGATTCTGCTCATTGAAGGTCTGATAGGCAAACATTCCAAAAATTTGATAGCCACATTTTATAAACCACAAAATAGTGTTTGGGCAGTCTCTAGTTCATTTTTTTTTTCTTGTGTAATCTCAACATTTTAATTTATTACCCAATAGATATTTTAATTTTCCTCAAAACAATTTTTCTGTATTTGAAAAAAATTAACAAAAGAGAAAACGGAAATGGTCGGTTTTCTTGTTTCTGTAAGATAAAAAGCTTCTTTCACAAGTAGAGCCATCAAACTTTTGAGATTTGACCAGAAATATGAGTCCCAATTTCATGATTTCACTCTAACCTTTAACGGGATCATAAGACTGGAGCAGCTTTTCAAACTGTGTATTTACTCAATGTATTAAGTGTCTACTATGTACAAATATTATGATTGTTAATAGATAGGGTCTGACTTACTCAACCAGAGGCAGTGAGAGGGTGAGACTAGTCTTGAGGTGGAGTAGATCTGATTCCTCTTTGGAATTCAATATCCTAACCTATAATTGGGGGTTACCAAAGTCTGCTTTGTAAGGGTGTTGTGAAGCTTAAAGAGATGGTGGATACACAGATACTAGTACATGCAGGAGCTCAGCATAAAATAATGACTTTACTCTCTAGGATTTGG
The DNA here is from genome assembly GCF_010015895.1 of Lontra canadensis. Classification (NCBI taxonomy): domain Eukaryota; kingdom Metazoa; phylum Chordata; class Mammalia; order Carnivora; family Mustelidae; genus Lontra; species Lontra canadensis. The sequence goes on along the minus strand of NW_022630995.1, from coordinate 42,789,077 downwards.
ACTCACAGTGAGGCAATTAGAGGGACAACATGACAGCAGGGGTAACATGAGGGCAGGAGAATGTAATTATATCTGGCATTGGTCATAACTACTCTCCCTCTAACTACCCTGGCTTATGATTTGTTGGACTGCAGAGCCCATACTAACTACAACTGGACTAGTAGTTATCAGCAGGAGAAATGACATGTTTTGACTTAGAAAAGACCAGTCACAGCTAACTCAAATGCATTCAGTTTACTTTATATGTATTTTCTTTGGAGATAGTGAATCTGAGATAACGTTCTCTCCAAAAGAAAGAAAGAAAGAAAAAGGAAAGAAGAAGAAAAAGAAATGTTGACTCCAGAGAAAAGATTTGGTCTCACCAATTCTCATCAATCAATGGTCCCTGAGATCCTAGCAGGCATTACTTGTTTCTTCTTTGATGTCTGAACTTCTCATGGCACGCAAATGTTAACATTGCTTAGTTTCTTAAAATCCAATGGCAGTTTTTGTCTCTTTGTCTGAATGAGCAAATTTCAATGGGTCCAGGTTTTCTGCAATAACTGTGGTACCGGGCAGAGGAGAGGAAATATAGAAGCAGTCTCTGAAACTCTGAAATGCATTAAGCATCTTTCTTGATTTAACATAAAATGATCAAATACATGAGCATGCCTGGAGTTATTCTATTTTTTTGTTGTATTCCTGGTAGGCATTTTTGTAGAAGAGGTTCAGAATACATTACCTTTGAAAAAGATTCCAATTGTCAATATAACATGACTGCAACATTATTCTTCTAAGCGGAAGAAAAAGAGATAATAGATGACTAACTATATGACTCACATTTAATATAATGCCCAGAGAACTCCATTATGACTTTTGCATTTCATATGAAACTTAATGGCCTGGGTGATGCCTGGAATTTAGGCAAGTAGTAATATAAGGAAGTTTAGTTCAAAGCTGGAATGAAATGAGATTATGACTTCAATGCAAGAAATTCTGTGTATTATTCTATAGGACTTTTAAGTATAGGTTTTTTAGTTATTTTATCTGTGGGTTTCATTTTTTCATTGGTAAAAACAAACATTCTTTTTAAAAAAAAAGATGTATTTGTTTATTTTAGAGAGAGTATGTGTATGATTGGGAGGGCAGAGGGAGAGGGAGAGATAGACTCTTAAGCAGATTCCACTCTAGGCATGGAGACCAATGCAGCTCCATCTCAGGACCCTGAGATTATGACCTGAGCCAAAACCAAGAGTTAGATGACTGCACCACTCAGGTGTCCCAAAAATAAGCCTTCTAATAATATTCATAGAATTATGGAGCTCATGATATTAACTAGGTGAATGTAATCTATAAATTATAAATTACTTTACAAAGGTTATTTGTATCTATTAGGTTGGTGCCAGAGATGCCACGAGACCTCCTACAGGGCACAGGATAGCTTCTCACAGCACTGAAATGTGGTTCCCCAAAATGTCAATAATGCCAAGGTAGAGAGCTTCTGCCCATAGCCACTTTTTGCACCGCAAGGCTGATGGGGACAGGGAGAAAGAGAAGTTAGTGGAATATGAAAGGAGAAGGATTTGGAAAGTGCTACCCACAGTGGGTCTTTAGGCTGGGAGAATGAAAACTCTGACTTCTTTCTCCTCTTTCAATCTGAGCTAGGAATTCCCATTGGCCAAATCTAGCTATAAACCAGAGACAAGGGTATCCTGTGAATGTAAGTTATAGTGCTCAACCTCCTAGGTATAGAACATGATCATAATGAATAAGAACAAGATTGGACAGAACAGATGTGTGGGGAGGGGCAACAAATATAAAATATTTAACCCCATTCATAAATTGCTATCTCCAATTAGTATTCACATCTGTGAGTCCATGAAGACATGATGTCTGTGAATAGGTTCATCTGTATGCAGAGGGATAAGTCAACCATGGGTACAAATTTGGAGAGAAGGAAAATTCAGAAATATATCTGCAATTTCTTCCCCAGAGATATTGTTTGTTTACCATATTAAAACATAGTAAGCATCTGTTTTTGCTTTTGTCTATGATATGCCTTTACCTGTTTATGTCCATTCATGCATTAATCAGGTTACTGAGAGTGTGCTGCATGTCAGGTATTGGTTCAAATACAGAAGATAGAACAAATGGACATGAAATGGCGCCCACTCCAGGAGCACCTTTGGATGTAGTAAAAGAGACGGCCATAGAAATAAACAGCTGGCAACACTTGGGGCGTTTATGTATAAAGTAGTGTGGGACAGAAGGGAGATACTAATTTCCCCTGGGAGATAGAAAGCCCTTGAAGGGTAAGTGACCTTGACAAAGTCTTCAAGGCTAAGAAGGTGCTCTCTAGACAGGGAAACCAGAAGACTTAGCACCAGAATTAGAGCTGTCCTTTATGATGGAGTGGAAACAGTGAGGGATAAAATAAGGTGGAGTTTCTATTTCTAATGACTTCAGGGGCATGCTAAGATATTGGAGGTGTAATTTCAAAGTAGTCAAGAATCATTGGATATACACAGGTAATACTCATGCAAACTGACTTAATTAAAAAAACTCCAACTTCTATACCCTTGTGTAATATAAGCCATTCAGAATTTTGTCTTTAAATTAAAATATTTTAAAATAATATCTTAAAATTGATGCTATACAGATTCAATTACTTCTGAGTAAGCTTAATTTAGTGGAGATTTTACTGAGGCATTTTGATGTTCAAAAGTGATAGCACTTAACAAATGTCCTTTGCTGGACTATTCTGATTAGAGTGTTAGAGGATCAAAGATCTCAGAAATATGTTGAGAATGAGAGTCCGTCTTCTGTTTCTCAACTGTTAACATCCCTTCACTCCTCACACACACACACATTGAGAAATATTTCTGTCATTGTCTTTTAGAAACTTGTGATATAATCATAGTAGGGGGACAGATTTTAAGAAAGTTTGTAAGCTATCGAATTAGAACCTGAGTTTTATATAATGTGGATACTCCTAAATTTGATGGTTTTTACATATGAATACCTATCTGGTTTTTTGGTCTGTATAAAATTTATCAATCATTGTGTCCCCCAAGGAACTAAGCACCCTGCTTTGTTGGTGCTAAACAATGTTTTTTTCTGGGACTCTTGGGTGGTTCAGTGGGATAACTTTGGGGATACCATCAGACTTTTGATTTTGGCTCTGGTCATGACCTCGGGGTCCTGAGATCCAGCCCCATGTCGTGCTCCATGCTCAGTGCAGAGTCTGCTTAAGATTTCTCTCTCTCTCTCTCTCTCTGCCTGTCTGCCTGTCCCTCCCCCACGCATGCATGCACTCTCTCTCTTTTATAAGTAAATAAAATCTTAAAAAAATAATGTTTTGTGTTGACATTATAGACTTCACTTTCAGCCAGATAATTAGATTTTTAAGGGGTTTCCATTTAGAAAGTATGGACATTGGGAAGGGTATGTGCTATGGTGAGTGCTGTGAATTGCATAAAACTGATGATTCACAGACCTGTACCCCTGAAGCAAATAATACATTACTTGTTAATAATAATAATAATAAATAAAATAAAAGTATCTTCAGATAGCAGGATACATTTTTGTTTGTTTTTCACTGGATACATACTTATATATCTCTCATTTGCCAGAGCAAATATGGAGTGGGGGGTCAATTTGAGGAATACATTCTTGTCATGTTGTTTTCTTCTTTCCCACTACTTTATTTATTTATTCATTCATTTATTTATTTATTATTTTAAAGATTTGCAGGGGGGGAGCACAGAGGGAGAATGAGTGGGAGAAACAGACTCCCTGCTGAGCAGGGAGCCTGATGTGGGACTCTATCCCAGGACCCTGAGATCATGACCTGAGCTGAAGGCAAGCGCTCAACCGACTGAGCCACCCAGGTAACCCCCCACCCAGTACCATTTTTATAAAGGAATTTTTCATTGTTTTAAAATAATAAACCTGTGGCCATATAGGTTTTTGAGGGCAAAATATGGTTTCTTTATAGTTTATGTTAGAGAGGAAACTGAAATAAGTAACAGGATTGTCTTTGACTACAAAGAGGATGTTAAGGTAGTTTCTCCTCTTTTACTCTTCTCCAGCTTCCTTCTTTACCTTGATTTCAATATTGGTTGGCCTTCTTGGCTTGATAGAGCAGAGCCATCAATTTTTTTTTTTTTTAACACATCTCAAAACCATGAGTTTATGCCTGGAGGGAAGGCACAACAGCAACTGTCTGCTTTCTCCTTTTCAGTTTGGAAACTGAAATTTGAAAGAAAAAAAAAAAAGTCATTGTAATTGAGTAGTTAGCTTCAATATGTCCACTTCTCAAAATAACAAATGCTCAAAACTATCTTTTGATCTGAAAGTGAGGAATGTTAAAAATCCAAATAAATATTAGAAGATGTAACCTCTTCCTTTGCTCTTGACACTTTTTGCAAACCTTCCTTAGTTGTTGTCCTTCAGTGAAAGTCAGAATCTTGGCGATTCCTGGTGGCTGCAGAACTTTGGTCCAGATGCTTTTAAAACTAGTCTCTTGTTTTCTTCTTACCTTTTGCTTTTTTCTTTGGAGGGGAAAATACCTGGAAATGAACGGGACAGATTTTGTAAATTTAAAAGAGTATGTTTGGTCCCACATACTCTGTTGATATTTAAATAAATGATAATTTATTCTTCAAGGGGTAGGTCAATGATGTATTACTGTTAAGTCAGTGGAAAATATTAGGACTTCAGAATGGGAGCATCTGAACTTGGTGTCATGGATTTTGGGAAGTTCTGAAAGGAATAAGAAGTGTTTAGATTCCAGGAATCTTTGATGAAAACATATTAATGAAAGTGGAAGAGTTCTTAGCTGGCTGGTATGGAAGATAAAACACCATAAATGTCAGCATCATGCCTCAGCAACTCTTTAAGTCATTATAAACAATAATGGACACTATAAAAGACAAGGTCAGGGCATTTCTCTTAACTCTTCCATACAGATTCTTTTTATTTCTGGTACATATCTCATTTCCTTTCAAGTATCTTTAACTGTAAAGAGAGAAATAACCTTTATAACTCTTTTCTTTTATTGATAAGGCAACAGAAGGAAAGTCCCTCAGTTTATACGCAGTTGCTATAATCTGTGAACAGCATATTTTCCTGAGCGGTAATATGGTTACGTGAGAGAGAATCCTATAAGAAGTATGTTTTCACATAAATTACAAATTGTTCTTAGTTAAGGTGTGAAAGTGCATTGTATGCAGACAGAGGCACTTTTTTTCAGGCAGACAGTTAGTATAGGGGAGACGAACAGCAGCTGGGACATCTGGATTTTTAACCCAGGGCTCAGGCTAAGTTTGAGCTGGGCTTCCTTGGCAATGACCTTTTTAGGCTCTGTTAGAAGACAAATGGATTCTTCTATTATTCAACAAATACTTATTAAACATCTACACTCCTTGGGGCTCATTCCTTATATTCTAATCTAGAACGAAGACTTAAAAATATCCCACATGTGATTTTTTTTTTTTTTAATTGTGAAGTAGCCTCTTCCAAGTATTCTTCCCAAAGGAGTGACCACCAGTACGTTCTGACTTCATCGAACCTGTAAATAAGGAATGGTATTGGAAAAGATAAATCATATCTAGAATTCAAAATAAGGTCTGAATTAAATTTGACTCTTATGAAATTTACTGATAGAAACCTTGATTTCTTCCAAAAGTGTTTTTGATAATAGAAACTATTAAACATAATAGTACTCTATTTCTGAATACATTTCCATGAGCTACATTGAATCTCTACACACAGGCTTGTGAAATCAGTCAGGTTGGGCCAGTCAGTGTTAACTTAAATTTAAATCTCCTCAAGGTGTTAACTCTTTTGAATTCCTCAAAACCATCAAGATTTGCTGCAAATACTGGGTAGACAGGGGAGGCAGTAGCAGAAGGGGTTACTATTAGCCTTTACCATGACTCATTAGGACACATCCTGAAATAAGTTTAACTCCCTATCAGGCAAGCGACTAAGCATTCCCTAGCCATTTATCAAGTGAAAAGGAAGGAGGTTGTCATATTCAAGTAGCCCCAGCAATGTGAGTAGAGATGTATCACTTTATTATTTCCCTTTCTTCTGCAGAAAACATGATAATATTGATTTACTTTAGATTGTGTAGGGTCCAAGGTGTTTTATGCTTGCAAAAGATATGAATTAAAAGTCCTAAATTGTAAGGTGTTAATGGGAATGAAATTCACACCCAATGCAGGAGATATTAGTTGGAAACAATAAATCTTGTCAGGATCAAGGTACTTTATTACTGTAAAAAAAATGAAGGTCACAAGATAATACTATTCAGGGAAGTATGTAGGACATTTAAAGAGATTCATCATTTTTCATATGACATACAGATACCCTTTTAAAGGATTTCAGTATTTTATCTCTGATTTGATTTGGTATTTAAATATTTTAAGCCAACCTTTTAGAAACCTTATATGTATTTTTTTGGACATTATCTAATTGCATGATATAATAAGTAGATGGGTGGTCAGGATTTCTGATGAATGTCCGTAATTGTTTGGTGATGTTCAGATGGCTTCAACAATTTTATTTATAATGATGGTTTAAGAAAATCCACATCGATGAAGGATCTATTATATACCAGACACAATGCCAAGTGTGTTTAGGCTGAGTGGGTCATCTTATTTTTATGGTGCTGTTGGAATTTTTTTATGCCATTTTCTCAGGTGAAAAACCTGAGGATCAACATTTACTAACTTGCCTAGGGTCATTTAGTTAATATGGAATAGAACCCAGTGGGAGGCCCAGGACTCTGACTTCAGAGCTTCTCTCTGTTTAAAATTAGTGACTGGCCTCACATGGCAAGTCATAGTATTTGTACTCATCTGTAATAACCATGGGGCAGGAAAGCTCAAACTCATTTGATCGTAGAAGTTTAAACAACCCAAGTGTTTATAATTACTGATGCATCTCTATTTTTAAACTGGTGAGAGTCTGAAAGCTCTGTGTGTATGTGTGTAAAGTAAAATTTATTTTTTATTAATTTAATACCAAGCTACTATTCTCTCCCCATCTGTTGCTGGTGGCTAGAGGTGATGGCACCATTTTGGTTCTCTCTATAATTATTTATAGTGAGAGAAATTTACACATTAAAGCCTCCTATATATAAGCTTCTTGTTAGACCCAAAGTGCTGCTTTCCCCTCCCCACATTCCTGCCTCACTGCTCCTCACAGGAAAAAGACAAGCTTCTAGGCCTGAACCTATGAAACACCTTTGTGCTCCCAAGATATTTCTCAACAGATACTTACATAGTAAGGAAGTAGTGCCAGGTGCTTTCTTAAGAGCTTTACAAGGAGGGCACTGACTCATGGGTTCTTCCTAACAACCCGATGAGTAACGAGTCCTTAGCACCCCCTCTGAGTAGATGAGGAGACTGAGGGAGGGGCATGGAGTTCAGTAACTTGTCAATGTCATATAAAGTAAGTGGTAAAAATGGAACTTGAACCTAGAGTATGTGAGGCCAGAGACCTTGATTTTAACCATGACCTTATGCAGAACCCCCAAAGGATTACAACCTCTTCTTACCTTTTATGTCCCTATATCAGGTTGCCTCAAAAAAAAAAAAATGTGCTAAGGCTAAAGTCTTTATCCATGTATGTGATGTCACCCCTCTATTCCCCTCCTTCCTTCCAGTATCCAGTATCCTTCTAGTATTGCTTCATTAAGCATTCTCTATCTGAGTTATTCACCCTTTCTCTCCCCATTAGTTCTTTTTCCTTTACTTACAAATGGGACTAGATGTCTAGCATCTCAAATAGTATCAGCACCTTCATATCCCTCTATTCATAAAATAGAATCTTTAACACACTATATTCCTTTTTTTTTTTTCTTTCAGGTGTCAGCTTGCTCTCTGCTTTATGTCCTAACTGCCCTCCTACAACTGTTCTTATTAAGCCACCTCTGCCTGAGAAGTTGGTACCTTTTAACTTTGCCAGACCACAGTTTTTTATAAAGTCCTACCCCTAGAGCTTACAATAACAACCGTCACTACATACTAAGTGCACCCTGATGTCCCTGAACATTTCCCCATCTTTCTCACTCCTTTCATGCTTTGTCCCCAAAGCTTCTATCAAGGGTTACATTCTTTATTTTAGAAGTCACTACCTACCAGAAGAGCTGTTTTCAAATGAGAATCGGTTTCTGTTTTTCTGTCCCTCAGGTCTCTCTGTAAAATGTGCAAAATTGAACTCATTATCTCCCTTTTACAAGAACATCACCTCTGCTCCTCTTTCTGGCTTCTATCCACAGACGACCCAGCTTTCATGACGCTGCCTTCAGAGTGATCATTCCAAAAAAACAGATCTTGCCTTCTGGATCACTTAGGTAGCTCCTCTGTGTAAAATCCTCTAGTAGCATCCATGGAATAAAGTGAATACTAACGAGCAGAGCAAAAGGATTTTTAGCGAATGAATTAAACCATCTATGTTTCTTGATTTATTTCCCAAGTACTCTCTGCTCTGACCACACTAAACTACTTGCTATTTGCTACTTGTCCTACCCCACCCCTTTTTTAAAGATATATTTATTTATTATAGAGAGAGAGAGACAGCACTAGTGGGAGGAACAGAGAGGGAGAGTGAGAGAGAATCTCAAGCAGACTCAGTGCTGAGCACCAAGCCTGAGGAGAGCCTGGATCTCATGATCCTGAAATCATGACCTGAGCCCAAACCAAGAGACAGTCACTTCACCAACTGTGCCACCTAGGTGCCCCTGTCCTACTTTCCTTTTATCAGCTCCACACCTTGATACATTGTCTACATGTTTCATCTGTCTACAATGTTCTTTGATCCTTTTCTACTTCTCAGAAACACTTATATTTCATGACTCAGTGACTCAGCTCAAATGTCACTTCCTATGCAATGTTATCCCTGCCTCCCACACTTCATGAGTTGTTCTTTTGGTCTTTATTCAACATACACTAATCACTTTGCTTTGCAATTAACTTCTTATATGCCTATTCCCACAATAACATGACATTTGCAGGAAAAAGAATTATATCTAATTATTTTAAGATTTTATTTATTTATTTGACAGAGAGAGAGAGATCACAAGTAGGCAGAGAGGCAGGCAGAGAGAGAGGAGAAAGCAGGCTCGCTGCTGAGCCGAGAGCCCGATGTGGGGCTCAATCCCAGGACTCTCGGATCATGACTTGAGCCGAAGGCAGAGGCTTTAACCTACTGAGCCACCCAGGTGCCCCTATATCTAATTTATTATTGACTACACAGTGTTCTCCACGTAGTAGGCTCTGAATGAAAGTCTGTAGAATGGCTTGTGTGATCAAACAAATGAGTGCAAACAACACATTTCATTTAATACACATTTAACATGCTCTGTGCCGGGCAGCACTCAAGGCACAGAGATATGGCAAATCAAGCACTGATAAAAATCACTGCTATCACATTGCAACTTACATTCTAATAGTGGGATGCAGACAATTAATAAGATGTGAATAAATAAAGTATATAATTAGATGGTGCAAGTAGTATTAAAAAAAAAAAAGCAGACATAAGAGATGAGAAATGCCAGGGGACAGTGAGGGAGGTGCTATTTTCAGTATAACAGTCAATGAAGGCCTTAAAAAAGAAAGTCATACTTGAGAAAGACCTAAAGTAGAAAAGAGAAAAACCATTTGGGAAGGTGATCTCTCCAGAAGAGGGAGCGTCAAGGGTAGTTTACAAACATGCATAGGATACTTGAGGTATAGTACCAGAGACCACAATAGTAGGAAATACAAGAGGAAGTGGCAGAGTGGGGGTGGAGAGCAGTATTACAGATAAGTTCAGAGGGAACCAAAGGTTTGATGGTTTTACTCTGAGTACCTAGGAAGCCACTGGAAGATGGCCAGACAAATGGAATACCTTATAGGAATTTTAAACATTTATCTTACAGTGCCATTATGAGCTGTTACTTCTGGTAAATTTGTAACACTGGTTGTGAAAATTGCCTTGAAGGCTCTTGATATTGTGGTTATTATCTCCACACATATATATTTGAAGAAAGCCAATATTCACAAAGATAAAAACCGTATCTCCATCTGCAATAGCATGCCATTTGTGTGTGTAGTAAAGGGCAGAGAAGATAAATGCACCTGTCTGCTTCTACGGGACAGGAAGGGAGGAAAACATGGCTGGGAGTGTGTGGCATTGCACCAGGACAACTTAGCCGCTATGAATTGGTCATTGCTCCTTTATATGCTGTTTAACTTGCTGAGAAGAGAGTATGCTATCTGAGAAGTTATAGGTGCAGTTATTCTAATTAGTTTAATAGATACATATCTTAGAAACTCTAGCACATTCTGATAATTTTTTTGTATCTGTGTTGCTTTCCTTTTGCTTTATTTCTTTTTGGCAGAAGCTTTTAAGGTGATCATATCAAGGATGTCAGCATTCTTCTTTATGGATAGGTACAGAAATCATTCCATTTATTCTCTATCCTGATTCCTTGTTGCAATTTTATAGTTACTTTGAGGTCATACATTTTTATGATAAAACCGAGGATATGGAGTTTCCTAGAATTAGATGGATCAGCTTTTAGGAAATTCTGAAAGTAAAGGTTCTTTGAAAGACAAAAGATATCCAATCAAACAGCCTACTTTATGCTAATCTGTGTTCTATAGAGAAAGATAAAGCTCCTGTTTTCTAGGAAGAGTAAAAAGATAGAATTTGACTGTGAAATTATTAGGTGCTGGAGGTTTATCTTTATGTGAAGAGAAAAAAATGAACTGTAGAATTTTTTTAGTATCTTAACTCTAATTTTATTGAAATATAATTAAATGCATTAAAATATATAAAATATACTTGTATGTACATGTAAATACATATACATAGAAAGAATACATTACAGGTGATTTTCTAAAATGGTATGATCTAATTTAAATGAAACATCTTTACATGAGGTAATGAGTAAATGCTAGATTATTTAAGAAAGTATAATTATTGTATCTGTACATAAATATGCATTCTTTTTTTTTAAGATTTTAATTTTAAGTAATCTCTACATTTAGCATGGGGCTCAGACCTACAACTCTGAGATCAAGAGTTGCACCCTCTACTGACGGAGCCAGCCAGCCGTCCCTAAATCAGCATTCTAAGAACAGATCTATCCTACTTGTTATTTTTGGATCAGAAAGTGGCTCAAAAGGTTAGGGTTGTATTTCCCTTGGTTTAATCCCCATTCTCTAATTTCCCCATAATGAAACCTAGGCCTAAAATTTCATTAAACTCTTCCCTCAAAACATTGGCATCACCTCTCTACAGAAGAAATAGATGGTCACCGTATATGTATATAAATACCAAAAAGAAAAACAAAACAAAACAAAACAAAACTCAAGAAGTATGATAGTTAAGCTTCAGTTTCCATTGTTTCCTTCTCAAGGTCAGCATTCCCCAGCATTTCTACATATCTGTGGCTCTGCCTTTGCCAAAATTCCTCCCATGTTTGTCTTACAGGTCATACTGAAATGGTGGGACATTAAAGAGGAAGAACAGAGAAATGGGGGAGGGGGTCTTTTACTGACCAAGAAAAGTGCCAGTGTTAGCATCCTTCCGTCTATCCCTGCTCCTTCCCTCTGCTAGCATAGCCTGCTGGGAGTTGTGACTCTTCTTTTCTCCCAGGAGTCTTATTTCCTTACTTCCAGTCTTCTCACCACTTTCTAAGGATCTAAGAAGTTGTTGGCTACCGTTAGACTGTATCGGAGAGAATGTGCTGGCTTCTCTCTTGGTCAGTGATTGTTTCTCTTTTTGTTGATGGCAGGTGGTTCTCATAGCATCTGGAATTAGACTGAGCTGTTCCATATCTAAAATAAAATACTAATGGTATTTTAAAAAATTTACTGGAAAAATAATGCATGTGTTTTTTCTAAAATTTTTATTTTTCTTCTATACATGTTGCTTATACTTCTGCTGCCTGTTATCACTTCTTCACTGGTTCTGACACATGAGAGAATAAAACACACAAATTGAATAAACAACGAGTGAACCTTAATTATAATATTAATGGAAAAATTGAGACCTTTTTTCTTCATAGTCACATATGCTTGTCATATGATTTTATATTGAATAAGTTTAATATATTAATTTGTTGGCTGTAAACTTTTTTTTTTTATTCTTAATTAGATGAACTTCTAAAAGACTTCACTATACTAGGATATTACTCAAAGATCAATGACACTGACAAGCCCTCCCAACCAAGCACATGTCAGAACCACAACTCATAAAACATCCTTTTGTTTTGACTCTGATAATTTTACCTTTTCCAGCTCAGCCGTGTGTCATGTACAGAAACAGATCATGGAGTGCCCTCTTCCCAGACATCCTCTTTATAGTTCTGTTCGTATCTGTTTGTATTCTACATTAAGAAAGACCCACATACTTCAACTCTTGTTGTGAAATAAGATGTCTGCAAATTTCCCTTAATCCTGACTGTTTCATTGGGTGCTTGCTTAGAGGAGCTGCTGTTTACTTAATAGACACCTATTACTTGTATCTTACTCCAAACTCATTAGACATTAAGTAGGAACAGTCAAATCTTTTTTTTTTTTTTTAAGATTTTATTTATTTATTTGACAGACAGAGATCACAATTATGCAGGCAGAGAGAGAGAGAGAGAGAGAGGAGGAAGCAGGCTCCCTGCTGAGCAGAGAGCCTGATGTGGGGCTCGGTCCCAGGACCCTGAGATCATGACCCGAGCCAAAGGCAGAGGCTTTAACCCACTGAGCTACCCAGGCACCCCAGGAACAGTCAAATCTTTCAGGACTTTTAGATAGGTCTTAGATGACACTGGATTGTGGCAATATCCAATGTGTGAAAACCTCGGGAAATGGTTTTCAAATTTTTGTCTGTGAGAGATTTACTGGAGAGCTTTTAGGAAGTGCAGTTCCATTTTGGTGCACTTCAGGGATGGGCCAGATGTGTACGTTAAAAAAAAAAAAAATAGGTACCCTGGGTCACTGTTATGGAAAATACCTAAGAAGAGCAGCTTTGTCCAATATAAACAGAATGCAAACCAAACATGTAATTTTATATTTTTTACTAGCCACATTGATACAGTAAAAAGGAAACAGATGAAATTAATTTTAATTATATGTTTAATTCAGACCCTTATATCAAATATTATCATTCAGTATTTAATCCATACAAAATTATTAATGAGATATTTTCCACTCTTTTGGTAAAAATGAAGTCTTCAAAATCTGGTGTGTATTTTACAAAGACGGCGCCTCATCTCATTTCAGACGAGCTTCATTGCTTCAGTAACCACATGGAGCTAATGACTGCCATATTGGACAACTTTAGAGAATTGCTTTCAAATCTAGTAAATAAGTTTGTGATGCTAAATAAGCATATGCTTGATTTTGCGCTTATCATGTGGTTTGCGCTAAGTTCTTAAAATGCATCATATTATAAAATTTGTGCAACAGGAAAGCGGAGATAGGTATTCTATTTTACCTCTTCGGTAGGAGAAAACACTTGGGCTTCCAAGGTTTATGTCCAAAATGGTGAATCAAGTAAGAGACAGAACCAGTTTGACATGATCTCAGAGCACACTTGCTAACCAGCGCTCTTTTGCACTATGCTGACTTCTTACACAATTAACTGAAAGCAGGCTTTTTTCTAATATGAAGATCTTAAACACATGTGTTCAAGAGATTCTGTAGTGTACATGTATCATAAATAGATTTCAGAGGTAACTGGATTACAGTTCTATATTAATCTTTAGTGTCTCTTAACCTCCCAGAATTGGAATAAGCATCCTGGCCATGGGATGGTAGGGAGAACTTAAAAACAGAGAGAGAAACATACAAGACATAAAAACCGTGTATAATGAAAATGCCAAAACTTCACACGAGTGGCTTTTTCTTAAGAATTTCATATTTTTTAAGATGAGGGCTTTTTTTCTTCTGGGACCATAGGAAACATTTTAATCAATAAACATCATAATCAAAGGCCATTTACTGACTATTATTCTTAGCTTAAGTGTATGAATGAGCAAATAAATAACTAGACTGAGCTGATGTGTAATAAAACCATAAGAGCTACAGCTTCTTTTAAAGGGCAGCATCCTATCATCGTTTGTTCAAAGAAGTTTATTTGTCAAAAGTTATTTACTCTTCTTTTCCCTTGCTCCCTGAACTCATGTTATGAACATCTTCATTTATTTTAGTTCCAACTTGGTTGATTAAAAAAAAAAAAAAAGGCTCTCTTTGCTTTTAATATTGCTGAATATTTGAAGATCAATTGCAGCTATTAAATTAAAATAGTTTACCCCTCGAGGACTTTCAAAGACCAAAGAAAATATTATCTTAAATGGAAAACATTAGTCTTCTATTATTACTGTCTTGGACTGGATTATATTCGATTGTCAGATTAAGGCATCAAGTACTTTGAACATTTAAAACCAGTTGTAAAATGTGAAATTAAAATAAACACAAACAAACACGTTATTTCTCTCAGTCATTTTAAGCAGAGTCAACCTCCTGGATCGATACTTGTTTATCATTAGAGTGAATCTACATACAATCATAATGTTCCAAACTTACTCACCCTAATGAGAACGGCATAGATAATTGGCAACCAGCAATTTTAATATATTATATTGGGTCTAAATGGGTGTATCACTTTAAAATTTTCATGTTCTAATCCTTATTGTATTATCATTGGTCAAATGAGTGAGATTTCTTAGAAACATACCAATGTAGAGGAAGACAAACTAGAGTTACACATTTTTCCAGATGATTCCTCATGAGGATCTCTCCTCTGTAGACAATTCAATGAATATCAATGGCTTTCTTAAATTGTTCGTATAAAATCATCTACCCACATATAATACGAATGTGGAGACTTAGAAAGCTTTCTTAATGTTGAGGCTCCATTTGTTACCCAAGTCAATAAATCAGTGTTTGTTACATCAAGTGCACCTGTTACCTCATGGGTATAGCTGTCTAGTCAGAAGTAGGAAGTATAATCCCAGAGTACTCTGTTAGCCTGGGATTTCAGGATCAGTTTTGTTTTTGATCCTGGTATTTCTCAAATCCCTTTTCATTAGTGATGAAATAGGGTCTCAATTTCCTAAGCTGCCATTTGGAAAGAGAAAAAGAAAGAGTATGCTGCTCACGTCCTACGTGTGCGCTGTCTGAGTTTCTTCCTGCTTTACTACAAATACTTACTTGCATTTTGGCAAATTTATACATTTTATTTTTATTTCTTTTAAGATTTTATGTATTTATTTGACAGAAGAGCGAGAGCACAAACAGGGGGAGCAGCAGAGGGAGAGGGTGAAGCACGAACTCCGCTGAGCAGAGCGCCCGATGCGGAGCTTGATCCCAGGACCTGGGATCATGACCTGAAGCCAAAGCCAGATGCTTAACCATCTGAGCCACCCAGGTGCCCCAAATTTATACATTTTAAACATAAATTCACTGTAAACCCTTTACTATTTGGAATACAAATGAAACTTCAGAAAAATGCAAGAAGGAAAACCAAGTAATTAAAAGTAGGTGCTATTAAGTGTATTTGGGAAACCTCATGCAATTCACTTCCAAGTGCTCACTTGGAAACTACTGGTTGAATCCATGCTTGTACCAGATATGCTTACTCATTTTCCTCTTCCTAACTTGGTTAAAGCAGCCAAACAGAATCCAAATGAAAAGGCATTAGTAATACATACATGTATTGTGATATCAGTAGTAAAGGATACTCAAATGGAAAGAAAATATATGGTATCCAATAGGGACTCTTCATCTGGGCCAAGAAAGTAAAGATATACATAATTTGCTGATGTGTGATCAAACTAAGGCAGGTAGTTTAGTTAGGATTTATAATGATCATGGATTCTTCATGTATCCTGGAAGAATTCAGGTCAGTATGGAACACACTTTGGAAAATTTTCAACCAAAATAGTTAAGAGTATGTCTGTATAGTAACAGCCATGTCACTATATAGACTTAACTTTCATGAGCATCAGTAAGCCATCCTTAAATCTAATCTTAAGTAATGGCTCAAGAATTTGGTATCATAAAGCGTTTATAATTTACCCTACCATATTTAACTATGCAAGAATGCCCAATCCCTTGGTGACTGAAGATCTTTTAAAGATGCAAAAGTAAATGTTACTGTTAAATCTTTACATGACACGGAAAGTAATGAAGTATGTGAATGAAATTTGTTAACCCCAAGTATTGGCCTTAGGTTTCATCACATTTTTATCGAATGTGAGACAAAGACTAGAGTCCTAATTCTACTTAAATGCCCACAGTTGACCTGATTGAATGTTTGGTCTTTTATTTCACCTGTACTCTTGCATGTTTGATCAGCTCAAGGAATTTCTTTTGTAATTAAGAAGAGGTCACTTAAGGAAATGAAGAGTAGTCGGCAGACACTTGAATTGCATCCAAGTACCTAAGTCCAAGTGAGAAGCACAGCAAAGTGGTGTTTATGAATTACGGCATCTCCTTTCCTGCATTTTGTTCCTGCAGAC
Organism: Lontra canadensis; assembly: GCF_010015895.1. NCBI lineage: Eukaryota > Metazoa > Chordata > Mammalia > Carnivora > Mustelidae > Lontra > Lontra canadensis. The sequence continues at coordinate 42,772,582 of NW_022630995.1, read as the reverse complement.
ATCTGGAATGATAAACTTGACGTCATGGTATTGGATAACCAACTTGAAAAGGCCTTCTACCTTGATATTCAAACCCCACTTTGCCATTTTAAAATTGAAGAGCGAATGGCCTCTTACCAATGCCATCTGATGGATGAATTTATACGTAATAAGCCTCTGTTCTGGCCCGGAATAGAGGCTATCAGTTGTCTCAGAGATTTTTCTCTATCATTCTTGATATTCTGAAATACTATTTATTTATTTATTATTTATTTATTTGCATTCTGAAAGTTATCTTTAGGTCTCCGTAACCGCCAGTAACTTCAGGTAACCTTAACAACATCCCCTACATGGTTCTGCTCTTTCCAATTTTGTGTTTTAATGGGCTTCTCTTGTCCTTCTAGCAGACTTTGGAACAAACAAACACTCTATTTGTATACCAAGGGAATACACTGTTCTTTTAGTTATGAGCACAGTTATATTATCTAGACTCTACAGTTGTTTAAAATTGAGGACCCAATTATAAAATCTAGGATGCCAAGGGGGAAGAAGTTAGTTATATATGCATATGTGCACATGTATTTTATTTAAAAATTCTATGCAGTTCTAAATCCCTTTACTGTGTTTTTTGATGAAAGTGTGAGGTGTGCAGGTGGGTAAGAGGATGGGGGTGTTTTAATAGATGAGAGAGTTGAAAAAGGTATCCAAGGATTTGAGTCAATAATGACTACATATATTGTATGCTTGATTAATTAGCACTTCTTCTCCCACCTGTTGTTCACGGTTTACTAGAAGATAGTCTGTTCCATTTAGTCCGTGCGTCAGTAGTGGGGTAGATCAGTTATCCAACCTGCATATTTATAATTGGAAGGGAGTGGGGAGGAGCCAAACTCCTTTGAGACAGAGAAGAGAAACAAATGACACCTGTTAAAAGACACTAGTGGGCTTGGAAAAGACGTCACCAGAAAGAGTAGCTGGGGACTTGATACAAATGGGATCTTTCTCTTTACATGTAGAAAAAAAAAAAAAAAGGAATTAATTTTAATGATCCCCCCTTAATTACAAAATATTCTTGTGTTTTATATGTTTGATCTAACACTACAGCTATCAGAAATTTTAGCGTATTTATATAAAGTTTTAAAACAGGCAACTAAAATTCAAATTTTGGTTGCTATTTTTTTTCTTTTGTAAGAATTCACTTGCAAAAATGATTTGATCTAACAAGAGTGGTGATGTGCTAAATGACAATACATGATTTGGAATTTTAATTATATGATAACTGCATTAGAGTGTGGAGGGCAAACACATGTTTTGAAATCCACTCTACTGAGACACTCCTGTATCATATAATAATGTGTGTTAGTTGTAGAAGTATTGTATTATATAAAATCTCAGAGGACAAATTATATATATATATAGTATATATATATGCAAACTATTAAAACAATGACCCTTTTATAGAGAAAAAAAAGCAAGCAGAAAATGTCTTCCATATTTTTGTAGTGTTTTTGATAAATAGTACCCAAAGGAAAGCATCAGAATGTTATGTCTGATTTATTTGTATTATAGTTATTGCCATTTCATCACATTCTCTTCAAATCAAAATAGTTCAGAATTAATCAGTAGAATTCTATTTCCATTTACAAACATGTATAAAAATGCACTACTAAAAAGATTTTAAAGGATGGATTTATAAGTGGGAAAGAAATGTTTATGACAATGTTTAATAAACGCAAATATTCGATAAATTATTTTTAAATGTTTGTTGACCTATAATGTATTGTTATTGACATAAACCTGTTTCTGATGCATTTTTATAATGCCATCTCAAGTTTTAAAATTAGTAGTGGGCTGTTAATAGCTTAGCCAGTAGGAATTCCCACAGTAATAACATATGGCCACTGAAATCTTTTTAGTATCTTTTCCCTGAACAGCTAAACTCAGCATGGTTTCACATTTAATGATACAATAGCAAGGTATAGATTTGTTAAAAGGGAAGATAAAATATACTTCCTGAATATGTAGTCTTTGTTCACTATGTTGTCAGGTAAGAATTAGCAGACTGCTGTTATCCACTTTAAACTGTGATCTAATCGGAACTCAAGAGCTAAATAAAAACACGGGTGATTAGCCCTTAGTTAGTAGGAACCCCTAGGGAAAACTTCAGTGCTACAGGAAGTGATGCTAATGATTTATCAAGTGGCAAACTTGCCTCTGAGAAAATACTGAACGGGTAACTTCACAGCACAGGGTGGTGTCTATTGGATATTCCAGCCAATCTAAAAGCTTTTGATCCCGGAAGTCCAAGGTACATTTTTAAAAGGAAAAGAGATGGTAACAAGAACTGTGAAGGTTTTGTTGGTAAAAAAGTCAGACTCTGATGAAAATCTTCCTTTCATTGGAGCTACAGATTTTTAGCAGCTCTGCCAACAGTCAGGAAACCCTTAGTCTCCCAGAGGCACTGAGTGAAAAGGGGTTTTAGAATTTAGGTAAAACAGCAAAGTCAGATCTTACTAGTAAGACAGAATTCATTATTTATCGTGCAACTTAGAACACTGAACTGGAAACTGGAGAAAATTAAACTTCTCAAAAAATCTTCTTATTGCCCAGCTACTGAGGAAAATTCAAGCCATAATACACTGAAACCATTAAAGGAGCTGGTAAAATTCGGATTTGGGTAACTCACCGCCAATCCTTCATTCTTATTGGTTTCATCAGTCGAAACATACTTACTTGGGCTTTGTTGGAGATGGTTACCTAAAAATAGTACCTTGGCAATGTCATATTCAGAATAAGAAAGACTAGATGGGATAATGAAAAAAGTAGTAAAATTTTACCTTATTTTTGGATAGGTTATTCTTAATAGGTATTAATATGTGGCTGCCATTACAATAAATCTAATGGCATGCATCAATCAAATGATGAGCTATTAAAGATCTAGCAGTTCTGTCTTACTTGGTTTCTGAATTTATTGTTTCATTTCACAATATACATTTACTAATTTACTGGCTATTACAAGTTGTATATTTACATCTTCATCTTTCATTTGTTAAATACTGGAAATGCCAGACCTTAAAAAAATAAAATAAAATAAAAAATAAAATAAAATTTTGTCACCAAAAGAAGGTCAGGTTAACAGCCTCAGCTGTGAAACATTTGGTTCTTTTTCAGCTTCCCGGGGAAGCTCCATTTGCAAAGGAGATATGAACAGGAAGACCTCAGTCAGCTTGAATCTGAGATTAACTCCCTGCAATTCAGTCATACTAAAGCAGGAAATTGGGCTCAATAAATACTGTAACTAAGTGAAAGTTTCAGAGAAGGAAGTTTTCAAGTAAGGGGAAAGTGTTTTACAGACACTATTTTGCTTTTTACGATGTCAATGAATATATTTAACCAGATGCTGGTGGGTTATATATACATTTTCCATCCTACCCATGACTTGATTTTCAATTTCTGTTATTCTGCTCTTTGTATCTTTAAAAGCACCTAGAAACCTCTCTTAGAGGTACTTGTGTTTAGCAACACAACGAGTTTAGACCAACATATGATGATATTTGCTGTGAAAACTAATTGAAAATAAAACATCCTTTTAAATGAAATTTTAAAAATCAAGTATTAAGGAGAAAGTCATGTTCAGTGGGTGATGATAGTTTCAGATAACTTTAAAAAATGCTGTTGTTGGGGCGCCTGGGTGGCTCAGTGGATTAAAGCCTCTGTCTTCAGCTCAAGTCATGATCCCAGGGTCCTGGGATCGAGCCCCACATTGGGCTCTCTGCTCGGCAGGAAGCCTGCTTCCTCCTCTCTCTCTGCCTGCCTCTCTGCCTACTTGTGATCTCTGTCAAATATATAAATAAAATCTTAAAAAAAAAATGCAGTTGTTTTTGTTTTTTTGTTTTGTTTTGTTTCATTTTTTTCCCACAACCAAATGGATCTAATATTGGCGATGATTTTATTTCCACTCCCATATATTATTTAAAGCAATTGAGTCTCGTGAGCAGCACGGATCCAGGTCGAATGCATGTTTCCATAGGAATTATTGGCAGACATGTCCTTTCTGATCAGTTTTCCCAAATAGAAATAGAATTTGCATCTAGTTAGGTATCGATGAGTCCAGTAGCAAGGTTTGATGTTTATATAGTTTTGAAACCTCACTTGCAGAGTCACAGGCTTGCAGGCACCAGGACTTCCTGCACGCAGCCTCCAGTGCGGAGACACATCTGCCTAAGGACCCCGCTGACTTGGCGGCAGCATCACCCCTTAGGCTCCGCTGCCAGATCAGGTGTGGAGATACTGCCGAGCTGTCACTCTGCATGGTTTCCTGCAAGTCAGCTATCTCGTTCCCATCTGTGTTGATATTCTCTCAAGGCTTTTTTTCACTGTTTGCCTGGCATGCGTATATTTGTCTCATCAGCCTCGATCTGGCTTGAAGACTTGCCCCCCGGTGGCGACTCAAAATGAAATTTCTCCGTGGGTGTGTTTTTCCCTTTTGTTGTGTTCATTATTATTTTTTAATTCTTAACTTTGAGATGTTTCTGTTTTAAGATACACTCTCTGATGCTTATTAGGGTCCTTTTGTATGTTGTTTGTCCCATTTTGAGGACCTGAACTCATTATACGATCTACCATGTTGCAAGTTTTGTTTGCTTTGAAGTTTAGTAACTGCAAAATGAGCTGACTTAGATATATAGTGGCTTTTTTTTTCTTTACTTCACTTTGATCTTTCGTATTTCTCTTTAGCCAAGAGGTCACTTTTCATGCAGACTTTATTTTTCAAGAATTTATTTGGATAGCTTTGATTGTTCATGTTCTAGTGAGCCGTCCTGCAGAGTCAGGGATAGATTACACAGGTGATATTTCTAGTCCGTAAAGGGCTTTTTTATAGCTGAAATGTTATTATTTGTACTTTGCACCATTAGTGGGCATTTTCAGCTATATTCTTGATGATGCAAGTGAAATTTAGCCTGAAGAGTCCAATCGTGCAGAACACCCATTGAATTTATGAAGAGTAATGCACTTACAATGGTCACTGGAGCAGGCTTGGTGGATAATCTGAGTTGAGAAATGAAGGGACGATGCCGTAAGCACACAATGTTCTGAACAGACAGCCATGAATGACTTCTTCCCCTTGTAGATTAACATCATTTCCCGCTTTTTTCAAACAAGGAGTATCTGTTCTAAAAGTAGATCCCACAGATACTGCAAAGGCACCAAGTTTCACTCGTCCTTGCTTGAAATAGTCCATTAGGTTTTCTCTTCTCTCAAGAAATAAATCATTATTGTTTTCATGTATTGTGCAGATTTCCTTATTTATGGGATGTGGTCTGAGATTGGCTTATGGCTTATGGGGTATGCGCAGGGTCTACTTCTGTGGCAATATATTCTAGAAAAGAAGGTAATATAGACAGACACTGTCCAATAATAACAAGAGTGATAATAATAAGTGAGCATCTACTGTGGTCCAGAACCTACACTTAAGTGTTTTACTTATGTCATTTCATGTAAATGGTTACCGGTAAAACACTGTGCACTTAAAAATTGTTTCTGCACACTTTGTATTGTTAATTCTAATGATCTCCCTATCAAGTAAATGCTATGATTTCCACTTCATATAAGAAACAGCACTGATTGTCTTGGCCTTGTTACCCAATGTGTTTGTTATGGAAATTGGGGTGAAGTAAATCAGAGGAGAAATATGAAACTCAGATGGGAATATGGTGGTCAGTGAGATTGTATTCTACTTGTCTTTCTTTATAGATTCATCTTCCCCACAAAAACTAATAGCAACTGTATCATGCTAACTACTTTCTACCACAGAAGTTATAATTACAGCTGTTATCTGTGCTTCAGATCAATATAAATTAGAAGATTAGAAGAAAATTTCTATTAAACACATAAGAACAAAATTGGGAAATTGAACAAAAGGTTTATTTAATAATTAACACAAGATCCAATTGATTATTGCTGAAATTATATAATGAACAAAATTTTGAGAGGAAAAAACAAAGATAGTTTATCTTTTATTTGTCTTTAAGAAACAGTCAGTATACACTTCAAGATTGATTATTTTAAAGAAGCTATGCAAGGTATAAGCATATAGACTTATGTTATATCACTATATTTTTTGCCACTGAATTACAAAAGTGAGCAGGTGGCTTAGATCTAAGCTGTGACAATTTAAAGTGAATGTAAACACACTAAATATGGGTCTTCTCTGTTCTGGGAAGTTCATGTCATAAAACTTCTTTCCATCAGCAGCTAATATTTCATTGACAAAATAAGTTATCCAAATGTCTTAAACAGGACACATGTGTTATTTGACCTGTTTATTGTCACCAGGTGGAAATATTCCCCTACATTTCTTGTATTTAATCTGTACTTCTTATTTTGAACAAATTTATAATTTTGTCCTAGCAACAGAAAACTGACCATATTTAACCAGTACTACATCTGAAAAATGACTACTGTTAAAGTAAGATTATAGTGAAACCCAAGGGTTTTTCTTCACTGTCAACAAAACAAAACAAGGCAGTACACATAAGCCCTCGCATTCTGGGTCTCCATCCAAAAGCATTTAGCAATTTGGCTATACCCACCTTTAGAAAACCCATACTTTGATTCTAGAGTTTGGGTACCATGATGTAGTCAGAGGACCCTACCATTTACTGAATAGTCAGAGAGGTTTTAGAAATTGGTCAGTTCTTTTTTTCTGGTACCTAACATGTGTATTTTCTTAGGCTGTTTGCTATTCACAGGAGAGGAAAGTAGAAAATTGTATATATAAATGTGAATTTTGTTTGATTTATTTTGCAAGAAGATGCTCAGATTAAAAATTTCAAGACAATATTTCATAGCTTCAGGATTTTAACTAATCTCATATTTCTTTTTAATGATTGCAGCCATTAGGAATCATATCTAAATCAGAAAATACTTTCTGTTTTGGAGTATGTCTCTTTAAAAAAATTATTTATGAAATCAAAATTATAGAGCAAACATAAAATTGTAGAAACAGAAAGGAATTACATGTGACTTTTCATAGGTTCAGATTTTCTATAACTTACCTGGTAACACATTTCAATAGTAACGCCAGAACAAATGTGCTTATTTAATTAGCAACTCTTTGCCAGGAAGAGATGTTAGCTAAAGATATATTATGCCGGCATGAAGGCGACACGGAACCTCATCTTCAGAAGTGGACTCAAGGTTCAACTTTCCCTGATGGTGCTCTCTTACCTCTGTGCGTTCACTTTCTCTCTCTGCATTGGAGATGATCTGTTTTATTTTTTCTACTCTTGATTGTTAACGATGGCCAACAACTCCATACTTTCTGAATGTGCATGCTACCTCCCCATCTTCTTAGAAGACTGGTACTTTTTCTGGGTGCCAATTTCAAATACCAGAGAGAGAAACTCTGACTCTGCTGAGGTTAAAAATGGATTGTTTTTTTCCAATTAACCATGAGCCAGAGACATAGGTCATGAGGCAGGAGGGATATTCTCAGGGTCTACTTCTGTGGCAATGTATTCTAGAAAAGAAGATAATATAGACAGACACTGTCCAATAATAACAAGAGTGATAATAATAAGTGAGCATCTACTGTGGTCCAGAACCTACACTTAAGTGTTTTACTTATGTCATTTCATGTAAATGGCTACCGGTAAAACACTATGCACTTAAAAATTGTTTCTGCACACTTTGTATTGTTAATCCTAACGATCTCCCTATCAAGTAAATGCTATGATTTCCACTTCATATTGAAGAAACTCTTGCTAAAATTTAGTGAGTTATTAAGTGACAGAGCCAGAATTAAAATTCATGTCTTCTGAAAAGCTGCTTCCTTTCTGCAGAGTGTCATCGATAGAAAAGTTGGTGAAACATGGTAGTTGATCAGACCAAAGTCACCCACAGCCCTGTAACTGGTATCTAAAAGTAGTATGAAAGCCCTTACAATCATATTTTTTTTCTATTTTTTTCATGTTCTTTTTTTTTTCTAATTCTCTCTTTTTTTTTTTTTTTTTTTTCTTTAATGACTATGTCACTTAATAATGCATTTAGCTGTGAGTAATACATTAACCATAGTTCAATGAAGGGCTGACTTTTCCCTTGTAATAAGATTCGGGAAGTCATCAGTCAGCACATTTTACTGAGCGGTCATGATACTGCTATCCTCCTGCTCTACTATCCTTAGCTTTCAGTTTCCTTCTCATAGTCCCAAATTGGTTGCTGCCTCTTTTGCCGAGCTGTCCCTGTTTCAGGCAGGGAAATGGAGGAAGTCCAAAAAGGAAAAGGAGAAACATGCCTTGATCACCTTTCATTTCTATCCTGACAAGTTCCCTCCATGAGTACTTTTCTATATCTTACTGGCCAGAGTTCTGTCACACAGCTTCTGCTAGAAGAAAGCTAGATGGGAGTGTGTTTTTCTTCTTAGCTGCATAGGAAGACAAGGGATGAGCCAACTTAGTCTGCATTAGTGGGACTAGAAGTAGTAACTCAGGCCTGGCAGACCCCCGATCCTGGCTTGCTTCACTTGGGCATTTTCAGTATTTTCTTTGTTCAGTTGAATAACTAACTACAATTTCTTTTAATTCTCTTAATAAGAGGGCTTTCCAGCTTTCTCTGACCTGTAGAGTCCCTTTCATTGATTTCTTTTGGATCGGTATCCAAAATACCCAAGAGGGTATATCCATACATATTCCCAAAAGTAAACCCGAGGACCATCCTATTCTTTCTATACCCTCCTTTACATCTTATAGGATGCGACTAGAGAAGTCTGGAGAGGCAAATTTTCATGACAATTTAGTGAACCTGAAGTACATTCCATGCCTCCTGACTCATAGGCTTGGCTTTTCTAAGTGTTACTAAATAATAAGTCTTTGTGTTTATATGTGTCAAAATTTAGGAGCAAAATAAAACCACAATATATATTTATTACAGGAAAAAAAAAACCCTTTGAAATCATCACTCTATGCTTTCAATTCCACTGAGTGCTAGAAAGTGACTAGTAGAAAAGGAGGCATTCTCTGTTCATTCAAATCAGCAGGTGCTCATTGAGTACCTGTTATGTGCTAGGCACTGTAGAAGACACAAATACAGCTGTGAACAAGAAAGAGAAAGCTTTTGCCCTCAAAAGAGTGTAGGTACCACATTATATCTAATGTATGCATTGATTTTCATACCCTAACTAAATATATTTAAGGGCTTACTTTGTGTAAGCCCTAAATGGTCTGTTCTAGATACATGATATATAGTTTATAACAAGAAAAACAAGAGTCCTGCTTTTACTGAGCATGAAGCTGAAAATTTTCCCATTTTCTAGGGATACACAATAAAAAACTCGGATACCATCCTTTTCCTACTGCTTATTAACTAATGCAATGAAGGAAACAGATGCACATACACACACATAGTTAATTGATAGTATTTCTTAATCTGGGGATTGGAGCAAGTTTTAAGCGTGTTTTAATTTCTGATACATAACTTTTGGCTGAGTGTGAAGTTTAGTTGGGTTTAAAAATAGATCTAGATTTCAGTGTAAATGCATTGGACTGGATTCTAACAACTTTGCCTCTCTTTACCTTTATTCCTTTGTTTTATTGAATTTAACTTGAATGAAATCTTTTTTTATTTGTCTAAGTCTATTTCTGTCTAGTAAGGAAGTTGAAATTGATCATGCCTTGACTTTGTGGGCCATCAGAGAACCATGACATTCCAGAGTATTGATTTTGTGGTGTTAAAGGGTGACAGATCTAGTGTTAAAGTGCCAGGAGAGAACTGGGTTTCAGATTGTAGACCATAAGCAGTCCTGGCTTTTGCTGAGACAAGACTAGCTTTTTGAAGTAATGGAAAGAATTGTGTCTTAGGTAGTTTTTACCACATAAACTTGGAGAGATTAAGCCAGAATTGTGTAATCGTGCATACATAAAAAAATGTTTCACCTTTGATACATATCTAAATACGTACAATTTAGAGAATGTGTATATGTGTGTACCCAGAAAGTATACTCTGTGTTAAGAATATTGAGTTATATTTTAAGTCAGTATGATTGAATCTTTTAAAAACATATTTCTTCTCACATTCTGGAAGTTGCTTAGTAGTAACTGAAGTTCTGTTATTTTTCAATCTATTTTTGTAATCATTATTTTGCATTTTGTTTCTGCAGTAGGATGCATAGGAACTGTAGGATGCAAATGACGATGCTCACAATTCAGAAAAGCTAGAGGTCTCCGAAGTGTAATGCTTAGTGGTTCTTTGTTAGCCTCTGGGACAGAGAATGTTGACAAGTACATTATAATAGCTGCTACAGACATGAACTTAGGAAGAGTAACCGTGGTCATCTTTCAATGTCCCATTTCCCTGTGAATTTGTTCTTTTTCAATTTAATGGCCTTTAGTGAATGCGTTGAAAATAACATTTTGGTTATAAGATTATTGCGTGGAAAACTCTACTAAGTCCAAGTGTATCTCTGGAAACTAATCAGAACTGTACTAGATTCATTGACTTAAGCCAATCTGTCATAGTCCTCTTTTAATTTATTTCCACACATTCTTCCAAGTTCTCATTCTTGAATAAGACTGACCTGCAAAAAAGAATAGAATGTATTTTATAATGTATGTTTGTTCTGTTTTCTGACAACATAAGTATTTTGCGTAAGCCGATTTGCTAGGAAGTGACAGCTTTGAAAAATTGGACATAGGAGCTGCTGGAAGCATTTTAGTTCCAGGCAATCTAAATAGTGCAGAGGGGAAAATGAAATATCACCGTGTTTTAAAGATGACAGTTTTGTCAAAGATTCCCTTTCACTCTTTGGCTTAAAACAAATGGAGTAAATCAAGTGTATCTGTTCAAAACATACATGTGCTCTCACAGAGGAAGCACTACTCAGGAGTGTTTCTTTAGAGAGAACCAATGAGAGAACTCTCTTCATAAAGTGTATCATGGGTTGGGAAGTCTGTCATTTTTGTGACCTAATGATGAGTTTGGCACATTTTATGATCAATGAGATTTCATAAGAACTGCCTTTAAGAAAATAGGAAAACATAGTTTTAACACTGTCTGAGTATAGCTTTGCTAACACATATTGGACGTTCTTCAGGAGTATGATAGTGTAATTATTATTTTGGTGAGTGTGTGTGTGTGTGTGTGTGTGCATGTGAGAGAGTGTGCGTGTGTGTGTGTGTGATAAACAGAGCAAATAAGATTTTTTTTTTTTAAGATTTTGTTTATTTATTTGACAGAGAGTGGGAGTGGGAGTGGGAGAGGAAGAAGCAGGCTTCCCAGATGTGGGCCTCCATCCCAAGACCCTGGGATCATGACCTGAGTCAAAGGCAGACTCTTAATGAGTGAGCCACCCAGGTGCCCCAAGCAAGAGTTCTAATAAACCTAAGATAAGAAACTGAAATTTTTATGAGTATATCAAAAATGTGTTCATACTGTCTACCTAAAAAATGCTGCTGGATATATTTAAGAGGGTATAGCAAGTTTGACAAAGCCTGCTTTTAAGAACAATGTTATCACTAATTGGAGAGACAGTAAAATGGAGTCTAGTTAAGAGCACAGACACCAGGGTGAGACTTCTTAGCTTAAAATTTCAATGCTGCCATTTTTTTTAGATCTGTAATTTGGAACAAGATAATTTTTCAGTTCCCGAGTCCCTTCATTGTTAAATGGGATTGATAATGATACCTACTTCCTAGGGACCATGTAAGTTAGCCTGAGATCTCATAAACATGCAATAGAATGTTATTATTAGTGATTAAAAACTTTTAACATGTGATGAGGCCAAGAATAGAAGCAGAAATTAAAAAAAAATTCAATAATTTAAGCTCAAATTTTCCAGAAGTCTATAATATATAGATTATGTCCCTTTTAGGACAGTCATAAATGAATAATGATTACATTTTTAAATTATTATTAACAAAAGAAACACTGCTCATTATCACTTATGTCTTATACATATCCTGTAATATATTTTAGGAATTATACTGTAAGAAAATCACTGGTAATTTCCATCTTTTAGATTCCGCAGTTACTCAGTTAACTGATTTCATGTTCACAGGTTTTTTTTTTTTTAATGCTATGTCAGAGGTAGTTATGTCTTATAAATGAATGTGTATTTTAATTATAGTATGTTCCAACTCACTTTTTGGCAAGAGAGGTTATGTTAATACTGTTATTTCCTGAAACAACTTCCATTTACTATGATATATTCATTAATTCTCTGTTCATTGTGTCCTTAATTTGTCTCTTATCAAAGAGATACCTGATAGTATGCTTTATCTGGATTATCACCTAAATCTGTTCCATAATAAAGATTGATTCATTATGCTTTACACTAAAAAAAAATCTTATAACATGATCTATTTAATACATTTTACTTTATTTTAAGGGCCTATCAGCTTTTCATATTAATGGGATTGTCATTTTTATATACAGTAGGATTCTTGGTATGGTTTGGCTCCAAGCCATAATACCACCTATCCTCTTAACTCTTTGGAAACATTGACTTATTTTCATTGCATTAGTGCAGACTTAATTTTATTTCATGTCCAAGATGACAAAGGTCACTTCATTAGGCATCCCATTTGCCTTCCCTCTCTGTAGTTTTTTTGGTATCTTATACTAAGTATCATAAAAAAAAAAAAGTGCTCTGCTTCCATTAACAAAAAGTGAGCAGAGAACAGAAAACCAATTATTTGCAGCACATAAAATCCTTATGATAATTTGGTAGACTTTAATTAAACTAATACATCACACTGCACTTATAAGACAAAGGAAAGAAAGAGAAGCAAATAATCTTTTTTTTTTATTCTGTTAGGAAACACCGTATTGCTTTTTGATTAAGTGCTTTAAGACTTGTGACCTATTTTAAAGAGCAAGATTTACTGTCCTTTTCATAGAAGGCATATTTAAAAAGTTCTGTATCATATGAATTGGGACCACACCCCTAAAATTTGAAATGAAACTATAAAAAAGCTTGGCTTCATTTTTATTAATTTCTTATGAATTTTCAGATTCTTCAAAATAAAGAAAGATTCTGCAAATTTAGCTGATGCAGCTATGTTTTTATTACAAGGAATTTGGTTTTGGTATTTACCATATTTTGCTTATTTTTTGCATTGTCATTTGTTCTTTTTGATGAGTGCATTGCCATTATTAATGTGAAGTGTAGTATAAATTAAAAGGACATCTATACAATTTATGTATCTTCTCTGCATTTCACAATGAGAATGTAGTAGAATTAGAGATACTTGAATAATCTCATCCCAAAATCTTTGATTTGTTTTAAATTGTAATTTTCATAATCTGAGTGGAAATAAACCACTGAATTGGGAGTGAGGGCATTAAGTTTTAATCCTAGGTCTTCAGTGTAATATTGGATATGTCTTGTCACTGCTCCGGGCTTCGGTATTATTACTGGTAGAACGCAGTTTGGCAGAAGGTGATTTCCTTATCTCTACAATTATCTTTCTACATTAGTTATTAATGCAATGTCTTTCTGTGTACTAAACATTAGCATTTTATTATGCTTATATCAATCCTGAAATCAGTGCCACTTAGTATTTACAAAAGTATTTATGAAAACATTTTTAGAAATTTCTAATTATAAGAAAGCATAAAATTTTGAAGCTGCTCAATCACAAATTATATTAAAAGAGAATTATATTCACTTTAGAAATCCATCTGTTATTAACCCAAGGACCACATAATCGTTGTGCCCGTTCTTAAACTGTTAACATAGCTCCTGTAAAGCTGGAAACAGGGTGGCTGGACTTTGTAATTTTGTCCTTTCTCACATTTACTTTTTCAAGACTCAATTAACTCCTTGGGCATTTTACTTCATTTCCTTGTTAGTGGATCAAACTCTTGGTGAGTTTATCCATCACCTGGAAACATTTTGACTACTTTCTACTCTTTGCAGTGAGTGTTTAAGACTCCCCAAGTAGCTCTCAATTTTTCAGGCGCATGATTGCAATTTCAGGGGCATTTAAGAACAGCCGAGTTTGCTATTCACTTCATCTTCTCATTAACATCCAGTCCCTGTTCAGACAGCTTATTGCATTGCCACATGAACACTAGCCAGCGCTGCTCTTGTTTCCAAAAGTGGCCAATATTATGGTCTGAAGAGGATAATGATGATGGCTTAAGTTTGCATCATTTTACATTTTTATTATGAGCTTTAAGAATGGAAATGCATTAATGCTCAACTTTGGCCAGATGTAATTAGAACTGTAAAGCTAGGATCCATTTTAGTGTTTTTGCTTATATGGTATAGTCTTTTCTTGTTGAGCTCTCTTACTCCCTGGTTTGGGAAAAGTGTTTCTTTAAAAGATTTATTTAAAGGAAAAATAAGAAAAAAAATAAAATTATGAATTAAGATACACAGGATTTAACATTTAAGAATAGGCTGTTCTAGAGTAGGAATCATCAAATACTTAATTAGTTTTAACAAATATTTGTTTTAATTGCATTCTCTGGCTTCTGACAGTTAACTAAATTTTTCTGTGTATTTCTCCCTCTTTTTTTTTTTTTTTTCAGTGAACCAAGGTATTTTATTTCCTTTTTGCATTTGGTTCTGTGAATGAACCTTTCATCAAAATTTGAAATACATAAATTAAATATATTTTAATACAGTTAATTTGCATGTACAGAGATTTAATTATTCAGGTAAAAAATATCCGAATTATCTTTTCTTTTAGTGGGTAAAATCAAGCATAGTCCTCATTCTTCTCTTAGATGGCATAACTATTTCTAAAATGCTAGCATGAGGCTTTTATAAAGAAGATATCTTTGCAGACAATACACATGGACTTTTTCTCCCCAAATCTATTTTAACTCACAGCAGTGATTCTAATTCCTTTCTTTTTATCTATCTATTTATCTATCTATCATAATTTTTTTAACTTTTTTTCTGATTACTGAATATACAGTTGTTATAACAATTTAAATATAGAAATGTGTGTCTTAGAATGTAGAAATCTGCTATAAACTCCAATAATAATCAATGTTTGTAAAAAGGTAATGTTCTATATTAAAAAAAAAATGTTAACCACAGTTTACCTTTGAAC
Source organism: Lontra canadensis (assembly GCF_010015895.1). Taxonomy (NCBI): domain Eukaryota; kingdom Metazoa; phylum Chordata; class Mammalia; order Carnivora; family Mustelidae; genus Lontra; species Lontra canadensis. The sequence continues at coordinate 42,757,541 of NW_022630995.1, read as the reverse complement.
AACATGGGTTTAAACTGCTTGGGTCCACTTACATGCAGATTTTTGCAGTATAGCACTATAAATGCATTTTCTCTTCCTTATGATTTTCTTTTGTTCGTGTATTTCTAATTTAGGATGTTCCAGACGGTTTTGTTATTGTTTTTATAATTATCACATTGGTTTTTCCTACATGAAGACTTAAGCTAAGTAGAGAAAGTAGAGAATATACTTCATGGTGTTGCTGAATGGGAATATGGAAATCTCTGGTTTAGGCAAGGGAATCTGCTCACTCTCTCCTGACCTCACCTCATATGTGCATCACAGAGTTGCCTCTTCTCCTGTAGTTTGCCTCATTTCTATAGATCTCAAGCCAACTCTTCCCTTAAGACCCAGCTTAGGTTCAGTTAATCAGTGAGTGCTCAGCCTGCTGTCCGCATCACAGTCTCCTCTCACTCTTTGAAGCTCTCATAGTTTTTACCTACTTGGCCCTTCTCTCTTCCTCCCACTGTTTATAATCTTTTACATGTATGTATTTGTATGTTCCTTCAATAAAAATTTCCTCAGAACCAGGACTGTGCTTGATGTTGCTTTGTATTTCCTGCCATACCTTCTGTAATGTCTCTTACCTGATTGGGCTCTATAACCTCTGGCATTCTGCTTACTCTGAGATTCCATGATTGTAACAGTCAGTGGATCAATAAATATTGATTGCTTGGCTGTCCAACCTAAGGTGTTCTTTTGTTAGGGCCCAAATCATTCATTTTCTTGAAGTCAGGGCAAAGTACTTATGATGAAGAATCGGTATGAAATTATTTAGGCCCCTTCCTTCCATGGCCGGTTCAGTGGTTGACTCACAATCCGAAAGTCTTCTTTTCTTAAGCATGTAATCCAGACTGTGCTAATGAATGGCCTTTGTGTGTGTGTGTGTGTGAGCGTGTACTCTCATGGGTGGATGGGGATAGGCTTTCCTTTCTTTGGTTGGGTAGAATTTGTGTTGTCTTTTTTTCTTTGGCAATTTAGACAACTTTTGTGTATTTGAAGTTGTGTTCATAAATTGAAACAATTATGATAGAATCCTGAGTATGATATATACTTAGTTTAGGAAGTTTCCGTAAGTTTGCTTTTTATCCCTGATGGCGAAAATGGAGACATTTGCAGTTGTAACTTAGCTGTTTACTTTTAAAAGATTCAAAGTCAGATAAAAAAATAATTATGAGAAAATACAATGTAGGGAAAAAAATATTTTATTATGAGCCAAAAGTCTTGGTTTAGGGCCTTGATTCTTATCTGTGTGATTTTTGTAAGAAGATTAAACTCTCTGAGCTTCAATTTGCTCATATGTAAAATGAACAAAATTGCAATTTCTACTTCATGAGGACTTTGTGAAATAAAATTAGTTAAGTGCAATCTTGTAATAAACATCTATACAGGTGTTGCAGTAACTAATAATTAGTGTAAATTATGGTTTGGAGTACATCACTTACAAAAATCAAAAGGAAGTAAAAGACAAAAATACTGTCCAGAACTGTCCTCCTCATAGAGCTCCGCTCACCCAAACCTCTGTTTAGGTTATGTCCCGTTTCCATATCAAATGATTTTCTAATATTAAAAAAGTAGCAGATAAACTGTCAGTGCTGATAGGTGGCTGTGCCTTGGTTCAGCTACTTTATTATACTGTTGATGCTTGAAAATAGGAATATCTACTTCCTGTTCCTGGATTACAGAAACTGCCATCAGTATGGTTCTCCCTGCCATGGAATAGACTCTGCTCTTTATGTGATATCTCTTTCTTTTCTCCAGATTTGAGAATCAGTCAAGGAGAAAATCATGAATATTCATAGCACTTTTTATATATTGCCAGCTATATACAAACACATTCAACAGATACTTGTATTTGATCTACACCAATTACATAGCTGTGTGATTTAGTTTTGAAGTATATCTAATAAAAATAAGTAGAAAAATCAACACATATTCCTTTCAAAATATATATTTCCTTATTTATTGTTTTGAGGTGTTTGGGTTTTTTTTTTTTCTTTTTTAGAATTAAGAGCATATCTCTTTTGTGTGAGTGTTCAGAATATTCTTGCGCCAAAATCTGAATCTTGTTTCTATTCTCTGCATAAATCAGGTTGCTTCTCCTAGCACTAGTCACCCATTATTGGGAAGTCTGGGAAAAAGAACATAACTTTGATAAGTTAACTTTTTACCAATAAAGCTCATTAATTAAACTCCCAGGAAATAGAAGCTGAGTGAGATATAGAAATGGCCTTGTAGAAGGTGTTCCAGAATGACTTGATTCCATCTTACTCTCCCCACACGTGCTCACCCATACCTGTGTGTATGTGTGTGTGTGTGTGTGTGTGTGTGTGTGTGTGTCTGTGACAGAAAGACAGACTTACTGTTGCCTGGGTGATAGAAGAAATCGAGGAGAAAAGTTGAGAGGCAGAGACAAAGGCTGTGTCTATACAACTTTGTCTGAATTGGACCTGACTGAAAGATTGGTTTGGCCGGATTTAGTAGAGCCTTTCTCCTCTGTGGCAGTGATCTGAAAATTGCTTCCAGTGCCATTTTAATTAGCTGATTCAAATAAAAACAAATACATCTTGGTAACATCCATTTCTACCCTGACCGTCACCAATGACAGTTTTCAGAATGGTGATTCTTAAGTAGTTCTCCATGAACTCAATAAGTGATCTGAAGTATGCACTTTTGCTTTTAAACATTAATCTTTAATGGTAAGGAATGAGTCCATTTTTCTTGCTTTAGTGACAGGTGAATATTAGTGCCCAGATGCATTTGTTCAGTGCATCAAAGCTTAAAACCACAAAAACACAAAACTGGCTCCTACATAGTTAATTTATGAAATGAATTTTATGAAATGTTATTCTTCAATGACATATTAATATGAGGATTTCATTAGGCTGCATGGTTGTATGGTGACTTTATTACTTCAATGCATTCTATGTCTTGGGTGTGTTTTTAACTTAAAAGTATGTCAGGTCTTGAAAATAGAAAATGAAACATTTTGACACCTCTGATTTCCTAATGTTTGTTTTTATTGCTTTACTTATGTATTCATTTATTAAAAACCTTGTAGACAAGTTTACATAGTACATTTCCTTAGAGAAAAGAAAAGAATGACTGTTATATGGGAATGATTAAAAAGAGAAGGTAGTGAAATTTGAGAAAATTTAGGTGGCTAGACAATTTAAGACAGAATTATAGAAGGGAAAATAATATGCTAGTAAAATAAAGAGGATTTGCTGCAATTCAAGAAAGATCTATTCCCTAATCATATGACAAAAAACAGAAAGTCAGCAGTAACCACAATTAATATTTTGGAAAAATATTTCCAAATATTAAAACTAGGTAATAGTAATACTATGATGTGACAAATAATATGATTTCTTTACTTAGCTATTCCAAAATATGCATTCATTCATTAAACCAATTTTCACTGAGGACTATGTGCCAACACCAAGAAATGTAACAATAAACAGAACAGAGGTGTCATTGCGTTCAGGGAGCACACTGCAGCCTTGAATAGGATGTGAGAATTAATTGGGGGACTTCATGGAAGTAGTTAAATATTTGATAAATGCTATCGCAACACATCACATATAGTAAGAGTACATAACAGGAAGGTCTAATGTAGTGTTGGCATGCATTATGGCTACATCATTGTGGTTGGTTTGAGGATAAAAAACAAAAATTGAAACTTTCAAATGTTTAGCTTTCACTTATTAATAAGCATTTTTGAAACGATATGGGCATTCATATAGCTTGTGTAAAATAAGATAAACTATGTTCAATCTTAAACTTATGATTTAAATTAAGAAGATTCACTTATCAGTGATGCCTTGATAAACATGTGTTGCTTGTATAATTGGCCAGAGCATCCCAGGCTATGTTAGCTTTTATAGGGCAGCTACAGAAAGGAAGAAAAAAAAAAATATTCTTTTCATTTCTAGGAAAAGATAAAAATTAATTTAAAAAATCACAACATCTTAAAGCTGCTTAAATTTATACAGCTAATATAGATAATCTGCAATTAGGGCAAGTTTAAACATTTTCCACTCTTGGATATGAACAATTAATTTCAAAATTAGACATTACTTGTTTTGGCTTTTTTTTCACCATTTATTTTGAAAAATGAATTGGTCAATTATTTCATGAAATAAATCACTTATTTCTTTTCTAACTTTGATTCTCGTGTCCTGATGCTTTTGTTACATTGGAAATTAGGTGGAATATGTCTCTTTACTGATTCTAATCGTTAAGAATTGTTAAGGATAAATAATTTGGTAGTGGAGGTACCATAGAATATTCCATAGAATTTTTATTCTGTGGAAGTGATTTATTTTGTCTTTTTGGCAATCTTCAAACTTTGTAGAGGTTTTACTAAATCAACTGTGCCATAAAACTAGAAGACAATAGTCTGTACCTTCTGGCACCGAGAGCAGAAATCAGCCTACTGGTCAGTCTCAAATTCAGAGAAATATTTAACACTATTTAAAACTGACATTAGCACCAAAATATTTTGAAGGAAAATTACCATCACTTTTATTTGTGCAACTAGATACAAAGTTGGAAAACATTGTCCTTTTAGGGTCAGGACTTTGAAGGGTAGAGTAATCCGTCCTTGACCTGAGATCAGCAGACCATTTATTGATAGCATGTAAATTGCTCAGATTTCTGTAAAGAGACTGCGAGCTATCTAAAGATTGTGTTTGGAGACAAGAGAGCTACTTTGAAGGGTGGGAACACACGGATCAAGCTCACGTTCCTGAGATCTTAGGGATTTATAAGTTGCAAAATCTGTAACAAAATTACCATTTTATTCTTCTTTGTATTTGTCATATAAACAAAGCCAGCAGCCCCCACTAGTCTGCCACGGCTATTCTGGTGACATTTTCATAGACTCGAGAAGCTTGAAGCCTGAAACACAATTAATTCAATGTTTCTTTTACCATGCAAATATCTCTTGTCAGAGATGGCATCCATGAGATTAGCCAGCAGCATTGATTTAGATGCCCCAGGGTTGTTAATTGTAGCTAAGGGTTATGTCTCTTTGACTTCTGAAAGAGGTTATGGCCATTGCAAATACGTCTTAAGGAAGGAAAGAATACTATCAGCCAAGATGTGCACCCAAGCTTTGGAACTAAGCTAGCAAGACCCTACTCACGTCCCTGTAAAGCAGACATATATTTTTGTATTTTTTATAGGTGGATACAGTGCAGACCACGAACCCCCCTGGCCACATTGAGGAATCGTGTAAAATGAATGTATGTGCTCGTAAGTGAAACACATGTAATGTTCCAACTCAGTGTGTTGGATCCTAATAGACTTGGATTCTCTTGTGTAAAAAGAAATCGATTCCCAAGAGGCAGGACCACTATCTGATTAAAATGAAGCTCTGATTTTGGAGAAAACTAAAATGGACTTAAAATAAAATCTCTGCAAAAAGGAATCAAACTATCTTTGGCAAACAAACTGAAAAAAAAAAAAAAAGAAAGAAAAGCAAGCTCTCAATGTGGAATAAAGGAGGGATGTGAGAGAGGTTTTGCAATCTTATCATTCACTGTGGAGAAACAGAATCAAATATCGTCATACTCAGGAGTGTGAAAAGAACAGGAAGTCCTTTTCCTTCGGTTTGCACTTGAATGGACTCAAGCAAAGAGTGGAGACATATCCTGTTACTGTTTATAGTTAATAATGTGGAGATTAGTATAGATGTGATTTCATTTGTCTTGCTTGAACTAATTGGATGCATTATGTAGAAATCACCTGAGCCTGTGCTAGATCAACAAAGAAAATGGAAATGTATACCTCAGGACTGAATTTTGGGAAAATTAGACTGTTCAATGCTCTTTAACAAGGAGTTAAGAGGAAATACTACTGCCGGTCAGGGAAAATGAGAAACTAGTGGACAGGAAAGAAAATAAAATTTAGGTCATTCTGATACTTGTCGTAATATAATTTATTACAGTGTAAAAGCAGAGGATAGATCACAGTATATCTCACAGAACTTTTACACAATCTCTGATTGAATTTAGGGTAAACCACATAAATGTTCAAGGAATGTACGGCCATTATATCAATAGGAAACTGGCCTTTAAAATTTGTGGTCCTATGCATTCATGTATGCAGACGAGGGCTTTTTTATTTTGCTAAAGGATGAATTGCATGCAGGAAGTACCTCTTTACATTATAGTTACTTGCTCACCTGAAGATACTGTATAAAGTCTAATTTTTGTATGGGTATGAGTGTATGTGGATGCATTTGTGTGTGTGTGTATGTGTGTGTGTGTATATGTGGAAGGAGGTAAAATTTAATGGTTGACATTTGCACTTTGGTTTGTTGCCTAGAATGTAAAGAGGTAGAGTAAACGGTTTTAAGCCATTGCATATATGTAATCATTATTAAAGATTATTATTCACACGCAAAGCCATTCTGCTATAGAATGACTACTGCAAAGGCTCTCCAATTAAGTGTAATATTTATTGCCATTGAGTCATTTAAATTAAGTAGTACCAATGTTTGAAAATGAGAGTGGGCTCCTGTGAAATTGTTTGAGGACAGTTGGAAAATCCTATTACACTCTTTCAGGCACTTCACTCCGTGACAGAGGATATGAATCGTGGGTGTTCTTATAGAAGATATTTGAGAAATATTTGATTTTTAATTAAAACTTTTTAATCCAATCTATAAGTTACAGTTTTTTTCACTTTTCTTCAACCTAAATTAATAATAAGTAATCATATATTAACATAGATAAGATGGTAAATATTTAAAACAGACTGACATATTTTTTGTAGTCACCATGTGCCATAATAATTTTGAAACTATTGTTCTCTGGTATTTGTATTCATTTCTCTTTATCTTACTGATTAACTTTATAGTAAAACTTTTTACCTCTTCTTTCTACGTGACAATCAACTGAAGTCGGTACCCTATCTATATACTATTACAGGGATTTTTGTCTTTATGCTATTATAAAAATTATAAGTCTATAAACTGTATAATTCTATTGTATTGAATATTTTTCTGTGACCAAAGTAATAAAAAAAACTGCTTTATAAGATGACTATATTTCCTATTTTCATAATCCTTTAAAACAACAGGACGTAAAATATGCTCATGTTCCTGATTTTTGGAATACAGTCCCCACATCTTCACAATTTGAGAGTGAAGAGCTTAGCCACTTTAGATAAAGAGAAAAGGTTGGGCAGAGATAAGGTTTGACAGAGATAATTTCGAAGGTGTGAAGAGAAAAGTACCCTGAACTGACTCAGGAGTTTTGAGGTCAAATTTTGCTCTGCTAAAGAGCAAGACCTGATGAATAATTTTTTTTTTTTTTGAGTTTCTAGGTGTTCAGATTTCTTATCTATAAAGGATGAATTTGGATGGTGCGGTCAATTTTTAGATCACTTTAATTTAAACTTCTAAAGTTTTGAAACATTGCAATGTGACATTTCATACTGATCATATTAATACTCAATAGTGATCATTAGTATTAAGGGAATTCCATGCTTTTCCACTTAAATTGACCTAAAGCTGAATGCATGTCTTAAGAGCAAGGAAAAATACTAATTCATAGTTATTACCGTGCATCCTTAGTTTGACTCCGTGGCAGTATGTACTGAAGTATGAATAATCGTGTTCTGGGATGAATAGGTATCTCTAAGTTAATTGAACCAAGAGGCCCCCCAAGTACAAAATCACTCAATCTGTAGCAGAGAAAACCCTTTTTGTTCTGCACTGAGTTGAACACATTCCCTGGCAGCATATTAAAGTGCCAGAACCAGTTTTTCTTGCTCTTTACCCCCCAAGGATTGATCAGCACATGAAGGTCTCTTTGACTTCAAAGGCATTCTGGGCTTGGATCAGCCTGGTTGGGTTCAGAGGAGAAGGAAACACTAGCCCCTGATGTTTACTGCTGTGGGCCTTTCATCCTATAGTCCTCTGCTTAGGAGAAGCAACAGGCAGAGGAGTCTTGTAACGGTTATAATTTCAGGATTAATGTTTAGTCATGAAATGCCTCACTCAGAAAAACAGCACTTTTATTTTAGCTTCCAGCCACTACTCCAACTGGGAAAGGTCAGAGACACAGTATGAAGCAAAATGAAAGCATATACAGGATGTCAATTTGGGGAGGAGGGTGCATGCTAACTTGCAAAATGTGTCACTTTCCAAATCACAAAGGTGGCATGGATAAACGTCAGGGATCCTTAGTTAGAGAACTGGTCACACTGAACGTTTTTTTCATTTTGGCGAAACTTCTGGCCATTTATGGAACCGATTTAGATAATAAAATGTAATTTTGTTAGTTTATTCTTCCTTATACAAGATTAGAGATTTAGATGGGAGACCACCTACCAAGCCTCTCCCATGACCCACTATAAGTAAAAATTTCACTAAAATATGAAAAAACTTTCAAAAATATTATTGAGGAATAAAAGACTATGCTTTTCATTTTAGTTCTGGTTATTGTTTTTTTTGTATGCTATTATTCCACTTCCTGGTTTTGATAAATACAAATTATTTGAACTGATTTTAGTATTTCTTTGATAACTATTTATTATTTAAAAATGTTTAATGTTTTAAACTTTGTTTTAATTCCAGTGTAGTTAAAAAAACACTGTTGTAAACAAAACAAAACAAAAGCATTGTTTTATTGGTTTCGGGTGTACAACACCGCACTTCAACAATTCCATGTATAACTAGGTGCTCACCAAGATAAATGTACTATTAATCCCCTTCACCTGTTTCATCCGATTTATGTTACCAAGAGTCATCTCTATGCAGAGGATATATTCATTACTCTATTAAATATTTATATCAGCCTCATGAAGCAGATACCATTATTGTCATATCATCTGTTTTACAAATGAGGAAAATTAGCCACAGAGAGTTTGGGTAAATTTGCAAAGATACAAAGCCGGCAGGAGGTAGAGCTGGGCTCTGAGTCCTGCCACTCTGACTTCAGAGAGGCTCTAGAGAGGCTCCGCTCAGCAAGTGGGTCAAGGAGCTCTCAGGCCAAGCACTGCAAAAAATGGGGGTGCAAGTCAGGTTCTGGAATTATCTCAGGGTACGGAAGTGGAATTTTTTTTTTTTTTTTTTGGTTCTTTCAGATCACACATCTGTTAACGTGAGTGTGGCAGATTCAACATGCATGACCTAGATGTGAAAGGCATTCTGAAGTTCTTAGCACACAGAAATATTGGATAAAGATGGAATCTGTGATAGAAAGTCTGCTTTAAATATTGGAGACAGGGAAGAAGAAATTCTTTTCTAACTTACTTGTTTTGTAGGCTTAAAATATGTGACAACGTACTATTTGCATCAAACATTATTCGAAAATGAAAGCTGTTATGGATTGAGGCAAATAACAACAGTATTCTTTGAACAAGGAGAGCTCATGGTCTAATGGGAATTCCAGCCACACAGGCTAATTATTACAAAGCCATGTGCTAAATGAAGGACTATGATAGTAGCTAAGAGGGCAATGTCGGCAATCCAGGTTGCCTGGGTTTGAGACGCGGTTTATAACTTGACAAACTGAGTGTCCTTTGAACAAATAATTTGACTCTGCCTCCATTTCTTCACATGTAATATAAAGTTCATCACCACATCTATGTCATACATTGATTGTGATTATTAAATGAGATTTAGCCAGGTAATGTGAGTATGACCTGACAAGGACTCAATTTATTAATTTTGTTATCTTGTTTTATAGTTAACATATGAATAGGGTGTAGTTGTTGCTGACTGAGATGTTCATGGGCTAAAGTAAACTCAGTATCACTGTCACTAGTGAAATAAAAGGCACCTCACAGAAAAGGTAACTCCGAGCACTTGATATACTTCATATACTGTGGCATGAAACTCAGCAAAATTGTGTGGGTACAGGTTCTCCAGGGGGATTCTTCAGTTCCTGATCTGCTACAATCCAAATCTTAGAGCGCTGTGAGCTTCAGTCTTCTCAAGTATAGACAAGTGAAAGGAAGCTGTGAAAACTGAAATCAAACCTGTCACAATCCAATGATGAAAGTTCCTAAAAGGTCAAAGAACAATTTTTGAAGGATCACTTTATCTATAATCATAAGGGAGTATAATTCTCCCCATAGCTTAAAAATTGTGAAACCCAAGAATGATTATTTGCCAGATTATTTTAAGAACTAACGATGATGCTGATTATGATAACCAATCCGTAAATAAGTAGCTGTTATTCTTTGCAAATATTTAATTAGTATCTATTACATATGATGAGGGCTTTCTTTTCTTTTCTTTTTTTTTTTAAGATTTTATTCATTTATTGGACAGACAGAGATCACAAGTAGGCAGAGAGGCAGGCAGAGAGAGAGAGGAGGAAGCAGGCTTCCCGCTGAGCAGAGAGCCCAATGCAGGGCTCCATCGCAGGACCCTGGGATCATGACCTGAGCCGAAGGCAGAGGTTTTAACCCACTGAGCCACCCAGGCTCCCTCTTTTCTTTTTTAATAAAGATTTTATTTATTTATTTGACAGAGATAAAGAAAGAGAAATTCCATCAAAGCTCTTCTATTTGGAAGTACTTTTTCAAGGGGAGCTGTAAGCAGAGGGAAAGGGAGGAGTAGGCTTCCTGCTGACCTGGGAGCCCAATGCTCAGGCTCAATGCCAGAACTCTGGGATCATGACCTGAGTTGAAGGCAGATGCTAAACTGACTGAGCCACCCAAGATGTCCCACGCTTTAGTTTTGAAGTCCTTTATTAAGCAGAACATGTGCTTTGTAATAAATACTAAAGATGAGATTTGAATGTGTGAAATATAAACAAAATAAACACTGGCAGGATTGAACTGGATAATATTTAATGTCTGGGAGTTCGGTGGCTTTCATTTTAAACATTGTAATTGGCTAAGCGTGCTGGAGAGGATAAAACAAGTAATCATTAAAAATGCTGTTTTGCCTATTTGAAACTATGTGCTGGATAAAACAGATTACTAAGTCTGACAGGAAAATCTAGAGCTCAGAAACGCTCTGTGTTCTTGGGAACACACAGCATTGCTTGTGAAAACAAGAGGAAGTTATAGTTCCATTTCACAGTTTAGCAAAGAAACATCTGAAAAGAAATAAAGTCAACTACAGATTTTTATTAGGCAATCCATTTCAGTAAGTTTTAGGTTTTTTCTTTTTTTTTTTTTTTTCATGAAATAGCGGACTACTCTATGTACTTATGGATGCTATTACAGCCATAATTATCTACCTTATGCTTCTTTTTGTGAATTACTAAGGAAGAGTTAAGATTAATGTAATTAAAAATGAATACCTTCCTAGACTATATCCTTAGACATTAGGGGGAAAGCGAACATGTTCTGTTTTAAGAGATTGGAGTTTTGAGCTCAGCCTGTTTTCTAATTGCTACTGCCCAGTTCTGTCAGTGAAAATTCTGTTCTGTCTCAATAGCAGGTAAGGGGAACCCAGTGTCTCATCTTTCTTCTTCTTTCTATATCTAGCTGTTAAAAGGCGGGTCTGCAAGGATTTTTTTTTTTCCTCTCCTGTATGTCAGGCTCATGAAAGAAGTAGACACTTGGTATATGCATTCTAGAAAGATCAGAAACTGGCTGCCTCCTGATAATACATTTCAAGTGGATATAGTGCATTCTAACTTTATGCTGGTTGACTTTTTAAAGTCCCTGAGTTTTTATTACATAAAACTGTGCCCTGTTTTGAACCCCAAGTTGAAGCTTGATTGTTAAAGTCATGTAATTGAAAAAAGTCTGTGTTAAGAAAGATACCGATAACGTTAAGGAAACAATTTTTCCAATGAGGCTTTTTAATAAAAATTCTATGATGGTTAGTCACATAAATGTCTTTGAATTTGGATAGAGACATTTGTGAAAATGTTTATGAAGATGAGCTCCAGCTAGTCCTACTTTAAAAGATGTTATATATTCAAATGAATATCAAGAATCTGTAAATGCAGGATCTTTTTATCTTTCAATAAACCAATTTTAATACTAGGAAGAAATGCAACACATATCTTGTACCAAACCTCCCTAGTAATCATGTGCTCTTGTCATCTGAGATTAACATTCGGATTAAAGAACATGATTAAAAGATTCTAAATTAGCGGTTACCAAGTTGAAATGGCACAAAAGTTAGAACAGTGTAATACAGCAATCTATTTCATGCAATATATTGCTTATACCAATTAATTAGCAGTTTAATTAGCATGATGTTTCATGTTGTGACCTAAGCCATTGTACTCCCAATGGGTCTAGTGGAGACAATGAGAAAAGGAAGAAAGCTTTAAGACTGTTGATGGTTATGTTACAATGGACCAGAATTAAAAAGAAATTTTCATTTAGGGATGCCTGGCTGGCTCAGTTGGTATAGCATGCAAATTTTGACCTTGATGTCATGAGCTCAAGCCCCATGATGGGGGTAGAGTTTATTAAGAAAAAAAAATTTAAATGTTTAAAAAATAATTCTTCATTTTAAAATAAAAGAACATGCATATCCTTTTTTCTTTCTGAACACAGAACAGATTTGTTAAAAAGGATTTTTATGGTATGAAATACTCCCCTGAATTAAAAGCATATCAAATAACTGAATGTGCAATAGCATTAAATGAACTGTATTTTAAGCAGCAAGTGACCACAAATAAATGCCTAAAGGCTTCACTTAGATAAAACAGAAGTACCTCTCACAATTTTGAGAGCAACCGTAGAAGATATGTATTAGGGTGATCATATTTTTGAATATATAATGTGATTCATAGGATTCTATTAAGGGCCATTGAAATTACTTAGAAAGGATTGCATTTTGGAAAGCCACAATGGAACTCTGCCTTTGGACAGGCCTGAGCAAAAAAATATGCATCTTAGAAATAATTTATCAAGTGCATGACATGAAAGGGGTCTCTCATCTTTTTTTCCCTCCCCAGAAAGAACATATTCAGATTGTGTGTGTTTGTCTTTATTACATAAAATGGAAGTTTCTGTCGAGCCAAAGACAGTCATCTGCCAGCAGATTGGTTCTGCCTTTTAACAGCAGCATGAAGAATGGATACAGTTGTTATGAATATTGGGCTGTAAAGCCCAACAATCTTCTGGAGGTGATTTTCTCTTCATTCTACACTGCTGACAATTCAGAAGACGCAAAGAAATAAAATAATTTAAGGATCTGACTAATATCCCTAGATTTTGTCAAGCTTTCTTTCCCAATCACTGAAATCTGTTGGCTTCTTTCACGGCTATGTAATTAGGCTCTTCATTTCCTTTGAGCTTATGTACTATAGCAGGTCCAGAGCTCTTCTTTTTTCCCTTTCAGAAATTGTACCGTAGCCTCTATCGGGAGTTAATGTATGGATGCATTTGGAACATTGTTGGTTATTATGTCGCTTACAGATATTTTATTGTACACAGAACTAAGTATTCATGGAAGTCTAAAGTCTCTGTTATGCAAAACCCTATAAAGAGAAAGCTGGTTAAATTTTATTTTTCCCCCTGACTTCCCTTGTTTAACACATCAATTCAAATTGCTCCTTTTTCACTTAGTAGAAATTGTCTACAAATGGAATAGAAAGCCTATACAAATTATGGAGTTATAATTGATCATATATAATCACTTGTAACTTCTGCTTTCTAAAATAAGGACAAATTTGCATTTGTGATACAAAATAATTCAGTAAACAATTGTGCTAGGGTGATCACAAATGTGTTTCCAAGATGTTCCTAAATGTCTTTTCTTTTTAGTTTCATAGTATTGTATCTTCAGGCAATCAGAAAATTGCAATTTAATTTTTGCTCTGAGAGTTACCTTGTAATGATCTGATCTGAGTGATCTTTCAGTTTGAATTGTATTTACTAAGAATTGGAATTTCTCTGTTTTGTCCTCTCTTGGATTTCCTATGAAAACAATTTAAATGAATTAAATACATTGAATGAATTGAATCCTATGAATACAATTTAAAGGGATATATAATTCATAAATTAAAATAACACCAATTATATCCTAGTCTTTGAGACTTTGAGCAACTTAATCTTTCCTGTATTTAAACAAAGGTAATAACAGTCTCATAGCATCATTAAGCAATGAGGATGAATTAATATACTATGTAATTTATATGTCATAGAATGAGTTAATATACACCATTTATTACAACGGCCTGGCATGATGTGAGCCAGCATAAATAATAGGACTATTAAAGAAGGCTCAGAACTGTGACACAGGTCACATAGGTTTTCACTAGTTGAGCGCTAGTTGAACGAAGCAGTTTTAGTGCAATTCAAGATGGTGCCTGACACATAGCGGATGTCTCTAAGCGTTATCTGCTACTAAAAACAGACAACTTACCTCTCTAACTTACCTTGCTTGTGTTGCCTCTCTCGCTGTGTCTCTCTCTGTCAAATAAAAAAATAAAATCTTAAAATCTTTAAATTAATTAATTAATTTAAAAAAAGCAAACAAACAGACAACTAGGGTTTCCAGAGTTCTTATACTAGCCACAAGTTAGGCTAGGGTCCAAACTGTGTATGTATCTGACTTTAAACCTGATTTCCTTAAGCCTTTACAGGAATGTAAACTTAATTTTAGAAGTAGTTGTCTGGTAGAGACTTCACAACCTTGATGAATAAGCTTTCTGTTTAATGTGACTTTGAAAATAAGTTTTTAAACTTATTTCGAAAATGCAGATCTGGTTATAACATATGAGAATATAATAAAAAAATGACAAATTATCAATGCATACTTGAGCTTTTTCTTTGATTTAGAAATTATTCATTAAGGAGCGCCTGGGTCGCTCAGTTGGTTAAGTGTCTGCCTTCTGTTCAGGTCACCGAGCCCCAAGTTGGACTCCCTGCTCAGCAGAGAGTCTGCTTATTCTTCTCCCTCCGCCCCCGCTTGTGTTCTCTCTCCCTCTCTCTCAAATAAATAAGTAAATAAATAAAATTTTCATTAAAACAAACATTGGGAAATATGCAACAGCTGTATTTATTCATTTTCCAGTAGACTTCAGCTGGGTGTTTAGGTAAGCTCATAATCCTACCTTCACTTCCACTGTCTTTGAGCATTTGGAATTCTATTCAAATCCAGGCTGTGAGGCTGGCTGGAGAAGCACCTTTTGCACAGTGACGTGCTCTTCTCCATTACCGCCATGCCGTTTGGATTGCCATTCAGTTTGTTTAACTGTGGGGTTTGGGAATGCTTTATTTCACTTTTCCCCAAATATTTTGCTGCAATTTTTTTCTCTTAACTTATCTTAAGAGATATGTTACCATTGAATCTTTAAATTGATTACTTTTCATGTAGGTTGGGTGTAAGGTTTACCACTGTCCTGCAATAGTTTCCATTACTTATTGTTTAGTTGAATTTGAAATTGATATGCCCTAATGACTGTGATTAGAAGTTATTCCACTCACTGTGCCATCTAGCAATATTGATCATAACAATATGTGGTAAAAAACAAAACAACAAAAAAACAAAAAAACAAAAAGGAGAGAGAGAGAGAGGGAGATAAAGAAAGAGCTTTCTCTCTCTCTTTTTGTGTTGCTGGTAACTGTTCAAAACTGTGAAATAAAATAGATCATGGTTAGGCATGGAAAGTAGAGTTGAATTGTTATTAGTGTTTGTGTAGAAATTACATAGAGTGGATTGAGATGTTACACTGAAAGCTGAACTATTACGTACATTGCTGCCCAAAGTCTTGCAAGAATAGGCCAACTTACTGCTTCTTAGGCCATGCTCGGGAACACTTAGTGCCTATTAATTTCTAAGAAATAAATTTTAGATTCCTTAATTTAGAATCATTCCTCTGACTCTAATCCTCCTCTCCCATTTTTGCTTTCCATTCTTCCTTTTCATGAACTCTTACGTTTCAGCTAAGCCTGGTAAGTTTTAAGTGACTTTACCTGCTCTACCCTTTCCTACCAAGTTTATTTTCACCTATACTACTACCTCCTCCAGCAATTCTCTGTCTTTCTAATTTTACATGAATGAATCCTACCTTCCCTCTTTTCCTGGTTGCCAAGTTGTTAGAGCTAATTTTAAGCCACTTTATCTGTGTGATTTTTAAAAAAGATTTTATTTATGTATTTGACAGAGAGAGAGAGAGAGAGATCACAAGTGGGCAAGAGGCAGGCAGAGAAAGAGGGGGAAGCAGGCTCCCCACTGAGCAGAGAGCCTGACACAGTGCTTGATCCCAGGACCCTGGGATCACGACCAGAGAGGAAGGCAGAGGCCCAACCCACTGAGCCACCCAGGCACCCCTATCTGTGTGATTGTTATGCTACCTGACTCTTCCTATCTCTAATGGTAGGATATTTTGTGCATGTAAGTGTAGATGCATATTATTTCTTTCGTACACTATAATCTCTTCATTTGGAAGGTCCTAGTCTGATTCATATTTATTATCTCCTTCCAGTTTTTAGTAAAGTGCCTTGCTTATAGAAGATAAACAGATGCTTGATTGAATTCACTTGATGCAATAAATGGGAATTTTATGTGATTCTAAGACATTCAATAAAGTGTATAATACTAGTCATTCAATACATACTTACTGAGTTCCTGCACTAGATTAGGTAGTGAGGTTATTGCATTCCTACAAAGTATCAAATACTGGGCAACCCAGATGAGGTGCTATGCACATACTCAGGGCACATATGTATATCACAAGCCACATGATCTCTGTTAAGTGTGCATTCCTCTGTGTTACTCAGGATCTGCTCGATTGCAGGAAATTTTGTTACTAAGATAGATATGTGTTTCCCAGATGTGAGAACTACATGGTGTCAAAAGGAAGGCACCTCTTCCGGTGGTCAACAAGTAGGTGGAAAGGCAGGATGGTATACAAGGAAGCTGGAAAATAGATCAAAATGTATAAGGCATTGGATGCATGTTAGGGAGACACAACTTGACGCTGGGAGAAATGGGACTCAGACAGCAGAGGTCTTTAAAGACAGGCGAGCGGAGACCCTTATTTGTTAGGGGAATAACTTTCAAAGCAGTGTGAAGGAAGCACCAGAGAGGGAAGAGACAAATAACCCTAAAGGGATTTGTGTTGTCCTTTAAGTGAAACCTATTTCTCGGAGACTCGGAATGCTGTGCCATTAGTTGCCACACTTTATGTGGACTACAAAGTTGTAGAGACAACGGCTGTCCTCAGTCATTTCTTGGCATCGGTACAGTGCTCTGCCCTAGAGATTTATTTCTTTCGTAGAGGAATTACTATAATTAATACCAAAATAAATATATTTTAATGCATGGTTTCTGAAATCAATACGCACGAAACCATTCTTGCAATATGATATTCAGTTCAACTTGAACTGTTTATGTGTGACAATATGGCAAGTCTTTATGATGTTTCCGGGATAGGTACAAAGCGTAATTTTAATATAAAATTCTTTTTCTCCAATACAGTCGAAAGAGACTTTCTTTGATGTTAAACAATGATCTCAAATAAAGTCATGCTTTGGGGGCTATCTTGAGGTTGAAGACTAAAGAAATCATCACTCACCAAATCCATTTTTACTACTATCATTGCCGGAACTCACTGCCCAAGCCCTAAGCTGATAATAATAATTTTATTTCAGAACTTATCCAGAAGTATTTTTATTTTTATATTTTTTTTAATTTTACAGCATATTATTAAAACATTTTCAATTATTTCTGTTTGCTTTTTGCTCTTTGCAGTTTTTAAAAATATATATTTATGCCACAAATAGGACAGATATGATTTTCCCAGTCCTTTAGTTTATGGGATTTGTTCTTTTCATTTGGAAAAAAAAAAAAAAAAACTTCATAGGATTTCATTTGTAGTAAGACAGTTCTGGCAGTTCCATGACAGTGAAATTTTAAGGATCATCAATATTGAAGGGTACAGGCTGTGGAGTTACTCTTTCTTTCTCTCTTTTTTTTCACCTTTAATTCCAATTAAAAGATATTCTATTAGACTAGATGCTTTCTGCCTGGATGTTTGCTGTCTGATCCTTGACTTGCAATCAAGGAAAGTCAGATTCCTTCTGTTAGAGCTGAAAGGGTGCATAACCTGCTAGGGGTTATCTAGTGTTTCAAGAATATAGAACTCCTGGTCTATGAATAATGATTAATTTGTGATACTTTTATTGTTAAATCTTTTAAGAAAAGTGTCTTGTAAAGTTATTCTGTGTTACTGGAGCCAATCTTAAGATTCCACATAAGGCAGAGGTTGCACATACCATATGTATGCAAAGTGTTTCACCCACGATTCCATATATAAATATCCACATTCATAATACACAATTTTCAAATACCTGCTTTATGCTTTATCATGAAATTTATGTAAAATGCTGTATAAATCATATTCAGTATAATTCATCATATAATTTTTTACAAGAGATTGTATTTCTGCTTGAAATTTTTATTGTTTTTGATAGGTTTCAGAAGGAATGCCATCATGCCTTTAATGTTGCTGTTATCTATGGTGTGACGACTTAAAAATTTCTAGGTAATATCACTATGAAAGGGTACAATCTCTGATATAACATATTGTCAGAATATCTTAGTAGTAGATATAATTTAGGATTTTCTCAATGCTTGCTTTGTGAATTCAGAATGTTACCTTTATTGATACCATTAGTAATATATATCAGGAATACTAATGTCTGCTTTTACTCATGTACTGACTAGCTGAAGCATTACCCAATGGAGTATAAAGGCATAAAAGTGTTACATTATTTTGATGGCACATATATTATCTGTCTATCTAGATATTTATCTATATAAAATATTTTGAAATATATATTTCCTTCACATACACCGTGCATATATTCAAATATATATATTTGAATATATATATATGTATGTCTTTCTATATATATTTCAGAATGTATTTTTCTATTCTGAAGATCAACCTAGGGAAATAATTACTTGATAATAATTATTGAATACAAGTTTTAGCCCAGAAACTGTGTTTGAGCTTGGGAATGTAAATATGGGAAAGATACTATCAGTGCTTTCAACAAACCGAGAGAGTCAGATGTGTTATAAGTGCTATAGGATGACAAAGTGAAGACATTTGGGAAATGTTTCATGACAAGAAACTTTTTATTCAAACCTTGTAATAGTTAGTAGTTCACTTACACTCAGCAGGGAAGAATGGCATTTCAACTGGAGAAGATATCATGAGCTAAGTAATGAAAACATCAAAATCCCTTGTATATCTGGTAAAAGTCACATAACCCAGTGTGGTTAGAGTATAGGAAACATTGGATGGGTGGCTCAAGATGAACTGGAAAGAACAAATTGGTTTCTCTCAAGAAGAGCCTTGAATTTTATGTCTAGCTGTTTGGGTTTATATTGTAAGTATTCAAAGGTCACTGAAAGTTTTCGAGCAGGGTTATAACACCGTAAGTGTTTTAGAATGATGGCTCTGTTGGTGGAAAGGAAGTCAGGTTATAGTTAAAGTACCAGTGAAAAGGAGACTAGTAAGGAAACTAGTACATTCTGACAAAGCCTCATCAAGTGATTCCAGTGCTTTCTGTGGAGAGAGATCAAGTTGTGAATAGACAGAAGGATGTTAAATATTTGGTA
The DNA here is from genome assembly GCF_010015895.1 of Lontra canadensis. Classification (NCBI taxonomy): domain Eukaryota; kingdom Metazoa; phylum Chordata; class Mammalia; order Carnivora; family Mustelidae; genus Lontra; species Lontra canadensis. The sequence goes on along the minus strand of NW_022630995.1, from coordinate 42,738,007 downwards.
CACGATTGGAAGTTGGAGAAGAAAGGAGAGAGAAAATAGGGACGGAAAAAAAATTAGTTTCAGATTTTTATTTTTAATATTTTCATTAAAAAGTGGAATTTGGGGGGAAAAAGTGGAATTTGAAATGTAGGAGAATAAGACTGGGAAGGGAAAGAATTAAAGAGTTCATGTATGATTAGTGACGGTGACTCCACAGAAGTATATGAGTTCCTGGTGGAATACAGGCAGAGTGAAAACAAAAGGAGGCAAAGGGCCAATCTTGATGAGCCATAGTGAGGATAACATAAAGGAGAACCAAAGTAAATGTGGAATCTGGAGAAGCTGTGTGATGAAAAGCAAAGATGGAAACGGTGTCATTAAGAGTGGATTAGACATACTAATAGTAACAATATCAAAAGTTATTATAATAGCAAAAGTTGACTTACCTGTTATTAGGCACTAGATTTAACACTAAAAAATATTACGCAGATTAGCTCATATAGTACTAATAACACAACTTGTTTTCAACCAATAAAAACCAAATTTATAACTTAATATTCTAAATCAAAGATAACTTTGGGGACAATGAGCTGGAGCTCACAAGGTACTGTGGAAGATAAAGGAACATGCTCAGGGGAAAAATAATAAAAAAGTCTATTCCAGCTCTGGAAGGTGGAGATAAATTCAGGGATTAGTAGGAATTGGTAAACTCTCTCTTTAGATACTACTTCTAGAATGACTTAAAGCCAATTATGTTAATGTATTTCACCACTATGCTTACTTTTCAGACTCCAAAGAGGGAATGCCAACATGTCTTTTGGAGGTGACTTATCAATCTTTTGGTTAAGGAGAGGCAACACACTTTGAATAACAGTCTTACCAGATGGAATCCAGAAGGTGAAAAGTAATTTGCTCAAAGGAAATTTGACTGTCCTTAAAAGTATTCCATGCATCCCTAGTTTAAATGTGAAGGAGCTAAATCTTAGAGCAGTTAAATATCTTGTCCAAATTTAATCAGTTAGTAAGTAAATAAGTTGATATTAAAGCTAAACTCCCAGCACTTGCAACAACAAAACTGAAGAGCGAGAAAAGACTCCTTTATGTGCATTTCTAATAGATTCTTCAGCATGGGGGCAGGGTAAGAGTACAGCAGGTTTCATGGAGAAAGTTGTAAGTAAGCAGAACCATTGAATGCGAGGTATTTTGCCAACAATCTTTCAGGAGAGAAAAGGAAGCAGCAGTTTGGTGGTGGAAGAAATGAAGAAAGATCTTTTTTTTTTTTTTTTTTTACAAGATAGGGAAATTTAGGTAGGTTTATAGGTTGAAAGAAAGAGGTTTATAGGTTGGACAAAAAAGAGAAAGCCCACTGATGAAATAGGACCCTGTCAGAGGCAGGAAGGAGTGGAATCAAAGGGTCAAATGGATAAAATAATGAGGATTCTTCTGAGTTGCAAAATGAAGTTCCAATGAGTGAAGATGCATGCAAATATGGAGAAGTGGAGAAGGGAAGGGGTTCATGCCTGATGGCCACAATCTTCTCAGCAGTAGAAGGTGAAATAGTGTGTTGAGGTTGAGGGGAGTGAAAGTGAGAGGGGAGCATCTGAGGAGGGTGTGGTGGGAACAGCTGCTCTGTGGAATGGGGAGACCAGCCAAGTAGGAGTGAGTAACAGGGCTGTTAAGTGCTGAGAGTTCAGCTGACATTGGAAATCATAAATCTGTAGCAGAGTCAATCAGCGTGGTTATTCAATTTTCTCAGTAACTCTTGGCAGTCCAGGAGGAGGAGGAGAGCAAACAGATGGTGGTATGATTTGGTAATGGGATTGGCAAGGCAGCTGTGAGAGGAGGTCAAAGAAGGGAAGAATCAATTGCATCCATGATAGTATGGTGTCAGGGGCAGTCAAGTCAAGAAGAATTGGACACTGTTAGAAAATGGAGAGGCAAAGCAGTGGAGGGCATCAATGTTTGAAGCTTTTGTGGGAGTGCACAAGTGGGACAGGGGATTAGAGGAAAGAATTTCACAATTATGCATATTACAGTAGAACACTCTGTTTAGAAACACTCCATTTTGTATCTATGGGTGTGAATTATCAAAGCTGAGCAGAAGTGATTATCACTAGAATATAGGGGAAAAAGAATTCCAACGCTAAATAGTTGAGTGACTCATCCAGATTATCTAGCATAGTGACAAGTGATAGAAGGAAAAAAAAGGAAAAAAGAAAACAACAACAACAACAAGCCAATAGCCAAATTAATCAAGTAAATTGATGAAATACTTATAGATGCAAGATTTAGAAAGAGTTAGACAGTTTGATTGTTGGGGCTTTGTAGGACTTATTGAACTAAGATAATAGAACAATGTCCCAGAATGAGAGGAGAAGTCCAAGGGAATGCCCCTCTTCCTTTTTCGCCCTGAGATAGTAAGATGATTAGTGTTTTCAACAGTGTTCTAGTATGTGGTGAAATCCATGTGACTAAAACATAAAAGTCATTGAAAGCAATTCCCATTCAAGGACACTTAATTTGCATTTACCCTAAGATATGTTCTAGTAGATAAATTTCTTCTTCCTTACTAGGTCATGCTAATTTTCACTTAAACATGTGGTTATAACCTATCTTAAACACAAAGAACCCAAATAACCACACACACATTACACACACATCTCTGATTTAGCTACCACCTCCAGTTACAGCCTTGTGTTTCTGGTTTCCTTCACGTATATTGTCATCCCCCACGTACTCACATAGGAAAGTTTTTAAAATCCATCGTATGGGTCTTCAGTCCCTTCCATTCCACTGATGCGGCTCTGTCAGGGTCATCGGAATTCATTATGCTGAATCCAGAGATTAATTCTGTCTCCCTGTCTACATCTTGGCATTTGGACAGTTGTTCACTCCCTCTCCCTTGACTGCTTCATATCACCGTATTCACTTGGTTTTCCTCTTCCATTGCGGACTCTGTCTTCTTAGTGTCCCATACTGTTTCCACTAGGTGTCTAAATCATGCAGTACTGCAGGATTGTGTTTACGTATGTCGCCATCTCAAACCTCCCCCTGGGATCCATACTCAGGACAGCTACCTACTCGGCTTTTCCACTGGTAGAGGCAGGAGCCCACAGTGGTTCTTTTTTTTTTTTTTTTTTTCCTTTAGGATTTTATTTATTTGACAGAGAAAGAGGGACAGTGAGAGAGGGAACACAGCAGGGGGAGTGGGAGAAGGAGAAGCAGGGTTCCTGCTGAGCAAGGAGCCTAACGCAGGGCTAGATCCCAGACCCTGGAATCATGCCCTGAGCCAAAGGCAGAAGCTTAACAACTGAACCACCAGGCGCCCCTGGAGTACACAGTGGTTATACGGTAGCTTCTGGCACCAAATTCTGCTTGGCTGGCTGGGGCACGTTTCTTTTGTTTTCTTATGTGTAAAATGAGAATAATAGTAATAACTACTTCCCAGGGTCCTTGGGAGGATTAAATAAGTAAATAATATAAATTAAAACAATACATATGTATTTAGAAATGTACTTGGCTCAGAATAAGTGCTCAACCAAGCTAGTATTAGTGCTATCACAAACACAACAGATCGAAGGCAGAAAGACTCCTTTTACCCCCAATACCTTAATTTGCTCTCTTCATAAACCGTTCTGAGTGAATAATACTGATAACCACTTACTTTGTTCAGGGTGAAAAAACAGAGATCATTCTTTGCTCTTTTCCCTCTACAATGTCACCCAATCCATCAGGAGGTTCTATTAGCTTTACCTCAGAAATCTATACCAAACCTCACCACTTTTCACCACATCATCTTCTAAATTGTAGCTGAAGCCACCAACATCTGCTGTGTCTCCAATTCTCCTCAATTGCTCACAATACAGTCTCCTATGGAGTGACCCTTCTAAAGTGTCAATGCAAATATATCTTTCCACTATTTAAAATTCTCCAGTGGATTTTCATTGCAAGGAGAATAAAATCCAATCTCCCAAAGTGTTCTGCAAGCATACCCTGGTTGGGAACCAGCATGCCTTAGAGACCTCAGCTCTTCCACTGTCAGCAAAACCATTTGGACCTTTTTTTTCTGCCACTCAAACAGGCCGAAAGATTTCCCCTGTCAAAGCCTTTGAATGTGAAATTAGGCTTTCAAAATGTAATCTGAAAGCACAAATACTATATATCTGGATTCTGGTTGCTTCTTTAAAAATCTGATGAAGCAAAGCGTTCTGCCTCAATATTACATTCCTAGACCTAACCCAGCGCATATTGTCACAGTCTTCGTTGATTTGTCAAAAAAAAAGAAATTTGGTGATTTTTGCTACGTTTTCAAAATTCCAATGGAGAGAAGCTTTCTGATCTTGAATATTTTGTAAATTCCAAAGCGAGACGCCTGATTAGAGTCTAATTTTTAGGAGACCTGCAAGCAAGAGAGATCTCAACAACTCAGGTCCTTTTTTTCCAAAGGGACAAAAACATGTGCAGTGGCAGTGGATTCTCTGGGAAGCCCGCAGTGACATGGGTGGTTGCTTTTCTCAGCTGGTGTGGGAGGGAGAGGTGGGCAGGCATGGAGGCGCGTCTCCATGTTGGTGTCCGCAGACGATGAGTGAGCTCCAAACATGTACAAAGGCTGTGGGATGGATAGAAGAGATGCCAGTACTGACAAAATAAACAAACATATTGAGAAGGGGTTAAATGCAGTTATCAATCACTGATTGGTGAGATAGTACACTTGATAATTGATAGATTCCAAATATCACGAAAAGTCACTCTAAATTGCATTGCCTGGTATAAACTATTCAGTAGTTTTGTTGTTATTTTTGTTATTTTTATTTTTTTACAGACTTGTTAAGATGTTTGAGTAATAACTGTTTCCTGCTTCTTTATTGACAAGTAAAGCAGAAAACTTTTTCAGGGCATCCTGTTGGGGTCTCCCTCTCTTTCTTCTTATTTTTTTTCCCCTTCAGAATAACTTAGGCACAATTCCCACAAAAGAACACCAGTTGGCCGATTTCCATCTGGCATCCTTCCCCTCTTATTTTCACTGAAAAGTGTGAAGTCTAGTTTCTAATGCTATTTCTGACTAAATTCAAGCTTTCAGTTCAACACCCATCCTCCCCCTGTTTTTCATATAAGCATTTACCTCTTCTTATGGGAAAAATAAACATAACTCCGGACTCTAACCGGGCAAAATCAGATAAAAACAAATTGTAGAAATATGGGCTTACTAATTTCTAGTAATCTTTTGTAGGCTTTGGAGTACAAATGTGTCATGTGAAAAGTTCCGTCTGTGCAGAAGAAATTGAGTGTTTTACACACAGATAATTAGAAAATTGTCAAGACATATGTTGCTTTTTACAAACGTTTTTGTATTTATTGTTTTGCAGATGATACCCAAAAATTATCATAGTGCTGAATTACAAAAAACCTCTCAACTTAGAGGTCTTCATCAATGACTAATTGCTACTATTTGTAACCACTTTAAAAGCAAATAAAGCACCCATCTGGTAATTCTATTAATGGTTTCTATATTAAATGGCTATTGGTCCCCAAAATGAAAATATGCAATTATGAAATATTCATATTCCACTCATTATTGAAAAGCTCACAAATGTGTCTGGGAAAATAGAGTTTATAATTTCTTTTCTCATTCCCTATTAAGCCTCTAACCTCTTAAAAAATCAAATTGGATTAATGATGTAGCTACATATACTCAACAAAAGGGAAAATTAAAGGAATTATCTAAACAAATTAAGGCACAAAAGGAATGTTCAAAATTAATAATTTGGGTACCCGTATTAGCTCCCCTCCTACCCCAATTCTCTGTGTTTCCTGCTATAGAACTCATAGGCCTTGAACACCCAGGTCTCTGCACTGAAAAGTGGGAAAGGGAAATGCTAGTTCTGATTCTACTAGTTTGAAACTCTGACCTGGAGCAAAACTTTGCCCTTCTCTGAGACATCATTTTTGCGGTGGTCAAGTGGGAAGAATCTCTCTGCTAGTCTTCATTTTTTTAAACTTTTTAAAATTTTGTAAACTAAACAGTTGACCGTTTTATCTTCACATTTCACAATACAAATGAAAATTGTTCTTTCTTTTTCTTTTCTTTTCTTTTTTCCTTTTTTTTTTTTTTTTCTTTTTGGTCCTACTAACTCATCTACAAAAACTATTCTCTCTTTGATAGGAAAGAGGGAGCAAGTCTTCCTTGTCCTGTTGTTAGAAAACACCCAAGATCAGAGCACCATGATCTCCCGGGAAAGTAGAACAAGTAATATAAAATCAGTATAGGGACTCTTGGGTGGCTTAGTTGGTTAAGTGTGTGCCTTCAGCTCAGGTCATGATCCCGGGGTCCTGGGATTGAGTCCCCAGTAGGGCTCCTTGCTGAGCAAGGAGTCTGTTTTTCCCTGTCCGTCTGCCCCTCCCCCTGCTTTTGTGTGTGCTCTGTCTCTCCCAAATAAATAAAATCTTTTAAAATAATGGATATAAAGAGATTCCCGTCTCTATCTGTCTAGTTGAGTCACTCCTGGCCAGGTGGGTATCATCATGGGACAGGTGGGAGGTCTCATCACTGGGGGCCTTGGAGTCATTGACATGTGGCCTCCCATAGGCGGCCACATTCCAGGAGCTGTTCCCACTGGCATCATCCCAGGATGATGCCATCATTGACATCATGGAAAGATCCCCTGTATGGGACGCTGGCATCATACCAGCGTGAGGAGACTGGGAGACTGAGCGCCAGGTAGGATCATTGTCCCTGCTGGAGGAGGAGCGATGATGGAGTAAGAGATATCTTTTCTTGTCGAAATGCAGTGATTTTGTTGATCAGGCTCTATGCCTGCTCTTCCATCTGTTCCTGATATTAGGCTTTTGCGTTCTCTTTGTGTTTCCTACCACTTCGGTGTGTCTTCATCAAAGAATGAGACTCACGGGTGAGGTATGTGATGCAGTAGTCACCGTACAATCGAGGCATCTTGCTCTGCTGGCCGCTGGTTACTCCGTTCCGCGCTGCCTGGAAATGACCTCTCCGCTAGTCTTGCTAGTCTTTAGTGCTGAAATGACGAATTAAAGCGATGAAAAAATGTGAACGTGTTTTGTAAAAGTCAGTCCCTTACAGAAGGCAGAGATGGTTATCACATGCAGGCTTCTGAAATAGGACAATCTTTATCGTCCACCTAGCCTGAAGTATCTTCTCACTGAGGAGGAAGAAGGTGTAGAATTGCTCTAAGTCTGCTTTATTCTGAGCTCAGGTCGCTTGGAGGTTTGTGAATATTCACTAACTTCCCACCTCCTGTGGCTGGGGGGCTTTTGTATGGACCCATAGGGAGAAAACAATTCTCCTGCTTGCCTTCCTGCCTTTGATCTCCCAGTGACACTGACCACAGAGGCAGAGTGGGTGGATCTGGTTTACATTATATATAAAACGAACCATGTCCCTGCTCTAATGCTCTAGCACCTTTCTGATTTTGTGATGCCATCTCATGTCTCTTTGCCTTTGTACATGCCTGGAATGCAAATTCTCTTTTTCATTGTTCTTCAGTATGTAGCTCAAGTCTGTATGGTAAGATTGTAAGTCACTTTTTTTTTTTTCTTCTTTATCCTTTGCTTTTTTAGTTCTCTTTCATGACTTTTATAGTTAGAAATGTCATTTGATGATTTTATTAACAAAAACCCGAAGTTCCTCACTTGCAGCCTGAATCAGAGTTAGGAGCCCCTCATTTGTTTCTCTGGTATAAATGTTCTCCCCTCCTGATCATCCTCTAAATGTAATGCAAGGGACTGCCTGTCTCACTAATCTGAGATTTGCTGTAATATATCCTTCTCCATACCTGCTATGATATCTGTAACAGACATTTATTACATGTCAGTGAAATGAGTGAGTGTACAAATAGTTTATTTTATTTTTAATGATTTTTAAAATGTTTTTGAGAGAGAGCAAGTGAGCGCATGAGTGGAGGGAAAGGCAGAGGGAGAAGGAGAGAATCTCAAGCAGACTGCCCACTGATTGCAGAGCCCGTTGCAGGGATCGATTTCACATCCCTGAGGCCATGACCTGAGCCAAAACCAAGAGTCAGACATGGAACTGACTGAGCTACCCAGGACCCCCTGTAGTTTATTTTATTTTATTTTTTAAAAGATTTTATTTATTTAATTGACAGACAGAGATCACAAGTAGGCAGAGATGCAGACAGAGAGAGAAAGAGGGGGGGAAGCAGGCTCCCTGCTGAGCAGAGAGCCCAATGAGGGGCTTGATCCCAGGACCTTGAGATCATGACCTGAGGCTTTAACCCACCGAGCCACCCAGGCGCCCCTGTAGTTTATTTTACAGTAGTAAGTACATATAGAATAATATTAAATACCTAATAATTAATAGATCTGCAGTTATCCCACATACAAGTTCCTAATTTCTTTTTGTGCTTTTATAAATTCATTGGAAATAAGTGATAAAAATAAATTTTATCATTATAACATACATAAAAATTTATAATAAATAATTGATGCAAGCTCTTTTAAATTATAATTTGTAAGACAACTTTTTACTCTGTCAGTTCTTTTTTGTATTTTCATCTTGTGACCTATGACTAAACCTTAGCAGTCAAGATAAAGACACTATAGCGTTATAAGGGCATGACTCATAAAATCCAATGGCGACTCTTTGAAATGGATTACCACTAGGGATAATTTCTATTTGTCCCTTTCAAGTCAAATCTGACGTTGGGACAACTGAATACATTTGAAGGACAATCAGAAGCTTCACACATTCCTCTTAATGGAAAGGATGCTGTACTCTCTACTTGAAAGAATATTTCTTTCAGAGTGGTAATCAGTGGTGTCTGGTATGAGTTTGTAAAGATAAGCACAATTTCATTCAGTCTGAATCAATAGATACTTACCATATACCAAATAATTCATGAGTCTGTAGATACACAGAAGCGCATAAGACCTTGGCCCTTCTTTGAGGAACTTACAAGGGAGGTAAAAAATATAATCAATTTCCTATTAAGAAAGGGTGAAATATTGACCAGCAATATTCAACAAACATTTCTTAGGGGCTGCTCTTTGCTTGGCACAGTGATGAGTACTAATAAAATGCTTTAAGGATAACATAGCGTAGAATCTTTAACTCTGGCATGGGGGAGGGCACTGAGGTAGATTTGTCTTTCCTTGGGCATGGCAGGTAAGTATTTTGGACCCACAATACTCTTAGGAACCCAAGACAATGTTTTCATTTCTTTTAAAATCAGAAGAAAAACAAGGGCCTTTTAGGTCAAATAAAATGTTTTAATATGCAATATTAACATATTCATCTTTATGTCAACAGAGTTATAATATATACTTTGTGAGATTTTCTAACGATGAAATTTTTCCTCAAAGACCAAAGAGCCCAGGGTCCATGAAATTCATGCTGGCTCTTTCTGGAGGCAATTAGAAATCAGAGGAAATCAGGAAAAGATTTAGAGAACTAGCAGTGGGCCTTGAAATAATAGTACCATTTCACTAGGTAGAGGACAAGATTAGACAAAGCCGAGGCCCAGGCTTGCAAAAGAGTAGAGTGAAATAATTCATAGGTCCACAAATCATGTCCCCTAATTAAAGTTTTCAGTTCAATGGACAGAGGCAAGTATATGCAAAGGACAAGTTATGTAAGAGATAATATGTGCCTCTTCCAATAATGGGGAATAAGATACCTGCTTCTGGATCTTTAAGATTCCTGAGAATTAAAGATTTTAAGAATTTAAGATTCATGAGAATTAAAGCTTTAGAACTAGATTCTCTATTTTCTGGTCCATGACATCTGTTTGGGTGTAGGGTGGGTGGTAGTATGACTTGGAGACTGTCTTCAAGCCCTAAAATCTTTACTTATCAGTACCTATGAATTTATCATTCTTTGTTTTATCATTCTTCATATACATTTTGGGAATGTTATCAACACCAAAACATCTCAAAATTACATTTAAAATAATGAAATCACCTTTCCCTTAGAAATTCACACAGGATTACTTGAACACTCTAGTCAAAATATGAATTCTTACGTAAATAGGGTATAAGTGTTTACTGATAAGTCAATACAATTTCTAGGGAAAGTTCAAAATCCAAATTTGACAAGTGAATCATTTCATGATTCATACTGATGAATTCTGTTAAACTATTTTCACAATTTTAGAGCATAATGTAAAATTTCAGTCTAACATAAACTGTTGTTTTTTTTTTCCATTCTAGCTTTAATCAATTCCTTGAAGGGTATGTTCTCCCCTCATTTTCTAAACCTTATTCTTAGTATTCTCTTTTTTTCCCCCTCTCATGTAAGGAAGGGAAAACATTATTCATGTAATTTACTTTGAGAGAATAACATTAAGGCTACTTCCATTTTTCTTATTATTATAAAAGTGAATAGTAGGTGAGCTGATGAATTTCATTTTTCGACTAAGTAAACATGCACATATTAAATTCTCTAACTGTCATAAATATAATCAGGCCTTTAATTAGAAAATAAAGGAAACATAATTCTAAGCATTATGAAGATATATTGGATTTCTGGTGGTTAGCACATCTCAGATGAGGTAACTCAATCAGAATCCCGTACTCTAGCTCTACTCGGAATAGAACTTTGACATATCTATCATACTGAGTGTGTAGGAGAGCCAAAGGGCTGTGCCATTTTTATGGTGGGTGATAGCATCATCTTCAAACCTAGAGGATACAATACCCTCCGATGAAAAAGTAGTTGGACTGTTGGTTATTGAAACCAATGTTTTTAAGCATGGAGAAAAATCTAGTGTTTAAAACATTTTTTTCATTTGTTGCATGTTTATTTGCAACTCTGACATTTTTACAAGGGAAGCAGACCAAGGCATTACTAAAATTGAACTATTCATTTTGGGATGTTACTCATTGAGTAAGTTTGCAAGAATGCCTTCAGCTTCTGGTTCCCTCTAAGTAAATGTCATTTGTTCATTTTAGAAAGTATGGACATAGCAAAACAGTATGCTAAAGATAAGGAGTGTAGGGCTGAATAAGGCACAGTGCCTGTCTTCAAGAATTTTATAGCCCTAATAGGGGAAACAGAAACACAATGGAAACAGTATGATATCACTAATACTGCATCCTATAGTGTAGAGAAAAGACTCTCAGCTCAGGTTTACAGAGCAGTGGAGTAAATTTCACCTTGCTTACATTTTTTTAAAGCACTGGGTAAATTTTTCAAAATCATATACCTAGAATTATCTATGTCTGAACTTACCATGAAAATTTAATCTCTGCTATGTTATTATTTCTCATATTTGGGTAAGCAAATATACTTTAATGTCACAGTTTTTAATTACCTATTTTTAGACATAGGTAAATTTACTTATAGTACATATAGCTAATGTTTACATGTGCATGTAAATATCTATATTTACATCTATATTGACTAGATATTTTACATATTATAGATTTATTTATATATATATATTACCCATTTATTTTTACCTATATATTCTTACAACTATAGGTTATGTGGGTGTATTCATATACTAAGTGTGTAATGCATTCATGTATATATGTAAAAGGAGTAGGCCAATGCCATTTTAAATAACTTTGAATATTTTGTCATTATGGTCTTCCAAATTTTTCTGTAAAATTTAATTTCATACAAAATCCACAGTAAAAATTTCAGTAGTCACATGAATTTCTATCATACACTCACTTAGTTATGATTTTCCTTAGTTGATTTCATTATTCTGTGAATTGTTTTAAAACAGTGTGAAATACAGCAGTGACTCGGTTTTATTTATTCTTTCTTCTCTGAACATCATTGTCAGTGGTAGTTTTACCTTGTCCTAACCTATAAAATTATTTCCTTTACCTACTTAATTTTCTTTTTTTATGAGGAAGCCCTTTTATGTTTAGAAATCTCTGTTGACTCTTGTTTCATATTCATTGGACTGTGCTTAATAGCTAGTATGAAGACATATGGAAACAAATCACGTGTGTCCTATCTCCTTGTGAAAGATAGCTAAGGCTTAAAATACGATATAAGCTTTATGTGAATTTATTAACTAAATATATTCTTTAGGCTTTGGAATAAGTTACTAGCTCTTCATATTTAATTCCCAACATAAGGGTAAAAGAGTAGATTAGAGTCTATTTTTTCCATAATTTTTATTAAAACAAATGTGTTAATTAAGACTCATGAATTTAGCATCTGCTTTCCTATATTATGTTTGGCGTGATGAGAATGTAAAAAATAGTGTAAGACTATCTCTGTACTAGGTGGGCTTAGAGAGTACAGCTTTGAGACAGATTAACAAGCATGAAATAAATAGCACTATAGTAATAAAGAAAATAAACTTAACTTGTAAGTTATAGGAAGACTATAAATATATACATGAATTTTTATTTGTTAGAGCACATTATATATATTTATATGCTATACATGCATTTTTATTTGTTAGTACAGATTATATATATTTATATGCCTGTGCATGTATATATAAGATATAATGAAAAAGTCAGGGAAATATACGCAGTATCTCACTACAGATAGAACTTGAGAGAAAAGGTATGAAAATGGGTTCATTTAATGTATTACTAAGCAGACCTCTAAATTACATAGACTATCCTGATTAATTATTAATTATTAACTTGTAATATTTTATAAATGAATTAGTTGTCTTGTTTATCCTCTAAATATATTGTTTGTCTTCCTTCATAGTAAACTCAGAAAAATATATCCAGTTGAGTTTTGCCAAATGGGCTTCAAATGTATTTTAAAATATATTGTACACATTTAAAGAAATTCAAATGATGTCAGGTTCTCTCTTGAGTTTTTGTATAATGCTGCTAGTAGCATATTTTGCTTTAAGATATATTTTCAGTTCTAAAATCCCTGAAGTACTCCTCTCCTGCAGTGACTGACTTTGTAGAGAATGGTTAAAGAGGAATTTAAATTTAAAAGGTGCAATTTGAAACACATTTTCTTGTGTCAAGTTTTGACACTGACCTTTTAAAACATGTAAGCAGGGACTTTCCTCTTTAATTATGTTGCTTCTTTTAAATTAAATCTACATTGCAGTTCTTTACAAAATAAAGTAAAATTTTAGAATGAGATATATTTTACCTCTCTTAGAGTTGGGGAGTGGGAAGTGCCTATTTCTACTGGGAATTCAGAATTATTTTTGAAACATTTTTTCATCTCTTCATTTTGCTAGTGGAAGACAAAATACTTTGGACAAGAACATTTGTTCTCCAAACCATGAAATTTACAGAAATGTATACCTGCCTCTCAAGATAAGTTTTATTAAGTGAATTTAAATCAGGATTTTACTGTAAAGAGTTAGAAGAGGGAAAAGATACTAATAGGGCATTCATCAGAAAAAGCTGGGGAAGGGGACACCTTTAGAGTTTCTCTTCAGGGTTTTTATTAAAGGCCTTTTGTTTGCATTTAGATATAGAAGAACCTTATCAGTCTACTTTATCGTGAGTTAGCAGAACACTTTATTCCTGCATCACTTTTCCAGAAATACAATGAGCAAACCAATAAAGTTCAGATTGGCTAAATCAAGACAAGTTATTGGCAATACTGCCTATTCTTAGATATTAGGTTATTTGGCTGCACAATCTCTATTTTGAGAAAATTTATAGAAAAAAAAAAGTCTCAAGAAAGACCATGGCAGCTGTGATATAAGAGAATCTAGAACTAGACAACTGAATCTGAATCCATGCCTGATATCACTTTCTCTATTATGTAATATCTTGAAGCTTCACGTTTTTCATCTCCATTTGTCTTACAGGATTTTGTGAGGGCTCGATGCAATATGGTTTCTGAGACTTTTACTCACAGTGCTTAATAATTTTCTATCCTTTCTTTATGTTTCAGTACATTGAGTAGTTATATTATTTTCGTATTTTAAAATGAGTTTTTAGGCCTTAGTTTAATTATTAGTGTATTCTAAGGAAAAGGAGGCTGCATGATACATTAAAAAAAATTGGATTTCAGTTTTTCCTTTTGTCTGCATGTATCTGTTTTATAAATTTCATTCAGTAAGTGTAGAAAAATAGATGTAGGAATGATATAAAGCAAATAAAGGAATAGGGACTTATATAATTTGTTAAAAACTTGCATTTTTAAATCCCCCATTGGCTTTTCCCTTTCAATATGAGTATTCAAACTATGAGAAAATTAACTGGTCAGTGATTACATTTTTTCAGGATGCTGGGAAGTTTTGTTAAAAAGCTTTTATTGTTTTGTTTTGTTTTTGTACAGGGGCGTGCATGCTGTTGCATTGTTTTGTTTAATTTTCTGTTATCTCTTCTGCATGGTAAAAAGTGTCTAAAGACTCTTAATTAGTCTCCCTGTTTCTAACCCTGACCCCTGCTGCAATCTATTTTTAAAACCGTAGTCAGAGTAATTCTTGCAAAATATGATTCAAATTACTTCTCTGTTCAGGAGCCTCCTGCGACTACCGGTCTCACTTCAAGTTAAAACCCAAAGCTTCAAGACCATGCATGATCTGACTTACATCTCTAAAGACACCTCTGACCGCATTCTTCTCACTCAGGTTCAGCCACACTTACCTCTTCCCTGTTCTTGCGACAAGGCCAGGTTCACCTCCTCCTCGGAATCCTTAAATCTGCTCTGCCTCCTGGGGTGTTTCTTCCAAATTCCCACATAGCTCAGCCTTTTTCCTTCTGGTCATGTGAGCAGTGAGGATTTCACTGCCCTATTTTAAATAGCACTTTTCCTCCTGGTCCCAAACAACCCACCTATTTCCTCTTCCTTTTGAACCCACTTGGGATATGTATGTACGTATGCATGAATGCAAGTATGTATATTAAGAATCGTGTGTGTGTGTGTGTGTGTGTGTGTGTGTGTGTGTGTGTGTAGAATACTTACAAAATAAATTTGGCTCATTTCTCTCTCACTCTTTGGAATGTAAGTTTCGGGCGCTCTGGAATTTTTGTGTGTTTTTTTGTTCACTGCCGTATACTTTGTATCTATGGCAGGGCCTAGGCAAGAGTGGGTACTCGTTAATTTGTGTCGTGTTGAAAAGGAAAATTATTTAAAGTCTTGAAGTCTTCAACACTTTTGATATCAACTCGAAGGAAGGCTTTGGGACTCACAAAGTGAGATTTTTTTTTTTTTCTTCTTCTTCTTTTTTCTATAGCTTGAGACTGGCTATTGTTAATTCCCCAGCACGGGATGATTTCTTTCTGCAATGAGAGAGCAGCCTTTTCCCTTTGAGGAGAACCCAACAATTCCATTTGTCATAATTAATTTCATATATATGTGTATGTCACCAGATAGCCATAGTAAGCTTCAGATTTACCCCCACAGTACTGGCCAGTTAGGACTTCCTTACTGATAAATACTTTGGGGAGCATCTGTCTAATGCCCCCTGGTTCAGACCTACCCACTGTTTCTGGTAGAGTCAAAATCAGAATCTAGAACACCAGGTTCCCAGGACAGGTTCTTTTCAATATTTGTAGCTTAATGATCTCAGAGAACCAAGGAACCCTGAAGGAATAATATGACTAACAAGTAAGCATGACAACACCTGGAAACCAAAGGATTACTGGCAGGAAAGATTCAAAATGGAGCCCAACAGTGAGATTTATAACATCTTCTTCTTCCCCTCCATCTATAGTTGTAAAACTTAATCTTATTGATTTTTACTGTAATTATTTCTATTCCTAACCATTTTGGGTTTCTATCTGCTGACTGGAAAAGGAAGGGCACTTTTCAGAGTACATCATTCCTGTTGTCACAGGACTCATCAGGTGGCTGAGCTATGGCCCACAGAACACAGAACACTAATGAGTGGGTTTTTGTTTGTTGTTGTTTTTTTCTGAAGGTGATGTGTTTCTTGTTCTTTATGAAGATAGAGAAGCCATGCCTCATAATGGATGAGCTCTTTTAGAAATTTCCCATCAGATATACCAAGACCTTCGATGTAAACTATTTTTTGGGGAGCAAAATCAGTATTAAGAGGATAAAAAGGAATGATGGGGAGTCCATGTCTGGCTGTCTGTACTGATGCCTTGAAATTAAAAACTTAACTGGTTGGCAGAGCTGTGCTTTTTTTTTTTTTTTTTTTTTTTAGATCACTTAGCTATGCCCTGATTTAAATGTATTACATGAAGAGTTTATTTAACTACACACACACACACATTTTAACTTTTACTTTAACTAACTAACTATATATATATACATATATATATGTGTGTGTGTGTGTACTTTTTCATTCTCTTAGGATCTGATAATGTTTGGGTGGATTGTGTGATTAATTAAGTGCAGATGGTTTTGTGCTTGTACAGGAATCTCACATTGTTAGGGGGAAATTGAATAGATAAAGTAAAAATAGACTATTGCTGTTTGGCTAAGGACATGTTAAATGATTCATCTTCAGATTGTCTCTCCCTGCCACTAATTTGATGGGGGTGTTATGTTATGATAGTTCCTTGAATAATGAAGCTAAACTGGGTTATGAAATCATTTATTTGGTGAATTTTGCTTAAATAATTTTCAGTATATAAAACTTTTCTTTAGCAAGGTATAGTGAATAAATTCCTGTAACTGAGCTTGACCTAAGAGCTCATCTCTTTTGGAAAATAAATCCTCCAGAATATTATTTGAAAGATTTTTGGAAGGGGTTGGGGCTGAATGTGGGGAATGGGGCCTTTTCTGCCTGGAAGTGAGCTTACCAGAGATAGTTTACCATAAACAAGTTGTGAATAAAGCCTGGGTGGAGGCACAGAATCTATCAGCAACATTCTCAGTCTTTTAAGTGTGCTCCAAATATATTAGTAGCATCTTGACTTCTCCTAAAAACACTGACCACAATGATTAAGATAGTAAGAGTACTAACAGGTTGAGATTTAACATTTAAAATAATACTCTTGGAATTATCTCAATTAACAATTTTAGGTAGCTTGAAAATAGGAAAATCTTTTATTGAAACAACAATAGCATAACAACAAATAAAATAACACAGAATAGAGAAAAAGATAAAATAATATGAACACTTTCAAAACAGGCCCAAAGTTGCAAAAAAATATAACATATATATATATTTTTTTTTTCTGTTGAGGGAATGTCTCCATGTATAAAAAAGCCCCAGAAGCATCATGGGTCCTTAGTTATCTTTGTTTTCAAAATTTTGATTCAGGCTTTTTTTTTTTTTTTAAATGAAAACAGTTCTCTTTGCATCCTTGAAGACTATGTAAAAAATGACATATTAATCCGAATGATTCCTCATATTTGTTTGTTTGACACTGAAAAAAGAACGTTCTACAGGCAGTCATGTATTTGACCATCACTTGCCTATGAAGAACCATATGGACAACAACACATGAAATATGACAGACCATATTCAAATAGATTTAAAAATAGTAATATATTATTCTGATGAGAAATGGAGCATATTACTGTGAAAAAAACTTATGCTAAGTAAACAACATGAGTTTTTTTTTTCCTTAAGGAAGAAAGAAGTTTTGAGATTATGTAAATTATAACCAACTGCACCAACATATCTTATGTAAAAATGGCTACCAGAATATCAAATTTGCAGTTCATTTTGAAGCAAATGGGGTTGTAGGCAGGAACACATTGTAATATGAATGTGGACATTGTGTAATATGAATGTGGACATATAATTTGGCATGTTTGCAAAAACACAGCCGACTACAGGGATTTCCTGGAGATGACACATGAAGGAATTCAATATTTTTTTTTTAAAGATTTTATTTATTTATTTGACAGAGAGAGATCACAAGCAGGCAGAGAGGCAGGCAGAGAGAGAGGAGGAAGCAGGCTCCCTGCTGAGCAGAGAGCCCGATGCGGGGCTCGATCCCAGTACCCTGAGATCATGACCTGAGCTGAAGGCAGCGGCTTAACCCACTGAGCCACCCAGGCGCCCAGGAATTCAATATTTATAAAGAGGAACAACAGTGAAGAAAACTCTGGAGGTCATTACAGAGTTTTGCAGGGTTGATTTAAGTCCATGTTCCGACCACTGCTCTCCTCACATCTCAATATATTTCTAGGCCTCATTAAGGAAATATATGTATGGACCAATGCTTAAGTTTTGATATTATAGCCTCTTTAGGACAGTGCACATTCTTCCAGCAAGCATTTGGGCTAGGATCCATGAATTATCACAATGTGAGATTGGCACCATTAAGCCCATTTTACAGATGAAGTTAAATAACTTGCCCTGTGACCTTGGAACTAGTCAATGGCAGCACTAGATTCAAACTCAAGTCTGTCTGATTCCAAAGACCAGGTTTTTACCACCCCATCTGCCGACACTGGGAAATCACCCAAAGTGATTTCTCTGTGTTCTCAGCCAAGCGTGGGTCCAAAATAAGACTTCCATCCCTTTCCTTGTAGTTTTAGGCTTCCAGAGGGGCTGATGTCATGCAGGGGAAAGAGGTCAGCCCAATCTCGGTATCTGAGGAGAAGGGGGTGTGTAGTTCCACATGTGCCTTTGACTCGTGTGTTTAGCGTGTCTCTAGCTTGGCCCATGTCCAGAAAATACAAATGTGGCTGGACTGGTTTAGAGATAAAGCCAACGACTGTGGCCTTCCTAAGGTCTAAGTCAGATGCAGGCATAAATAGCCCCGTCCACTCAAGAGTTCTCACCACTCAGGTTGGCCTGAAATACATATAAGAGAACATTCCTCTGCTGCAAATACACTTGTCTTCTTAAACTTAAACAGAGAGACAACTGTGCTTCTTCTGGGATTTCCTTCACAACCACCAGTGACAAATGACCTTTGTTCATGGATGCCCAGGATATCCCCCATACTGGTGCCATATGCGTGTATGAATTGCGAGACTTTGAATCTCCTTATTTATACCCAAACCTATCCTTCTATGTGCAGTGTTATTGTGTCTAGGAATATCAGTTGAAATGGCTTCTGCATACTGATGTAACCAGAATAGAAACAGTGGGAAGGATAAAATGTGTATCCCAGAGGCACTATTCTGAACCTTGTGAGCTATGTTCCTTGATGCTCAGTTTTTATTAACGGTTAAATTAAGAGTTAGATAAATTGAGTTAAGCCCCATCATGAAACAGTATAGTAACTGATGATGGCAAAGGATCGGTATCTCAGATATTGGGTGATAACATAGAGTAAGTTCTTAAAGGGCAAGCCAGTAACCAAGCGTATCCTCTCTTTCCAGGCATGATTAATTAAACTCTTTGGTAGTGAGGTCTTGGGAGGGGCCCTCACCGCCCTCACACCCAACTCAAGCAAATTCATTTTCAAAGAACACCTGCTTTTACGTTTATTTGCAGGAATCTTCTATTATTTAATTTCAGTTTTTCTCAAAATAATGGGGGGTCAGATATTGTAAATGTTTTACGGTGCAAGCCAGTGAATGCTAGGCTTGGAATGTCACGCGCCCCATCCAGAAACATTTTCTCATTGTTGTATTGCATTGAACAGCCAAAGCCTGGCCCAGACTAACAGTGAGCTGTGTAAAAGGTCAGGTGTTGTGTTTTCATCTTTTGTTTGTGTTATTATTTTCCTGGCTGATAAATGGTACTGTAAGCCTTAAATAGCTCTTTTGCATTCCTATGGGGATACTGTGTGCATTTTTATGAATCCGTCTTGGTTTACTTATTTTGTGCTTGTACCTCTTTATATTAAAATTTTGTATTTTCAGTGAGCCATTTCAAGTATGTGGCTTTTAAGTGTCGGTGCTTCTTGTGGTCATTGCACAGTCACTCTACTTTATTACAGAGTGCTGATGAGCACCTACAGGAAGATGGCCACCTACCCGAGGTTTTAGGAACCTGGCATTACTCCTGGTCTAGCTCCCAGTTGTGTAGAGAATCTGTGTGACCCTCATTCTTCCAGTGGTAGCAGAAGCCCTTAGAAAGAGAGTGAATAATTAATTCCTTTTTAAAAGCTACAGAGTCCTTTTCTTGCATTCCTTCCCTTCATTTGCCTGGCTTTACATTTTCTACAGGAGTAAGAAGAAAAACGAAAAGTAAGCATTACATAACAAAGATCCGAGCCTTAAAGCCTGGATGTAATAGCAGAAGACAGTACAGCCATGCCTAGAAGTGAGCTTTGGACTGATAGTAATACAGTGAAGAATTTGGTTGCAGAGAGTGATGTTTGTAGCAAATTAAATGTGGTGACTGTCCTGAGAAAGCTTTTGAGCACACTTCTGTGTGATAGATCTGATAGATGGTTAACATAATTAACCATGTTGGATTTGATGTCATGGTTAACTTTCAGCCAACAGAAAGATTAGAGGCGTGTTTCAGGTGTCCTGATTTATCTCTTTTTATTGTGGTTGCTATCTCCTTACTATCTTTGTATTCCTTTCAGTCTGATGCTCCCGTCCTTTGGTATTTTTCATAGCTTGACAGGCAGCAGTAATGGTTCTATTAGCTGTGGCCAATCTGCTGAGCTTGCTTTTTCCAACGAGCATGTCGTCACGGGTACTTTTGTGCAGTTCCTTATTAGTACGTGCCCTTTACTGACTCTGCAGGAGCCATCACCTAGAATTAAACATTTTCTGCTAGACCTGTCCTTACTCTGTGCAAAATGATTATAGTCCATTATACCACCTTCTTGCTGACAGCCAGATACTGCTGAGATTACATAACGTCCCTACAAATTTAAATATGATGCCACCTGGGTGTTTCAGGGTCTTTGATAACGAGAACCATTTTAGGAATTGATTTTCAGAGAACAGAATGTGATAGAGATTCCTTGAAATCATATTATGGAAACTCCTGGTTCCTATTATCTTGATCTTATCAGGAGCTAGAATCTTGATGTTTAGAGTAGTTGAAAACCTAACATACCCAAATGATGGCAGAACAGGATAGACTAACTCATAACAGGTCTGAGTTAGTTTATGCTGCCTCTGAAGAATGAAAAGCACCCAACTAAAAATGACAGATTCCAATTTCTCTAATTTTAGGGTTATCATTTACATCTCACTCCAAAAGTGTTTGTTTTTTTTTCTCTTTTTTCCCTTGTTTTGCTCAGCAACATCAGTTTCCTTTTTTTTTTTTTTTTTTTTTTTTTTTTTTTTTTGGCAAATTTGGAGTAAAGAACCCAGAATCTGGAATGGCCCCTAAGTTAGGAGAATTACTGAGAAAGATCAGTCATAGCAAAGGCAGGGCCCCTCTTGATGGCTGTCTGTCTGATAGCCCATGATTAAAATGAATTTTTTTTTTCTACTTCTCTCATATACATGCTTCCTCCTTCACCATCTGGGATCTCTTTCTCATTTAGCTCTTCTCTGTGAGCATTAGAAGCTTCATTCTCTTTTCTCGGGGTCATTGCCCGCCAAGTGTTCTCTGGGTCATTTGCCCGTCAGCTTATGTGTGTTCTTTGTCCATCCCAAAGAGTGGACGGAATGACCCTACATGCTCTGAAATCCAACTTAATGTCCTCCTGGGAAACTTCAGATTGTGCTTGTGGTATTTTGCAGAGATACAGTGAAGGCAATTCAAAGGAGATCTTTTTTCCTTAAAAAATGAATAAACAGAGTTGTTGCAGTGCTTCTGTGTAAGGATGGCGTATCTTCTCTATGTAATTCAAAGATGAACGGAGATACATGCCAAGTGACTGAAGGACCAAATGGGGAGATGTTGCCTTGCCTTGGGGGAGGGTTCTGCTCCAGATAGGAGAGGGTAGCTGACCATGATCAAGAGTAAAACTTTATAAAGCAGAGTAGGAGGAAACAACATAAACACAGTTTAGGAGCACAGAAATGGCTTTGAACTCAGGTTTCCGTTGTGAATTAGGAAGCTGAAGTATAGGACAGAATATTAGGGGAGGGTACTGGGATGGCAGGTAACTTGGAGCCATCTGAATACCATGAAAAGATGTTTTGACTTTATCCTGCAGGGAACAAGAAGTCATCAACAGGTTAGCAAGTGTAATCATCTGATATGTGTGTTATAGGAAGATAATTCTGGCAACAGAGGGATTAGGGGGAGGCATATGTAAAGATGAATAGATAGAGTTCAGTGAATAGATGGGGACATGTTGTGTTCATGAAGGTAAAACCGTAAAGGTTATTCTGTGGTTCCTATTTTGGACAATGGAGTAGACAGGGATGCCAATAACCGAGATGAAGAGGACTGCATTAGACACGAAGTCCTATTACCACTGCATTTCTTTCTCCCTCTACTTGTTCGACCTTGTTGTATCATGTTTGGGTTTATGAACAAGACATATTTTTTATGTGATTCATTTTCAATGCTGACTTGGAGAATCTGTGATAGGAACCAGAAGACTATCAACAGTGTTGTATTTCCATGTAAGGTCACCCAATTTCTAACTTGCACTTTACAGAATATTTGTGTATAACTAATCTTTCCACTGGTTTTTCCTTCTCGGCTGTTAGTTCCCTTTTAGTGTATTGCCCATGGACCTTTAGGGATCCTACGATAGGCCAATGCCACATTAAAATTTAAGGCACTGCTTCATCAAAACCACATGTTTCATTTCCTGAGGGTTGTCAGCAAGCCAGGGAAAAGAAAACATGTCAGATTTGTATTGCAGTTGTTGGTGCTTCTTTCTTAACTGTTGTTTTACCAGGATGGTGCTTCTGAGTAGCTGCTTCTCCAAAGAAGCCCAAAGAACACGTCCAGCAACAAGGAAAATGTCAAAACTTCATCGGGAGTTTTGAGAAAGAGCTACAGTGATTTAAGTGCTTAAGCTCTTGGATCATCTTAAGCACATCAAACAATATTAACATGCTTTTGTGTGGCTATGGTTTTTTTTTTTCTTTTTAAAAATTAAAAATGACAGGTCAGACTAAGCCAAACATTGAGTGGCTTTTTGAATTAATATTAAATGAGATGAAGTGACTGCCGTACCTTAAAATAATAAGGATCATGACTTGGGAAAATGTAGAATTTTCTTCAAATTTGGCTTCTGGTTTATATCTGACTAGAAAAGCTATTATTTTCTTTTATCTTCCAATCTGTTCTCCCCCCCATCTCCGTCACCACTCCCTCCCATCTCCTTTCTTTCCCTTCAAGCATTATTGCTGTATCCTTCTCATTATTCATGCCCCATAGATGGCTTCACTCTGAGCTGACCATTCTTTAAAACCTAATGGCAAATCTTAAGGTCTACTCCATTTCGTAACCACATTAAAAGCATGGAGGCACTATCATGTATTTATTTATTTATTTATTTATTTTGAAGACCTATATTGAATTTAGATTCATAAATATTCATTATGGATTTTTTAGAAGGGAAGAAGAACTCATAATAAGTCAGCAGATTGTGTCATATTATGGCTAGAATGCTCTGGGACAGGGATAATCTACGCAAATAAAACAAATGCACTGAACACTGAGACAGACTGGAACACACCTTATAGGAGTAAACGTATGTTTTTTAAAAATGCATCACAGCAATATACTTTGTCAATAATCCATCATTAGGGCAATCAAGCCTCTAGCATATCCAGTATATTAAAAGCCATTCCGGAGCTTATTCCCGTCATGCTCCACTTTGGGCAATATTGACCTGTAGCATCACTCTTGGAAATAAGAACCAGAAAGTTTCTTTCTTTGGACCTGTACCCAGAAGTGGATACATCCCAACCAAGAATATGTAGAGATTTCCAAATCACCAAACACTGTAGACCATATGACTTGAAGGAGGCTATTGTTAGAGAAGTCTTAGAGGTACTCTCATCTGATTTTTTATTATTTTCAGAAACTGGAATTTTCAACTTGATTTCCCAACTCTACTCTAGATTTTTCTCTTATTTGTCCCAACTCTAACAGTCAGCGTGTATATAAGCAATGCAAATACATTTCCACTTTAGTATTAGAAGGATAAAAACATAAAGAAACTTAACATACCCAGCTCAAATAAATTTATAGCTAAACTTTTTTTGCATGTTTAATTGGTTTTAAATTTAAATATTTAACTAATTAATGTATCTGTCACAAAGAGAGAGAGAGAGAGAGCACAAGCAGGGGAAGCAGCAGGCAGAGGGAGAAGCAGGCTTCTGCTGAGCAAGGAGCCCAATGAAGGACTTGATCCCAGAACCCTGGGATCACGACCTGAGCCAAAGGCAGATGCTTAACCGACTGAGCCACCCAGGCGTCCCTGGTTTTAAATTTATATGTCACTTTCTTATAAAAGCCTGTGAAGCAATTTACATGCTTACTATCCAATGCTTACTTTGTGCCCACTATTGTTTTATTTTATTTATTCATCCCCACCACTTTATAAGAAGTCACTGAAATTCCTGTTTCAAAGCTAAAGCAACTGAAACTCATAGATGTTAAGTAGTTTTTCCAGAACTCAAGGCTAGTACCACTTACACTGGTAGAACTGGAGGATAAGTCCAAGTCTGTAAATATGGTAGTATATATCTTCCCCAAAGTACAAAAATATGAATATAAGACCATCAGGGCAGAAAGAGTGGTCATTGGTATGTAAGTATTATCTCCTCAGAAATAGAAATAAATTAGAGGATAATTAAACTGAACAGATATTTATATCTTTAAAGTGTAAAATACTCAATGTATGTCTGTTAAATTTTTAAAGTTAAAACGTTATCATTTACATTATCCTCCCAAGACGATCAATCTATATGAGCATTCGTCCATCTACTGTGCACGTGCTGTGTGTGGATCAGTGTAGGAGAAGACTATGTGACAGAACGTGCTTTGGATACTCGAGAAGCCTCCAGTCTAGTATGTGGACATTTAGAAATTCTGGAAACGTCTTAGAGGAGGTGTTTCAGGTCAAGTTGTTGAAGGAACAATCCATGCATATCTTTGAGAAGTAGCGGAGTCTCGTGGTTAAGCATGGTTGAGAATGCAGGTTTGGAGTTAAACTGCTGGTATTTAAAGTTTTGTTCAACCACTTATTAACTGATGGTCCCTGCGAGTTCCTTATCTCTCTCTGCTTCCATTACCTCATCTGTCAAATGAGAATAACAAATAAAATCTATTTCATATAATCGTTTCACAAACACTTCTCGAGCAGTTTCTATGCGCTGTGTAGTGTCCTAAGCGCTCTCCAAATTGTAAGTTATTGAATTCTCAGAAGCGCTAGGTGGGTCCTATTATTATTCATATTGAGAGAATAAAAGGAGTTGATGTGTACAAAGTATTTAGAGCAACAACTGGCACATAGTAAGTACTCAATAAATATTATCTGAAGCAAAGAAGTAAGGGAAAATATTGGAAGCAGAGGAAATGTCATGTTCATAAGCTATAGAGACAGGAGTAAATACATAATATATCCTTGCTGAAGCCACACTCATGAATTTGGTTCTGGTGAGCAACAAAAAGAAACTCTCGAGTGGAATATGGTTCAATGACTTTAATTTCCATTGTCAATATTTGAGATATGCCCAGTTATTTACATTTTAGTGACTTGAAAGTAGTGCCAATTATCTCATTTACATTTTTCTTTTCAGTTAAGTAGCTAATCTACTTGTGAAAAGACATGTATTCATCATGGAGTTTTATAGTGATGTGAAAGAAAAAGTCATGAAAAAGATGTGACTCATAGATGCGTGTTTTTCGGAGTTAACTCTTGGGGGGCGGGGAATGAGTGATTAAAGTTGCCTACTAAAGTTCCAAGAGCCTAGTCTCTAGTTAGAGTGGCTTTTTTAGAGTGGTTGTTCACTTTTCTCTACCCACAATATACATATTTACTATTATGTAAAACTATGGGTACCCAAGATTTTTTTCTGGTTTGTCTGGCAATCACAGGGCTCTGTGTACAGTGTCCCTTAACCCTGACCCTGAGTTTGTGTGTGCATGTGTGTGTGTGTTTAATACCATAGATAATCAATAGTGACATTTAATCAACAGGTTTCTTATTCATTTGTAATAGTCATTTGACTATGTTTTATAAAGTTTCTTATGGTCTCTGAGCCTTGTGTCAACTTTTTGAGTGTTTCTATTATGATTTTGTTGTTAACTAACTTGGACACAAAGTTTGATGCCTGAGTTTAGTCCAGACCTAACCCACATATGTGTGCAGATGCTCGGGAATCTGCTATTTGTTTTATGACTTCATCTTTTCAAACTGGAGTAATCTGTCCAGCTGCCATTCTGTTCTGTTTAGTTCTAGAGGGAAAGGGGGTTGGGAGGAGCTGATACGAGGGATTGTGTGTGTTGAAACAGAAAGGAGTCTAGCCAGGAAACCACATTATAGGCAGGAAGAATAGATGTATAATTCCATACTCCATCCCACAAGCATTAATTAAATATCTGATGTAAATCAAATACATATAAACATATAAGTGTGGAAAGTTGTCCCTTCGGTTTCCTAGTTACCAAACAAGTACCCGGATGTATACCACAGGTCAAGAAAGCAAATGGTATAGATTGGCAGAGAGAAAGTTCAGGGGTGGTGTTAAAATCTTCCAAGTTGTAAGCAAATCTGGAGGGTAAAATTTCAACTAATAAATCGGATTTCACTCTTCAGAATTAGAGTGGTTAGTAGATAGAGTATCAATATATCCACACTTAGAAGTGACAACCTGAGCGCACAGATGCCGCTTTATTTCATGAAGCAATTGACAGCAGTAAACTAATTGATGTCCGCAGAGTACTTCTTCAAATGCCAACCGTCAGAAACAGTCTCAGAACTCTCCTAACAGTAATAAAGGGTAATTCCTCTACAGCGAGGGGTCTAGATTGAAATCTAATCACATGTCATAATTTTAAATAGGTGAGAATATTACAGTACTGCCAGTCTATGTTTTTAATAAACTGGGAGAGAAAGAAAAAAAAAAAAAAAGAACCAAATAATCTGCATGATCCACAGTTTTTAGAAATATGGCTACTAAAATGTAGGGACCTTTATCATCTCATTGCATACAGTTTTCTCTAAAAGAGAAGAGGGATGGAAACACATTGATGATATATTGTCATGTGGACCATTTTATGGCCTGCATTCTTTACGATATGACAGTTGCTCCATTGACACCATGTTGTTTATTGGCTAGGAGACCAAATAGGCTAGTAAATCATGACTGCGTGTCCAGCCAATCAGAATCCCCTCCCCAGTTTCATGACGTGCTAATTTTTTTAAACTTATTTATTCTGCTCCCTTTCGTTTTTTTCTTTGTCAGTCTCTGTTTTATAGCAGTCTTTTCTTTAATAGACTCTCATCCCGAGACGTTTTAAAATGCACCGCATGTCAGATCCAATTCAACTATGATACCTAAATGCACGTTATTTAAATTAAATATGAATGCTTTGAAAAGTGTATACTTATATCATAATTGCCTGAAACTACATTTCCAGATTATGTACGTTGTAAGCTTGAATCTTGTCAATGTATTCAAGACCCAAAGTTAGGTTTAAAAAAACCCAGAAAATAAATTATTCATATCACATACGTCTATACATCTGATAGTGTAATTAGCAATCAAAAGTACTACATATGGTGATGTAATAGAGACATTATAATTTTGTACATCCTGCTGTTGATGGATTTAGGTACCACATTTTGCACATTTTCTATTTCATTATTTTGGACTAAAAAAAGATAGAGATAAAATAACATATTTTCTTTATTTTAGTTCTTTTTAAAATCATCCCTCATGCTTCTTTTGCTTTCTTTCCGTGTCTGGCTCTCATTTCCCCAGTTTAGGTAGACTTGTTTTTCTTTATTTCTCTTTACTATTTCCTGCTCCGCAGCACTAATACTAAATAATAACAGTAGAAATCTTGGGCCCAGATCTGGGGGGTATTGCAGAGGTCAATGAGGTTATTTCTCTGCTTTTAGTTAGCTTTTAAGCTATTCCAGAATGAGAATTATTTATGTTTTTCTCAATATCCCTATGAATTTCTTGTATTTCTCAAATGATGTTTGTTCTTATTTTTCTAAATGTTTTATGTATTCCAACATAGCTTTCTCTAGCTAAAATAGTCCTCTCTAAATCTTATTTCCTCATAATGCCTCCAAAATTTCACAACTTTCTTCTCTTCCACTCATTTCACTCTATTTACTAGATAGTTGGACTTTGTTATATGCAGTAAAAGTGCATATACTCTTAGTAAAGTGAGAGCATTTCATCAAAATAATCATTCTGAAAGTATGCATGTTCGGGGATCTCACCATTTCATTTTTCCCCACAAGCAGACTTGCATTAGTGACTGCGTTTCCTTTGCTGTCATTTGCACGGCTAGATCTCTCGTGTACCCATACTGTTATCTATGATATTTCAACTTCCTCTCCAATTGACCAGATGTTACTCATCAGCTTCTTCTACTCATGCCTGGGCAATTAAAAGAACAAAGAGAATCAAAATTGAAATTTAATCATATAAGAGAGTTTTCTGTTCTATGCTGCCATCTTAAGAACTATTCAAGAAAGCAAAAGGTGTATGGACTTGATTAATTCAAAGAACTGAGTTCAAATCTTGATCCTGGCATTTAGGAGCTAAGCGATGAAAATATCTGCTGTTAAATGGATGTTAACAGTTTTGCATAGAGTAATGTAAGTTTTAAACTGAATGAGGTATATAATTTTTGTAGAATTCTGGGCGCAAGTTCCCAGTATAACAATAAGGTCATGGATATGACCATGCCAAGAGATTTTAAAAACAAATTTTCTCCTATTATTTCAGTGGCTGGTAAGATTATTCTTAATTGATTGATTAAACTAAAACCAAAACCAAATATAAAACATAAGGGCCTCTACTCACTGTGAGCACCTCCCCTCTCAGGCTGACTCCGAACCAAAAAGAGATGGATTAGAGTCAAACTCAGCTACCATTTACCTGGTAAACGGTAGGCTGAGAGAAGGCCCATTTCCTTTCCTCCTGGTGGGAACAAGTCTAATCTGTGTAAAATGGAAGTGAAACACCCATCCATAGGGTTACTTCTGATACCACCATCAATAATATCTCTTTGTCATGCTCTACTAGGAAGTGTTCTTTCTACTAATGAATTCTGTCCCTAAAATTAAAGTTGTATGGATGGTTCATATTTCAGATGTCTTATGATTTTCATATTAAACAAAATTTAATATATGCTCCTTCATTGAGATCTAGCCACATATGAATCAGTACTTAGTGATTTGTCATTTTAGTAAACACTCCAAAGTGGCCCTTCAAAAAAGCACAGTAACTCACACATGACTAAATGGGATTTGTTAAATTTCCTTTGAGAAAAAAAAAAAATACAAATTTATTCACACCTAGAAGTGAGCTCAGTATCGCAAGTTGAGGCAGGATTGTGAACTTTTGCTTTTGCTGTGGTTGAATGAAATTGGATGTTGGCTAAAAATGATACAACCTATCATAACATAAAAATAGATCCTGTGATTCCACTTTTGGAGAATTTTCTCTCACTTATCCATCCAGATGCAGCAGGAACAGTGTCTAACTTCTAGACTCCTGAAAAGTTGTTTTTTTTTTCTTCCTTACTTTTATGCAAGTAGGTATGTTATGTGTACCCTGAAATTAGCTATCTTTGTGGGCATTTGCTGATTCTTGGTTAACAACGTGATGTCATGTTAACTAACAACCGTGAAGCCTGTTGCTCTTTTATTGATCAGTGTTCAAATAGTGATTAGAAAGCTCTAATGATTCCTGATCGCAAGCCTAGTATTTCTGAATCTGACCTTCCTGCCCATCACTACCATTACTAACTAATTTGGTGATTATCTCATAATATTATTGTTAGGAGTAAATAAAATCAAAGTATAAATTCAACCCAGTGTGTATATGTGCACACATGTGCCTGCTTAAAGAAATTTCCAGCCATCCATTCATTAATTTAAATCAAGAAATATTGATGAGTCTGCTGTGTGCCAGGAATTGCCATACCATGGATATGAAGATACAAATAAGGATGCAGTCCCTCTCCTGCAGGCTGTCCCTGGCTAGTGAGTAAGACAGATAAGGATATTGACAGATAAGGATATTGGCTAAGGATATTGACTAATGTGATCAACACAGTAATGGAGGGAGTAGATTCAGTCAGTAGAACCATTGTGGAAGGTCAACATTTTCAGTCTACGTCAAGAGAAGCAGACTTTTTGCATTTTCTACCACAAGGTATCTGTAGATGAAAGGTAGAAGCTTGTTGACATCCAGTGTGGAGGGCAATTCTTCACTGATTCAAGCAAGAACAGCCTATATTTGTGAGGCTACTTACTGAACTTTAAGGGGAGATATTCTCAATGCTCAAAAGTATATCTGGAGCACATGTGGGTGTGTGTGTGTGCATGTATGTATGCACACACATATGCATAGATAGAGGTCCTATTACTTTCCTAATGCTGCTCTAAGAGTTAACCACAAGCTGAATGTCCAATATCCCAAATTTATTCTTACAATTTTGGATGTCAGAAGTCTGCAATGGGTCTCAGTGGGCTTAAATCAAGACACGAGAAGGGATGGATTCCTTCCTCATGGCTCTAGGGGAGAATCTGTTCTTGCCTTTCCAGCTTCTAGCTCCTGGACATATTTCCTGGCTCAGAGTCCCTTCCTCCATCTTCAAAATCAGCAAACGACAGTCCATGACCCTGGCACTGATGGTTTCTGCCTTCTTTTTCCACGTGGAAGAGACTGTGTGGTTACCTTAGCCTACGTGGGTAATCCAGGACAATTTCCTCTTTTACAGTCAGCTGCTTGGCAACCATAATTCTGCCAGCAACCTTAATGTTACCTTACCCCCAATGACACATTCATGGATTCCAGGGATTACAACGTAGACACCTTTGAGTGGACTTCTATTTTGATATTACAGATGTGTATTTTTTTTTTTTTTAACCATTAAGGATTGGACATTAGGGAGAAAAATGTTTAAAAAAAAAAAGGCAAGGAACTGAGAGTACTTTCCATCTGCACAGTTGAGAGATCAGGACTTGAATCTCTTGTTAAGAAACTTCCCTGTTACATATATTTTATATTGAGACAAAATTTATGCAGGTAAACAAATGGAAAGTATCATATAAATATCATATAAAAAGGAGGGAACTCATATTCTGCACATTTTGTGTGAAGGACAAACACAAGAATGATCTCTGTGAAATAAGTATGAAGTGGTGCATTTTGCTGATGGGACCCCGAATCCGGGGTGATGAGAACATAGTTACAAACTTCAGAGCTCATTTGAAATTGCGATCTATCCTGCATTTTAAAAAAATATCATTTTTCTTTCTATTTTTTACATGTCCAGGGAAACTCTTCAATATTAATAAACTAGCACTACAATATAACACTTACCATGTGCCCAGCACTCTTCTAACTGCTTTATGTACATTAATCATTTACTCATCACCAGGGCTGGTTGCTTAGGTATTGGCCTATGTTGTCATACAGGGTCCCATGCTGAGAAGGGCCTCCACCTGGTTTAATTCTCTGCTGTCACCATCTTGAAATTCTTGATCATTTTTGAACAAGTCGCCCTTCATTTGCATTTAACACTAGGCCCCATAAATGATGAAGTTGGTTCTGCTTATTGCACCAAATCAATGCATTTAATAAAGTTATTATTAACATTTTATAGAAGAGAAATTGAGGCGCAGAGGGTTACCTTGCTGAAGTTAGACTGCTGGTCTATAGGAGAGCCAGGATTTGAATCAGAAGAAAATGAGCTCTGAACTACTCCAATCTCTTGCTGCTTTGAAGGCAGAGATAATGTCTTCTGAAATGTGTCTTCTTCCCAACTATGACCCACTGTCTGCTACATGGTTACCTTTCACTAAGTGCCTATTGAATTGAATTATATTTGATGGGCTTTGGTATAAACATTCATTTCATTTTCAATAGAGATGAAAGTAAAAAAACAAACAAACAAAAAAAAACCCTGAATCTCTTCTAAGACATTTGTTCAAACAGACCTAAATCGGCTTTTTCTCTTTGCATAATCATCTGTCTGAGGATATTCCCTTGTTCAAAGTCCATTATTTATTATTTATTAGTTAAATTTATACAGCAAGATATTCTGGAGAAATCTGATAAAACTGCAAAAAGCAATATTTCACCACTGTCCTAATTTATTTTTGAAATATTTAGACCTTAGGGGAGCAAAATAAAAATATTTAGACTCTAGAAACAGTAGTTTTATATAAATCCATTAATAATATTGCTTTAAGAAGTGTAATTACATGCACATTCAACAGGGTAAGACGTAGGAAAGACATCTATAATAATAAACCAGTAGGGGGGAGGTGCGGTTGAGAGAGTTTGTTGGTTGTTAGGCTTCCAATAAATTTAATATGCATCTTCTGGGGTCTGTTATGTGCCACATGCTAGGCTGTGAGGAAAATTCAGTGATAATTTTATTAGTAATAACAATATAAAGTTATCCTCAGGGAGCATTGAATCCCATGGGCTGAGAGATTAGATCATACAGAGGTCTCATCACAGTGTCTATGCAGGGGCTGGAAGAAAGGATATAGTAAGAGCCCTAGGCCAGGGATTGGACTTTTTAAGGTTTATCCTACCAGCTGATAACACAGATAAACTTGGGCAGCTCAAAGCCATTCCACCATCTGAAAAGTGGGGTTCATAATATCTGTTCTATTTACTTCACGAGGTGATTTAAGTACTAAATGGATCCATGAAAATGAAGGCATCTTGAATATATATTTTAAAGGGCGGTGGATGTAGGTATTAAATTAAGGAATTTTTCTTTCACTAGGTGTAGCTCTAAATAAGACATGAACAATAATATCATAAAACTTAAAAAAAAGGTTTATTTTGCATTAAGCACAGCTACATTCTTTTAATCCCTACTTTACTACCTTATATAATCTATATTAGGTTGACTCAGATAGTTACTGGACCAAAACAGAAAGATGGAAGATGTTAGTCGTGCTAATATATTTTAATCCTCAATTTACTATTTTATGTCATCCATATTTGGTTGACTCACATAGTTAATAAAGAAGCTAAAACATGAAGCCAACTTATTTGATTCATTTCATCCCTTTATTGGGTATATATTTTTTATAAGGTACTGCAGGTAAATCAGAAATGAATAAGCTGTAGTTTATGCTTTGACAGAGAGCAGTCCACCAGTGATAAGAGAGACAAAATGCATGCATACAAGACCACAAGCATTAAGTGCTACGGAAAGATACAAATTCACAGGAGGAAGTATGCATATGAAGTTGAAGAGTATGCAACTAACAATCTGGAATGTATATATGTATTTGTGGTAAGAAAAAACAGTTTAATGTCAAGCAGTGTGGAAGAAATAGAATGTATAGGGGAAGGTATTATCATTTGATTGAAAACTCCTGTTATTTTATAAGGAATAACTGGTGGTGCCC
Organism: Lontra canadensis; assembly: GCF_010015895.1. NCBI lineage: Eukaryota > Metazoa > Chordata > Mammalia > Carnivora > Mustelidae > Lontra > Lontra canadensis. The sequence goes on along the minus strand of NW_022630995.1, from coordinate 42,704,800 downwards.
AGGAGAGTGTCTGTATTGGTGAGTTTTTTCATAGCCACATTTACTGGGGTTTGTAAAAACTTAAATTTCTCTCCTCAGAGTTTTATTGTGAAGAGTAATGGTTTTGAAAACGTGATCAGTAGATCCAGGAATAAAATAATAGTATGATAAAAACCCGTGGCCTGGAGGTTATGATAATGGGAAAAGAAAAAAAAAAAAAAGTCTGGCTTTCTCACTGGTTCATGTCATTTCAAGATGTTATTACAATACCTGCAGGTCTCAAACACCAGAGATAAAGATCCCTGAAGAATACACCCATTTACGTTACTGTGACCTTGACCGCCCATCAAATTTACTCCCTGTTTAACTCTACTAGCTGCGCCTAGTGCCTTGGAGTTCTTTATAGCTGACTCACTTTCAAGCCATACTGGCCTGCACAGTATGGCATGCGAGGCTCCTCTTTGAGACACAAAACATTTAACAATGAGAAGCTAGCTTTTGTTTGTCAGTTATTTTCGAAAAGGAAGTACCAAGCGACAGACACATCAAATCCAGGATGGTTTGGAATATAAAAACAGCAACTTTTTTTTGTTTTATTTTTTTTAAATGTTGAATCAGCAATTGTATGACAAAGTAGTCGAACAACAATTTCAGGAGCAAATATTCCCCAAAGCAGCAGGTTAGACCTGCACAGAAATTATTAAAATGACTCAGGGCCAAGGGCTTTGTTCTTGCTGCCCACCTGCAGTGTGTGGTAATGCCCTTTTAACGTTCTATCAAGGGCCCCACATTGGATTGTCTGACTTGACATTGGACACTACTATGAGGAGACAAGCATGCAGAGAGAGTGATTAATGTAAGCCCTTCTGCAACAGCCAGAGGCTTCAGGAATTCTTTTCTGCAGCATTCCAGAGATAATTGCCCACCATTTTATCTAGGAAAGTGTTAAGTCATTTAAAAAGCTATGGCACATTGTGACACAGGAGAAGTTGGTGTTACACAGGGAAGGACATCAGAAACAAAATGGAAAGTGGGGGATTAAAAAACAAAACAAAACATATGCAAGTTTGTAGACTCTTTGTGGGTGGGCTAAGTTCACTTCACCAATGTCCAGCCATCTTTCAGGTTGAGAAACTCAAAGGTTTTCTGCAATTTCTCCTTTGCATTCTGACAGACTTGCCTGAGTTCTCTGAAAAAGGTACTGTTTTATAAGTTGAATCTAGTATACTTGCAAGAGGACAACTTATTTTCTCAAATTTCTACAAATTAATTCTCATTGTATTGTTAACATCTCTATAAAAGAAGCTGGAATATAAGGCACTAAACGAAGTGCATACTTTAAAAATAATTGATTAGAAATATGTGTAACATTATTGTGTTTGAATCTATTACTGTCTTATATGAGACTAATTCTGCTCCAATTTGGCATCCACAATCCACAAGAGCATTTTAGGCTCCAAAATATTGTAGCCAAATATCCTCTTCATCATGCTGGGGCTGGGGGCTAGGGGAGATAATCGACTTCAGTTGTGTTCTGAATGCCTGGGCTCTCCATATGGCCTATTTTCCATTGGCAAGTTAGTCCTTAAAATCTTAGGGGATTCCACTACATATGCATAAGTATTATAAATTAATGTTCTAATGTGCTTTGAGGCTCTTGCTGGATGAATGGCAGGCAAAAGGAAAGAAAACGAAAAACATATTTTTTAAAGAAATCATAGGCATGTGGTTCTCCCCAAGCATCGGAATTAGGAGTCTGAAGAGACTCAAGAACAAGATCCTTCCTTTTCTGGAATGAAATCTTGGGAGGTATATAGAAATGAGGCATTTTCCTGATAACTTTCACTTTCTGAAGTGCTGTGATCATTCCAAACTCTTTGCCTCATTCTTATCACCATTTTCCAAACACATTTGAAAGTTTTTTTTTTTTTTTTCCTTTATAGTCTTAAATAAAAACAGAAAAAAAAAAGTGCATTTAGCTACATGGAAATGATCCATCAGAAGGCTCATTTGGGGAAGGGGAAAAAAAAAAAAAAAAAGCACTTATTTGACAAGCCCGTCCCTGGCTTTGATACAGCTGCCCAAGAAGTCCCAGAATCCTTTCTTTTCTCTTTCTTTCCTGTCTCCCTGCTTTCCTCCCTCTCTCCCTCCCTTCCTCCATTCTTTTCCACCTTTAGTGAAGATTCAGATCCCCTCTCTTTATATGTTCTCCAGAACTGTAAAGCACTGTGGGTCTTATTTTCTGTTGTAGGGCAATGATTTACAGGAAAAATATTTCAACCAAGGGCCACCAAATAAAGGCTAGCATCCAGGAGTTCCCTCTCAAATCAGGGGCCAACTTTTCTTGCAAATTGATTTGCCATTCACACTTTTAGAAACCTAATAGTCATTCAAGGACTGTAGGATCAAAGCAGACTTCCTCTCTTCCTTCTTCTGGGTATTTGTTTCCAAGTAATCCAGCAATAGACATAGACCAGATAAAACCAAGTAACAATGGAATGCTAGTGCTGTAAGGACAGACTGAATTTCCAACATTGCGTCACCAGTGAATAATTTATATGTATATATTACATGTAGTATTATATAATCACTATAGATGTAGTAATTGCTGTATATTATGTAGTATACATAGTTTCTATATCTAATATGACCAAAGAATCACTAAACATCTTGATCTTAATTGTTAGTATTCATTAGCAGACTTCAGGTCACATAAAGGAAAAAGGGGACTTGTGGTCGGGCTGACCCCAGTTCAAGTCCTCAAACTTCTTGAACCTCATTTCTTCATCTATAAAATGAAGTTAACTCTTCATAGTTTGTATGGCTATTGGGAGGATTAAAAGTCACAAAATATGCTAAGAACCTGACCCAGTGTCTGGCTCATGGAAATGCCTAATAAATCGCAGATAATAAATATTACTATTTCATATGATGCAAATTGAGTGATAATTACTAGTCTCCTCAGTGCTTCTTTAGGGGTGCGGGTCGGGGTAATTTTTATTTTTGCCATAGAGACTGTGATGAGGGAAATGTAACACTTACTGAAGGTCACCCAGTAAGTCACTCTCTGTCATTAGGACTTAAGGGTTTTCAGCTTGGCTGTCTAATTTCGGTCCATTAGGCCACAAAGTCATCAAAACAAACCAGAAAAGAGCACCATCAAAAAGCAAAAGTAATAAAATCAAAGGATCCTGGAGCAGTATTGTACTAAAAGCCATCTGCTATCTTCATCCGCATTCTCAACCCTCTTGAAATGTTATTTGTAAAGTCTTAAAAGGCTTGACTGGAAACCTTCATGCCTTTTTAAAGATACAGTATATCTTTTGCTGACTCATGCATGCTGAATAAAGAATTGTAATATAGATTTTTGAATATACATCAGAGAAATGTCAATACTTTTTACATTGCCAAAGCCCTTAGGCTTTTGCTGTTGAGAAAGAAGTTTTATGATTAGCTAAGCAAATGATTGTTGATACAGTGATAATGGTGATCAGAGGGTGTGTGTGTATTTGTGTGTGTGTGTGAGAGTGGGTTTATTTCTGTGTGTGTGTGTGTGTGTGTGTGTGTGTGTGTAGGAGTGGAGATAGTTGAATAAAAGTATTTGCATCATTTAAATGAATATAAATATGGATATGCATATTATTTCAGTTATTTATTTATTTTTTTATATCCCGTGTTCCTTACCAGTGTGCTAAAATTTCTGTGCCATAATCAGGTGAATTAAAAAAAAAAATACAAAACTGCTGTCTTAGCATTTCCACTTGACTTTGGTGCCTTGTCTCCCCGCTTTGCTCTGTCAGATGCCCTTATTCCTCCCACTCCTTTCCTCATTTGGGCTTGGCAGGAACACTTTTGCTCAGTGCCAATGTGGTAACCTTACACTCGCTTACTTAAGTGGCTGATCTCATCCCTTCCTTTATGTGGTTTGTGGGATTTTTTTCCCCATTTTGGCTTATTACTTCCTTCTACCACCTTGTAGATTCACCTCTCTCATTGTATTTCCATTATTGTGTTATCTTTTAAAAATAAAACAATAAATATTTAAGACACAAAGCCTCTTTAGTTTCAGTTGTGGGGACAGATATTTTTATATGAACAAAAATGAAGAGGAATAAAAATGGATTTCTCCAAGGTTCATAAAGCCCCGATGAGGCAAAGGGCACATTCTCAAGTTACAGGATTCTACTTGTCCTATTTCTGAGGAGCAAAAAAAAAAAAAAAAAAAAAAAAAAAAAAATTTTTTTGCAGATATTTTAAGAGATGGCAAAACAGAGAAGCAAACCAAAGTCATCACAAAAGGCTCCCAGTGTAGACCCAGCCATCTGCATATAGTTCACAGAACTCTTCTGTTTATTTATGAGTCGTGGAATGTGTAAAGCCAACTTCTAGCTGTAAAAGGACATACAGTTGCTCTCATATAATTTCTTTGCCCCCTCCCTTTTTTTCCCTGCAAAATCAAGAGTTTCCTTTCTCATATGCAGAAAAGCAATGTCATGCAAAAGGATCCAGTTTTGGGGAATCTGAATTTCTTTGCTAAAACATTTAAAATGACAAATTAAAAAAATAAGTGTATTACGTGTTTGAAGCAGGAGTATAGAATTTAAATTAATGCAACTGATCTTGATATGTACACATTGAAGTACCTCACCGGCCAGAATATTTCAGAACAGCTCTAATGTACTCCTGAAAGAAACAGAATTAAATTGGAGATAGAAACATTAATTTTCTGCTATAATTTGGTTCTTTTCAAGATAACAATCTTCGATTAAGACAGGCACAAAGGAAGACAATGAAAGAAGCCATATATTTTACCTTAAGACTTCACAAGCTACTTCCTAGTAAGATTTTTCCAAAGGTTTTTATAGGGAAAAATGATTTCTCAAATTTCATCATGATATAATGAGTTCAAGGAGCTAAATTGTTTATACATTAAAAAAAAATTAAATGCCTCTGCCATTCTCGTTCGGCAGTTCTGTGCTCTATCTTTCTAGTTAAAAAGAACATTATGTTTTGCAGGCCAGCAACTTCCTTGATATGTTTTAGTTTAATCTATCCAAAACATTACCCTCCAGACATTCTAAGAAAGTTGTTTCTCTGACATGATGTGATTTTATGATCTCTCTGAGACATTTTCAGCCTTAAGCATTAAACACAAATAGATGGAAGTAGGTGATAGCTTGAGTGTTTGACCTCTAAATGTGGGTTTGGAATTACCCCTCTGAAGATGTGAAAATGTAAAGTGATACATAGACCCAGGAATATAAAAATATAAACAAATGTCATACAAGACCAGGTCAGGATTATCTAACTCCTGATCTGAAACCAAATTCTCTTTGTCTACCTATAATTTCCAGTGGATCTTACCTGACATCTAGGGATGAATATGAACCAACCTGAAGATGTTACTACCCACAAAAAAGTGTGAAGTGAGTTTCATATTCTCCAAAGTTTTCTATTGCCAGACAGAAAATCTTCCTAACTATCCATCGAAGACATTCACCCCTAGAAGACATGTCAGCAGGTAGCTATAGGTCTTTTAGGAATGCAGAGTCGGAGGAAGAATTTCATGGAACATCGGAAGGAGAAACATAAAGACCACTGGTCATATGAGTTGGCTGTGAGAGCAAAGGGAGGCGTGATGTGGAAAACAAAATGGCAATAGCAAACACTAAGCCTTGTTTTTTTTTTGCCTCTGCTTTTAGCAACCATTTTAACTATCTGTACTGTGTTAGGGATGATATAAACCCATTGGAAGTGATTTCTGCATCACTCATAATATTTTATATCATGCTGTATATACTAGGTTGGGAAACCAGAAATTACCTGCCCTTAAGGGAAGAAACTTACTGAACACTGAACACATAGAAACACATAATGAAGACATATTAAGCTACATGGAAGCAGATGCCCAATTGTCACTTCTTCCAGGGTCCTATCCTTTTTTTTTTTTTTTCATTTTATTTCATTTTATTTCTTTTCAGTGTCCAGAATTCATTGTTTATGCACCACACCCAGGGCTCCATGCAATACGTGCTCTCCTTAATATCCACCACTGGGCTCACCCAACCCCCCACCTCCCTCCCCTCCAAAACCCTCAGTTTGTTTCTCAGAGTCCACAGTTTCTCATGGTTCGTCTCCCCCTCTGATTTCCCCCAACTCACTTCTCCTCTCCATCTCCCAATGTCCTCTCTGTTATTCCTTATGCTCCACAAGAAAGTAAAACCATATGATAATTGACTTGTCTGCTTGATTTATTTCATTCTGCATAATCTCTTCCAGTCCCGTCCATGTTGATACAGAAATTGGGTATTCATCCTTTCTGATGGAGGCATAATACTCCATTGTGTATATGGTTCTATCCCTTTTTATTCATTCTGATGATATCATTTCTCTCTTTTAAGAGAAAAGTTGGTAGTTTCTTTGTGGGATTTGATTAATGTCTATTTTCTATACGGGGTTGTGTGTTTTTTTTTTTTTTAAATGGAAGGGACTATGGATATTTATATTTAACGCGTGTCTGCAGCACATAGAGGCATTCCAATAAGTACCTTTCTGAATAGGTGAATATATGAATGAAGTTCTATACAACGTGACATGATACACTTTGGGAGATGGGGTTCGAAGGGGAACAGGCAGGAAAGGCAGTTAATGAAGGATCTGGAATACCATAGGTATTCATTTACGTTCTGCAGGAGGCACTGGAAAAATTGTAGCAGGCATGGGACACAATGAGATCGATGATTTAGCAGACCACCTTGAAGGTTCTACAGAGGAAGAATTGGGAGAACGATGGCAGCATGAAGCACACTGAATAGTGTAACTGCACTAATTACTGTTTTATTCTTTTCTCAATACTTACTATTTCCTGACATTTCCTTATTTATACACTTATTATCAACCAACCCCTGCTTATCCGTCTATAAGAGAAGAGGTAGCGTCTGTCTCATTCAATGCTGTAGTCCCAGCAATTACAACTACTGGCATAAGGTAACACCTCAGTTTATGTTTATTGAATAAGTGAATACTTTTATTTTATTTTTATTTTTTTAAGAGCTGGAACATAGTTAAGGAACAGTTTTTAAATGTCAGCTGAACTGTGTATTTTTTCTTATTCTTACCTCTCCTTTTCTTGGACATATTCACCTTTTTAATTTACCTTGCCTTTTTTTTTTCTTTTTGCAAAGGTTGGGGAGATCTGGCCCTTAAAATAGACATAATTTGTTCAGTTGAAGATACAGCAATTATTTTCAAAGACTGTCACATTTTCTGATTTCTGTCTTCACCTTTCTTACTCTGTGTTCTGTTAGACATGAAGCAAACAAACAAATTAGCTATCTGAGCTAATTTTAACATATAATCTAAGGAACAAATTTGCCCCCGCAGTCTCCTGGATTTTTTTCTTTAGAGATTTGTGGCACATTTGGGCTGAGATCGCAATTTACCTTTTCATCAAGATTAGAATAGCTTCTTCTTACAAGTACAAAAATCTATTTAAATAAGTTTACATGAATGAACTTTCTTCTAGCGGCAAAAATACTTCTCTGTGTTTAGGCATTTAAAATTCTTTGAAAACCTCAGGCAGGAATTCACAGTGATGATTTTCTTGCAGGTGTTTGTGGTAAAAGAAGTCATGGTGTCCAGAAGCAAGTAAATGATCTCAACGACCTAATTCTATTTCCTATTAAAAATAACTGCACTGTATGGTTCTCTTGTTTTCAAAATCTAGGAATTTTCTTAGCTGGAAAGTTGGGAAAGTCAGTTTATCTACTTATGTGGCTCGTTTTGAGTTTACATTGTGGGTGGTTCCAAGCATTAAATTCTCGTGTGTAGTATGTAGAATTGTTTGTTAGCTCTTACCAAATGAATACATATAAATTCATGGGCATGGGCAATATGATCTGAAAAACTAATGTATTGTTTTAAGTAGACTCTATGTCCAGTGTGGGGCTTGAACTCATGACCCTGAAATCAAGAGTAGCATGCTCCATTGACTGATCCAGCCAGACACTCTGACAAACTAATAATTTATGTATAGTTTTCTTGAGTCTTGTAGTGTTACCAAAAGACAAAAATAAAAAAACTCAGCTTACCATTGCAAAATTACTACTGTGGGAGAAATCAAAAAGTATAATAAGCAGGTTAATTTTTTCTGATATAAGTAGTTATAATATCAGAAAATAAGCTTTAAAATAGTTACATTTTAATCAATCACCTATGAACTCTGTGGATTCTAGGTATATATTGAATTTCATGGGTTTTCATTGCCTACTTTTTATTTCATACTTGGCCTTTCCTAACTTTTTTGAGCCTCACTGGAAAGAAGTTCTAGAAACATATAGTTGTAAGATTTTTTTTTCCCCAATCAAGTATTTATATAATTCACATTATCTATGTATGTCTATCTATCAAACAAATCTTTTGTTTCAAAAAGAATTTGAGCATACTTCAATTTACATATTACAAAATAAGCAAACTTGTTTGGAGATAATGGTGAGAAATATTGTAAAAAGTGAAAATGGATAGCTCTAATAATAACTCAGTCATTCCCACATTGTGCTCCACATGGTTAAAATCGGATGGGACTAGCCAACCCACCTCTGAATGGAGATTAGAAGCAGAGCAGATGTCCTTAAAAAAATCTATGTATGATTTGGCAAGTAAAAGTGAATCTTAGAATGTGAAATGCCCCCCTCTCCTTCCTTTCACCTACCACAGGCACTGATACTACTAATCTTCGGGAGAATTTTGTAGATAGTCATTACTTTATCAGAGAAGTCCTTCTAAAGAGCTTAAATACTTAAGTGATTTCCCTTGGAGCAGTAATGGTGAATTATGTGGTGCTCTAATTGTGCTATTAGTTTATCTAAGCTAAAATGCAATCTACTTAATTTGAGGGTTTTATTACACATTGGTCTCAAAAGGTGAAACACATTAAAAGCGTATTGGTTCTTTTCACAGGCGGTTAAGCCTTTTCAGATGCTGCATGTGATGGAAATATTGTCTCTCACATTTACTGTGAATGTTAGTGTGAGATGTTTATCCTGACACAGACATGTAACTTGGGAAATCTGCAGGATACTTTTTTTTCATATTTATCAATTTGTTATCATTTGTGGAGTTAAAGTTATTGTTCTTTTAGTAAAACTATTCCAACCTCATAATACATCTAATTAACATATGAATTTATTATGGGATTATACCACTTAGGTTGTGGTGTGTTTAAAACTTAAAACATAGGTTTGTGCAATCAAAAGGAAATAATTATGTGTAAGTAGAGCAATGAGGATTTTTAGGTCAGTTAACTATTCTGTATGATATTTTAATGGCGGATCCATGCCATCTTAAATTTGTCAAAATCCATAGAATGTGTGACACCAAGGACCCTATGATAAACTATGGACTTTAGGTGATAATACGTTGATGTAGGATCATCCATTATAATAAACAGACTACTTTTGGGGAGGTTGTTGATAGTGGGGAAGTTGTGTGTCAGGGGCCAGGAGGTACATAGAAATCTCATACTTTCTACTCAGTTTTTCAGTGAAGCTCATACTGCTTTAAAAAGAATAAAATTCATTTTTTAAAAAGAAAACAAAACCAGGACTGTGTAAAGTTAAGATGGAAGGAGTGATTTTCCATCTCATCTTATCTGAGTACTGAAAACTAGAAAATGACTCAATACTGAAATTGATTGACTCAACACCGTGGTTTAAAAATGTGCATTTTTAAAATTTTACACTCATCTTGAAATTATCTCTTAAATGATAGTTGAATTGGCAGATTTATCCACACACTAAATTATTACTTAAGTAATGATACTATATGTCTGAATACATTTACTGTGGTTTCCTCACCTGCACACTGTGGACATTTCAGACCAGATAATGCTATTGCTTGTAAGTAGCTGACCTGTGTATAGTAGGATGTTTAGCAACCTTCTTAGTATTTGTTTATGAGATGTCAGTACTGCCACCCACGTTGTGAAAATCAGAAATGTCTCCTGACATTGTCCCACATCACCTGAGGGGAAATTGCCTTCTGTTAAGAACAATTGTTTGTAAAGTAAATGTACGCAACTATATTTTATTGTTGTTCAAAATATGTGGTATGTATGCATATTTGGCCTTCCATTTCTTGGTATAGAAATCAGGTTTTGAGGGGCGCCTGGGTGGCTCAGTGGGTTAAAGCATCTGCCTTTGGCTCAGGTCATGATCCCAGCGTCCGGGGATCGAGCCCCGCATCGGGCTCTCTGCTCAGCAGGGAGCCTGCTTCCTCCTCTCTCTGCCTGCCTCTCTGCCTACTTGTGATCTCTGTCTGTCAAATAAATAAATAACATCTTACAAAAAAAATCAGGTTTTGAAAAAACAAGAGTGCAGAGATAAAAAGAAAATTCTTTAACTTTGTTCACAATTTTTAATACTCAAGGGTGCCTGGTTCCCTCAATCAGTGGAGCATGGGACTTCTTGACCTTGGGGTCATGAGTTCAGCCCCCATGTTGGGTGTAGAGCTTATCTTAAAAACTAAACATAAACAAAAGCAAAAAAAAAACAAACATAAAAACGAAAACAAAACACTGTTTATAATGCTCCTGTTGAGATTATGTTTTTTTTTTTTTTCTTCTCTTTTACATGTGGTAAATTAACAAATGATGGGCAAACATTTGCACCCTCTTGTCCAAGAATTCCTTATTAGTAGCTTCAGCTTCCGGTATTAGGGGCTGATTCAAGCTAGTTTTGCTGCCGGCCTCCCTTTGTGCTCCACACCAGAAGGCCTTAGAATAAACATTTGGCTGAAAAGTCTTTATAGGACTCATCCAGCTGTCCTGTGAAAGAACTGTGGCCCACACTCACATACATTAATGCATGACTTGCCAAAATGTTTGTTTGCCTTCACATAGACAAAGGCACAATGCAAATGTGAAGAGTATACTGTTAAATTATAATTTCTTTAGCCAAACCAAGTGAACTTGGAATTTTTCAAGTAAACCTTTTAGTAAAAAGGTTTACTAAACCTTTTTTTTTAAAGATTGTTGGAAATTATTAATGAACATTTGCTAAAAATCATAATTCTAAATTAATCTTAGAGTGAAGTGTAATAATGCAAAGGAATTTTGTAAACTACACTATGATTTTTATTTCCCTTTTGTGAATTACATTATGTATTTTACAAGGAGTTTTCAAATTTTTATCCTATCTTCTTATTCTTTTCTGTCTCCCATCTTTCCTTTATTACTTTGTTCATATTTCTACCATTGAATCTTTAAATGTAGTGCTATATCAATATGAAATTGAAATTTGGAGCTGATACCAATAAAGGTAGTGTATGGCTTTGAAATAAGTTTCAAGAGAAAAACACAAACCTGTTTCTATTTTGCTACTATTAATTGTATATTTAATGAATTACCTTGACATATGCCTGCACTATCTTTAATGAGCAATACTAATTTCAGTCCCATAAAATATACATCCAATCAATTGTATATAAATGGATTATTCACATATGCTATACATGCAAACTTACACAATTGTGCATTCATATACCTTCTTCACATCAACTGCCTTCTAAAATAATTTCTGTGAATGTAGCAGTAGCAATCCAAAATCTTTAGCAGAACATAAAACTTTGCTAAACCTTTGACTAGGTAGCAACTTGAAGAACATTTTATAATTTGAAGTATTCTGTATAAACAGCTATGTGATCCAGTTGGAAAACAAAAATGGTAAAGGTAATATATCATGAGGCAATTCTCTGGATAATTAGTTTTTAATGTGTATTTATCCCAGTTGTGGCATATTAAATGGTGATTTTTGAGCATTTTTAAAGACTTCTGGAACAAAGAGCATTCCTTCCTTTTTTTATTTAGTTTTTCTTTTTTTCAGATGAGGACAGATGCAGTGAGGGCTGTGTGCCTAAATGAATACTTTTACTCTTGACTAAATTAGTCTGGCATAAACACAACACTGCTAGCTTTCGGTACAATTGAAAATAAGCGTGGGGGTTTAGAGGTCTTTCTTTTCATAGTTCTGTTAAATCATGCTTAAAGTTCAGTTTGTATTCCAACAGTAGCATTTAAGACAGCATAGTTAAGAATCTCTTAGCATTTCCATTTACAACTTCCCTCTCCTTCTAACATTTTCTTTAATGATTGTAGGATGTTTCATGGTAACAGCTCATCGGCCATTACAACCAATGACCTAAATATGCAATTAAAATGGCAGTAGCCTAGCTAGGTGATAAACTAGCCCTCACTGTTGGGCTTTGAAAATACTATTTTCTTTCCTCAAGACCTCTTCTTATTACTATTTATGAAATGGAAAAGCACACTACTGAGGTCGAATCCTCTCGGGAAATCATAGATTTAAAAATGAAGCCATTGAAACGTGCTTTTGCATTGTTAATTACACTTCCTGGCCCTGAACGTTCCCTTTAAATTAAAATCATTCATTTGTTTGTAGTTTGTGGGTGGATAAAAATGGCACGGGCATGTCTGTATCTTTGTAACTCAGAGGGGCACCTGTAAAACCATTAGATGGAAATTGGCCTTTTGGCAGTCATGTGCTCGTTTACCAGAGCGGACTCACCCTCTAAACACCATGTTTGTGGAAATCATAGGCTCTTGTAATGAAAAATCATGTTAGTTCGACTTTCTTATTTTAAAGTTGAGGGGATTTCCCCCAGATCACGCAGATAATGGTAAATGAGCTATTGGATCCCAACATGAATTTCTTGATTCTTAATACCAGTAGACTCTGATCCCTCAGGGCTTTTTTTCCATTTCACGTTACTTTGAGCCTTCCCTCTGACTGCCAAAGGTATCATAGAACAGATTTTCAGCAATTTAATGGATGCTGTTTTATTAATGGTAGAGAAAGATTTAGACAATAACATGTGTGTGTATGTTTGTGCACGTGCATGTGTAGATGTGAATTAGATTAGTTATAGTTGTATAACTTCTGCTTATTCTAAATTAACTGGCTACATAATTTTGTTGACTTTTTTGGTTACCTTATTTTACCCTTTACCTTTCTGGTGGCACTTCCCTTGTGTGTAAAATACAACCCTGCTGTTTGTCCTGAGAGCTCTAATTTACTAAATGCAAAACATTGATAATGTTCTTGTACTAGCCTAACCCTTCCACACTGGACTCCTCACCTTCAAGCCCCAAACCACTTGAGGTCACTTTTTTTCCTGCTATTTCTTCTTTAACTAACTTCTAATTCCTGAATCCAAGGCAGAATATGTTCTCCATTCTCCGTGAGCACAGATGTGTCTGTGTTCGCTTGGGACCTCGGTCTGTACTGTGTAGCTTCAGGTCAGAATTGTTGTCTAGAAAGCTAAAATTCTGTAGGGTTCCTCGTCTTGTCTACAGTATTACCCTGCCTGTAGCATGATCTTTTTCACTGTGTGAAAGAACTCTGCCTCCTTTGGCTATTCTTTCTCTTCCAGGTCTTTTATTGTCTTCTTACCTTGTCTTCTCACAGTTTCCAACTGTCTTTCTCCATAGATGCCAACTATTATCTCTTATATAATCCTGGATTATTATGAGTACAATTAAGTAACACTTTTTTTTGATGACGTCAACTGAGAAGGTATTCAAGATGCACATACTTATTATTTGTGGTTGAAGGGCACAGTTTTTGGTATGTTGATGTCTGTGCTCGGTCTTCATGGAGGAAATGGGAATGAACTTTTAAACTTCAACTTGGTGACTAAGTATTGAGTCTGCTTTGATACTGATTTTCCCTTCAATTTTTATTTTAATTTTAATAACAATTTTAATAAGAATTCTTTTCCTCATTCCTCTGATGAAGCCATGGATGAGTTGTACTAAAAATAGCTTTTGGGATAATTTACTCTTATCTCATATTATATTTGAGAAAACTGAAATTCAGAGAGCCTAAGTTATTTGTCCTGAATCCATTCAGAGTCAGGTCAAGAAATCAGGGTTTTTGTTTGTTTGTTTGTTTTGGTTTTATTTTATTGCTAGCATTTCTAACTCTTTATCTTTTCTAGCTCTGCATCCCTGGTTTGTATGCAGTTGTTTTACTAGGTTGCTAGCTTTGATATGTATTCTTGATGCATGACTTTTCTCTTTCTGAGCTTCAAAGGGACTGGGAGCCTATGGACACTACCCTATGGTTGAGTACCAAACACTACTACATGAACCTCATGTCCACTGCCTCCTTACTTCTGGTATATAGACTTTGCTTTCCTGATTGACTCTCCACCTGGTAATTCTATGTGGGCTCCATGAGGCCATCTTCGTTTTATCTCAGTGTCACCTGCTACTGTGCTGCAGATATCATGCTTCCTCTCCTTGGCATTCTGAATTCTCTCAGCTGCTTGTTTAAGAGAAATATTATGTATTTCTGATCTCTATTTTTGATTTATCTCTTGTTCCAACTGATAAAGAAACTGAAGAAAACTAAGGGACTTCCCTGAAAATTCTTTCTAAAATGGGACTTTAAGGATGCTTTTGGAATGCATAGTCTTGTTTAGGATGAAGAACATGTTCTTCATGACATTGTAAGTCTTCTTCAGTTCTTCTGAGACTGAGAAAGTATGTGTGTGTGTGTGTGTGTGGTGAAGTACTACACAACTGATTAAAAAAATATTTGTGTCATTAGAGGGATTCCTTTGAAGGCATTATGGTATAATGGAACAAGTTTGGGCTTGGGATCAAATTCAGCTCATGTGGAAATGAGTTCTTCTAATTAAATATTTGACCCTGAGAAAAGTTATATTTTAAGTCCCAGAGTCAGAATTAAAACCTAGCTTTACCTAGCTCTAAAAATTTGTTTTTTACACACCATACATAAGACATTCTCTGCTTCAGAATGTTCATTTGACACAACTGACCCGAAGAATGTTCATGATTTTCTGCCTTCAGCAGGAAGGGCAAATGGGATTCATCTTACTTGAAGGTAAATGATTAAAGACTAAATGACTGGTCAATTATTTAATATCTCTAAGCTCCAGTTGGCCTCAGCTGTGCTACTGAGATAAAGATAGTTGTATGGCTAAAGTATGATCATGCCTGTGAAAGATGCATTTTTGAAATAGTACTAGTAGAATTATCATTCTACTTTTTCTCCATCTTAGGAAACTGACTAGGGTATAATTTTCTACAAATAATGACGATGTGATAGCCAGTTCAGGCTGCTATGTAAGAAAATACCACAGGATGGGGAGCTTATAAACAGCAGAGATTTGGGGGCGCCTGGGTAGTTCAGTGGTTAAGCCTCTGCTTTCGGCTCAGGTAATGATCTCAGGGTCCTGGGATCGAGCCCCGCATTCAGCTCTCTGCTCAGTGGGGAGCCTGCTTCCCCCTCTCTCTGTGCCTGCTTCTCTGCCTACTTGTGATAGCTCTCTCTCTGTCAGATAAATAAATAAAGTATTTAAAAAAATAAACAGCAGAGATTTATTTCTTGCAGTTCTGGAGGCTGGAAGTCTGAGATCATAGTGCCAGCATGGTTGGATGGGGGCCTTCTTGTGGTTTGCAGAATCTTCATTGTATCCCATGGTAGAAAGGGTGAAGCAGCTCTGTAGGATCTCTTTCATAAGACCATGAATTCCTTTCATGAACATGCCACCCCTCTGACCCTAATTACGTCCCCAAACCCTACTTTCTAACACCATCACCATAGGCATTAGGGTTCCAACATGTGAAGTTTTGAGAGAGACACAGACATTCATAGTAGGATATCATTAATTTGTCTCCAGAGTGTAATGTTGAGATAATAAATCTGATGGCCACTGACGTCAAATACATCCCTGAGAGATGTTTAGAT
Source organism: Lontra canadensis (assembly GCF_010015895.1). Taxonomy (NCBI): domain Eukaryota; kingdom Metazoa; phylum Chordata; class Mammalia; order Carnivora; family Mustelidae; genus Lontra; species Lontra canadensis. The sequence continues at coordinate 42,689,030 of NW_022630995.1, read as the reverse complement.
AGGAATGGTAAATTACAGTAGTTTATTCCTGAAAACTAACACATGTATACACATAAAATCAGCTTCCATGTTATGTCTACATAGAAGTAATGAAATTTAGTGTTTTTCCCTCAAAGAAAACCTAAGTTATAACCTAGGAAAAGAGATTTGTGAAGGAAGGTAAATGAGATAAGGAAAGTAGATAAAATAGGTGGAAACTGCCATTTATGCTTTGCTATTTTGTGTTGTTTACTTTAACAGAACACCTAAAAATAGTGTTTGCCTATCTAAAAAGGGTTGTGATGTAAGCATCTCTATTTCTGGCTAGGACGCTGAGTGTCTTTGTGCTGTTCTAATATTTTATATTTAAAAGGCTGTTACAAAATACATGAGTTACCAAGTAGTAGAATCCTATCAGATTCAATTAAGGCTATTTGTTTGTATGTAGATATATGTAGATTCAGGTACTATGCAATTTAGCAGTTGTGTCAAACTCAGGGAAGCTAAAGGCATGGGTGTGGGGATGGGGTTGAGGTAGGTAGAGGGTGGGGAAAATAGTTATTCCAGACCCGAGGCAGTAGCCCAAGCTATTAAGGGCTTCAGATACATCATTGGAAGAGAATTTGTCCTTTAATAGTATTATTTTATGTAATCAGTCAGAATCCTAATCTCTTGAGACTCCTTGAAGGAGTCTCAAGTTATTAATATGTTAACCAAAACAGTGGTAGAGTAGAAAACCTCTTGGTGATCCAATCAAACAGCACTACTGGATGATCTTTATTGAATCATAATAATCCTTCTGAAAAAATCCCAAAGGAGGAAGGATTTTAAAACTTTGCACATGAAACACTTATTTAATAGTGTACCCTCCAAATTCTTATACCTTCCTCACAGAGAATTCCAGTCATTCTAGCCTGGGGTGGGAGGCTACAGTGAAGCAATTTGTAGAAATTAATATGGGGCTGTCAGAACCAGAGTTTAAACTCATCTCTACCAATCTCAGGAAAAACAAAAAAATCTGTTCAAGAATGTCGATTCAGCCTTACTGAACAACAAAGTGTTCCTTATTTATGCTCTTAATGTTTATCAGAGATGGCAAATGGGCTTCATTCAACCTGCTGCTTTGTAAGGATTGATTCGTAATGGCTTCCTGGAGTGCTACATTGAGAGAGACTTTATGATGGATCCATATTATTGGGTAATTGACATTATTGATTATAGAGATGTGCTTTGATATGGGACGGGGAGGGTGTCTGCCAGTGCTTGCTATTTCTGGGTTAAAAATAAAATGTCTAGGAGAGTGCTTGGTGAGTATTAAGTATGTAAGACATGTTATTTATCTTCCATTTATCATGACTACCTCTTCCAGGTATAGCCACAAGAGCCTTCTTACAGTAGGCATCTGACCCACGTTCAGCAGTGTCCAATCTGAGAGTCCTAGAGGGCCTAACTGGAAACTGATCTGGAAGCTAGACACATGAAATGGTGTCCTGTAAGCCACCATACCGACTCTTAAGAGGACTAATTCAAGTTTTATATATTTATATTTGTTATTTAATTGAATGTGGATACTCATAAGAGGTGGCGTATTTTCTGAAATATGGAGAGTAAGTTGAAGCTATACTTTCTCTTGAATTTACTACCACGTCACAGCATGCCTAAGATATTCAGGACAGATATCCAGTGTAAATGATGATAAATTTTACCCTTCTATTAGCATCCTTTTTTTTTTTTTCTACTTAAAAGTCACTTTAGATGTAAAAGCGTAACTACCAAATCAGCCAAGAATTTTTCCTTTTTTTTTTTTTTTCCCCTAAATCATTGTGTACTTAAAGCCTATTTTCCCTCTGAGTAGCAATGGAAGAATGCACTCCTAAAAGACTAGATTAATCAAATTTAAAAGCAAATGTAAATTTAAATCAACCATGGAGCCCTGCTGTACCACAATTAATATTTCAAGGTAAATGAAATGTGATGATAGTAAATACCAGTTCTATTCAGAATTGGAAACATATTCTGTTCCATGGTATAGTTGGGCAGAGAATGGAAATTTGAAAGGAAAACCATTATTAACACACTAGCTTTGACATTTCAAGATATAATTTAAATTTGATTATAATTTCTTTAAAAAAAAACTCAATTTCCCCATCTCATAGTCTAGATTAAGAGTTTCTCAATCTTGACACTATTAACTTTTCTGTCTGTGTATTTCTTTCATGTGGGGCTTGTGGGATGTTTAAGAGCATCCCTGGACTCTAGGCAGGAGATGCTAAGAGCAATTTGCTTCCTTTTACCCTTAGCAGTTTTGAAAACCAAAACTGTCTCCAGACACCAAGCACTGATTTGGAAATCAAGGGAACTGTATTACCACTCACTAGCTTTAACACTCACTATGATTTTTTTTTTTTTTTTTGGTTACCTATTCTCTCTGGGCCAGATTTCAACTTAATTAAGTGAGGTTTTGAATAGTCTTATCCACTTCCAAAATTCTCTGATTTGAACTTCCTATCACTTTCTTAAGAGATAAACCATGTTCTGGAGACAGAAAATCCTTGAGGATAGTCCTTGGGGGTGACACAGAAAGGTCTGTGAAGAAACGGGTTAAAAATTAGTATAGCAAAAGCAAAACCACTGGAGCCATGTAGATTTTTTATGAATGTCACCCAGGAGCCTGAGTTTTTATAGTTTGTATTTACCATGAAAATCTGCTGGAAGGAATCAGGAGGAGTAGAAGGGGCTGGGGAGGGTGTGTTGGGGTGGGGTTTAGGGGTGGGGTTGGGGGTGGGGGATGATAAACTTGGAGGAGCAGTCAAGAAATAAAGAGTTGCTTTTTTGTAATGCTTGTAATTTTTATACCTGTTTTCAGGCAAAACTAGTACTATCATTTATACATTTCTGATGAGGATTTCTGTGGTTCGGAGGTAAGGGACTCACCTAAAACCATGATCTAGCCATGACCTTGGTTCAAGCTTCTTTTCTTCTCCTCAAGTGGAGGAGTTGGAGCATTTGCTTTCTGGAGCCAGAAGGCTCACTGCTAATCTTCAGTGTCCACAAAATCTGCTGTTGTGTTATTTCTGGGTCTGCTGACAAGGACAGGAAGCTGAGCGTTGGTGAGGTGCCTATGCATAGACAGCAGTATTGCTGGATAATGGAGATTCTAATTTAATCAGCCTGAGTTAGGGAAAGCACAACATACATCAGAGCTTTCGAAAGATGTTTAATTTGTCATGCTCAGAAGAGAACATCAATGTACACCCGCTGCTTCGTTGTTTACGGTTGGGCTTTGTGTCTGTCTCTCCACTCTGGTCCTTTCCTAAGATATCAGTCACCCATTGTCTCTTTAGCTAGACTCTCCAGCATGACTGTGACCTGCACATTTGGTGTGACTGTGACTAACAGTCTGGCTGGCCGGTGGGCACTTTTGCTCTTTGCAGCAAACACATTCTGCCTCCCTGATGAGAAATCACTTTTACTGGAGGTTATCCTTAATCACCAGTCAAATGAGCCTCTCCTGAAATCTGGCTTCTCTGCAACCTGCTGCTACCACCTTACTGTATTGGCATCAGATAGGGTCATATATCAGTGCAAGTTAATTTCTTGAAATCTGTTAAATAGGATGATCTTTTGCTCCATGGCATGCAGATTATGTTAGTAAACTTAGTAATACATGAGAGTTAGCACAGGGATAGTCCAATCCAGCTCTTTTTCTTGTTACAGAGCTAGGGGACAGGTAATTTATTTTACACTTATTCCCCCTGAATAGGTCAGAACCATGAAATTTGAGAATCCTTCATTTGAGGCTATCAAGTCATTGGGGAGATTAAATCTACATTCTGCTTTAATCTGCCAGACGGCCGTTGCCATCAGTAAAATGTCGGATCTGTCGGCATTGTTAATGTAAGGGGCACTGTCTGGGTAATCATCAGCTGAAGGTGGTGACAAGTAATTTTATTGAAGGACCAAGTGAGAACTTAACCCTCTTGATTTTTTTGCTTGAACCCATTTTCATACTTTTGACGGAATGAGGACATTTTTAGAAAATACAGTGAGTTCTTTGTTAGTTTCAAACAAAATATTTCTCACTCTTGTACCTAAATTTAGTGCATTTGAGAGGTTATGCCAGGAAAAATTAACAGATTACAAAAAGAAAAAAAAAAAGAAGAAAGTAATTTTACAAGATTGAAAGCACTCTATTTTTCTATTTTGTGCTAAGTCACCATTTTTATAGTAATCTTTTGGAGTATTTACATTTTGTTTTTGAACAGAGTAGATGCATGGGAACAGAGGAATTATATTAATCCTGGATATGGCCAGAAGCAACTTTTCATAATAGAATGTATTCTCTTTCTTTTTTAGGCTGAGAATTTAGGTAAAGAAAAAATATAAATTAAACTTGGAGCTTCTTAAATAGTTCAAGATTACAAGATGTGACTAAAGCTGAGAAGTCAGATATTAAAACCAGAATCTAAATTCTGCAATTGTCGTCTACCAATATAAGGTTGAGAACACATTTTTGTATTTGAAAATACAAAATAGCAATTTGACACATATGTGTATATGTATTTTGCTAATGCTTAAACTCTAACCGAAATGAACTTTAGGTCATTTCATAGGTGCTCGCTCTATTCTGATTTATATGTTTTAAACCCATGTAAACCAGGACTATGCTTAATATGTTCACATATTAAGATTAATCAGAGGTTTACATGTATGTGGCTTACTGAAAATATGAGCTTAATGACTCTCAAAACCCATATTTTTACTTCTAGGAAGAAAGATAATTAGGTTTAAATTCTAAACACAAAATCCTGTAATAGTGGACTGTGCAACTGTATATCTCTTTACTTCCAATAATTTTGGAAGCTTTTTTCTTTTTTTTTTTTTAATTTTCAAATAACTCCACTTTGTCAGGTATTTCATTACCCAAGAACAGCGGTGGTGGTGGTGAGTCAACGGGAAGGTTGAAATAGAGAGGTAATGAAATACTTTCTGAAATTAGAAAACAAGTTTAATGGTGATGTTTGAATGAAACCTTTTCAAACCCACTGTCAAAACACAACTTCTTTTCCTCTTTTATCTGAATCTCATGGCAACCTTGTTACCTTTTACAGTGACTTCCCTTCTGGGGTATGTTTTCCGAACGCCTTTCATTTAATAGGCATATTTTAGAAATCTAATTTCGCTGTCTGCTTCAGTTCAGCGATGCTGTGGAAACCTAACCATTTTAGACTGTCTGGATGCTGTTTTCATCAAGTCATTAACATTATTATTGAGGGTGACACAGGGAAGTTATCTCCCCTTACTTAGAGCATCTTATTTGTTAAAGACCACAACCTCTTAACCTTTATAAAGGATGTGGTTTCACCAAGTTAACTTTTTATGTGGAGCTAAACTGTTTTCCACTATAATTTCAGTTTATTTCTGTCTGCAGTGCTTCCTGCAAAACTTGCAAGGCTTTTTTTGTGTTGGTAAAGCCCAGCTGGGTTATGAATAGGTGTTCTTGGGATCTCAGTTTCCTTAGCACATCAGAATGGAGCCTAGGGTCCTCGTTTCAGAGATAAGGGAATTGAAAGCCACGTTGTCCTGCTCCATAACATCAACATATCAAGGTCTGGTATGAATATGCTGACTCTTCATATAGAGTTTCATCTCGTCCACACCCTGCCTCTTTGCACTGGTCTTAGCTTTGTTAGAACTATAGTTTGAGATCCTGAAAACCAGGTAATTTATATTAGCCCTTCTGTTCTTGGACTGTTGCTCCTTTGTTTATGTTGAATCACAGCCCAGATCTCAGCCTTCTGCTTTGTGCCCTGGTTCATTTGGGTTGAACTCTAACAAGAACACTTACAGTTCATTATAAAAATAGCATTGTTGCTTTTGTGAAAATGATACACACTTGGGTATAGATTTAAAATGTCACAAACTTAAATGAAGAAAATTCTAAAAATAAATAGAAATTTATACCAGTCACTCCAACCCATGGTTAATGTCTTGGCCAACACACTGTCAGTCATATCTCCAAGCAAAGATGTACTTATTCACGTACATATGAAATTTTGCCTGCACTAGTTCATATAATACAGCACCAATAATGCCTGATGTAGCCATTTCCTTTGACGTGGCTAATATTGTCAATACTTAAAATTTTGACCATTCTGATTTACATGAAAAAAAAAGTCTTTTTTTTTCTTTTCCTTTTTAATTCTACCTCAACAGAAACCTTTAAATCACCATTTCATGTCTTTTCTCCTATTTGTATTGGCATAACCCTGTCTTTCTTTTAGTCCTTATTGACATGTAAAATCTCTCATTTATTAGGCTATTTACTTTCCATATGTGATGTTTTCTAAATATTTTTCTCAGTTTAAAAAAAAGCATTCCAACTAGTTATGTCTTTTTTTTTTTTTTTTTTTTTGGTCTTCTGTTTTTGTTGTTTTGTTGCTATCTATCATAAACTTTCCTTTGCAGTGAAGATAAACTTAGTATTCTAAACCATGCAGGTAATTAATTCCTGGAATTATATTCAAAGGTAGGCCTATAAATGAGCAGGTTAATAGTAAATAATGCTGTAAGTTATTTTTATTTTTATTTATTTATTTATTTTTTTTTAAGATTTTATTTATTTATTTCACAGAGAGAGAGATCACAAGTAGACAGAGAGGCAGGCAGAGAGAGAGATAGAGGAGGAAGCAGGTTCTCCGCTGAGCAGAGAGCCCGATGCGGGACTCGATCCCAGGACCCTGAGATCATGACCTGAGCTGAAGGCAGAGGCTTAACCCACTGAGCCACCCAGGCGCCCTGCTGTAAGTTATTTTTAAAAATATCTGCACGAGTAAGTAGTATTGCTAATATTTCTGTAGGAAGGAGAGGGTCTTTTATTAAGCAGAAGTGGCAAATGTCCAAGTATATGTAACCAGGCTAATTAGCTGTTTACTGATTTCCTACCACTGGGTTAGTATCCCTTGGGCATTTAGTTCTTTATTTTGTTATTGTGCTGATACTCCAATGAAGGTTTTTGTTTTTTTTCTCTTCCTTTTTTTTTTTAAGTGTGTCCTGTGTGAAAGTAGTTTCTGAGCTGAATATATTAAATTCCTGTCTTGAACTCTTTCAATTTACCATATGCAATTTTATCATTGAATAGTGGAAGTAGCATCATCTGTCTAGAGGAATTCTGCATTGTCTGAAGGATGGTCGCCACAGATGTGTTTGGACAACAGTGCTAACGCTCTGCGTTTTCCATGCTGAACCCTACATCTTATAGCCTTGGTGCTTCCTACCAATATATATATATTTTCTTTTTATCCTTTTCTCTTTCATGTCTTACTATTGTCACTCATGTTGTAGTGAAGTTGTTATTTTATTTTTAATATAGTGCATTCTCTTTTTTTTTTTTTTTAAGGACTTTCTATTCGCCTATCCAAAACTTCATTAAAAACATGAAGGGTGAAGGGTTGATGTGTAATAACGATTCATCATTTACAGATTTTATCGACCTTTTGGTTACCATTAGTAGATCACATTGACATCAGATGAAGCCAATACATCTGTTTTAGTACTTGTAGACTGCCCTCTCAGAGTACAATATTTAAAAACTGTCTATGAAAGGAGGAGGGCTCTGATTCTTTAGAAGGCAAAATCATTCCTGGTTAGGAAAACAAAGAGTTTAGATCACTGAAAGGAAGCTAAATGCCAGCAGGATTTTGTTTCTACCTGTTACAGGAAAGTGTAAAGACCAAGTAAAGCTCAGTGAGAAGAGAAAGAAGTCTCTCAGGGAGTTGGTACTTTGAATGCTAGTTTGGAAGAAAAAGCAACAAAAAGTAAGCTTATTATGAAGACGTGACTGAAGCTGGGAATCTTTTATGTTTCCTTGGATGGTAAATACTAAAATTAGTAAACGAAATGAGAACTAGCATTTGTTGGAACATTTAGCATGCATTTGATTCTTCTCAAGCACAAACATGATAAAAGGCATTAGATTCTCGGAGCTCTAAAGGTGGCTCTCACTAATTCCATTTTGTATATGGGGAAATCCGAGGTCAAATCTGAGGTCAGAGAGGTCAAATACTTTGCAGTGTGTTTAGTTAGTGGTGGAACACCAGGCCTTTCTGGTTTCAAAAGCATGACCTTTCTGTCTCCAGTGAAGGTCTTTGAAAGAACAAAATTTCCCAGGGGAACAAATGGGTCTGGTGAATTCTCTGACTGTTAAGGCACATACTACTGAAGAAAAAAAAAAAAAATCTTGTTAGGGTACTCAGAGGAAGCAGACCAGAGGGGATATTGATAAGTGAAAGATTACTTAGTGTTTTCTTGCTTGTTTCCTTGTTTTAGTATCACCTGTATTTCAAATTGGAAAGTTTAAGGCTAAATACCCCAAATATGGTTTGTCTATTCATTGTCATTTTCAGATCATGGATCATTCCTTACATGTTTTTGGGAGTCTACATAACCAAGTATCAGCTGTTATGATGTTCTGCTTATCTACCCAGAAGCTTCTCTTTCCGAGTGATTGTCTTCTTGCTTAATCTATCCCAGGCCCTAGACCAGCTTCGTCTGCTCTTTTTTGTTTTTTTACTATTCAAATTTTGAGGTGATAAAATCTGTATTAGAGATTTTATGTGAAAATAAATATGAACGTATTAGGTTTTTAAAAAATCCTTCAAAATTTCACACAGGACTCACAGTATAGTATGCAAGGGGGTGACCATTTTGATTATTAGGTTCTAAGCTCATGGAGGAGAGCAAACATTTTATACTTGTTTGAATCTCTAGCACCCAGTATGCTGCCATCTGCTTTTGAATTGAATTGTTTTCATGCTATTTAAATAGAACACTTCTCTGAATCAAAATCATTAATGTAAAACCTCTTGTGATCTACAAATTATACAGTATATTCAATAAACTGGATTTGGATAGACCTTTGGAGTATAAGGCTAAAAGATCTTACTTCCTGATGATAAAGAAAGGGTGATTGCCAAGTGGCAAGAGAGAGATACACGGAGAGAGATTCATGGGGTGTCTACCAAATCAGTTGTATTACACCACAGTCTCCCCTTATACACTTAAAGTGCTGTTCTTTGAATGTGAGGATGATGCTTCTAATGATTCAACATCAGCATTACAGGATCTTGAGTTGTTTTTCCGGTAGAGGTAATTACCTTACTCTGATTCATCCCCACCCTCTTGGTTCTGATTCCCTAGCGATACATTGCCTGCAGGATAACATCACTGGCCAGGTGATGGTTAGAGTCTTAATAGTGCATCTGAGCAATTAATGCATGTATGTTTTTTGTGTACACCTTATGATATAATAACCACTTCAGCAAAATAGCTCTGTGTACATGTGATGTTGAAAAACCAACAAAGTGTCAAAGAAAAAGACTCCCAAATCCCTATTTTCTGCTTTGTAGCTCTTATATCATTTCCTTTCAGTTAAGGGATTTAAATTAGATGATTTTTGACTATTCTCAAATTCTGAACAAACCGTGGTTCATAAATTCAATGTAGTTAATTAATTTCCACTCACTAATTTCTCACATAGCATTATATTATTTAATATTTTTAGAAACTTCTGTTTTCATTCTGTTTTCATTTTCTGTTCTTGTTTAAAAAATAATGCTACTATTACCTTTGGATATAGATACATGTCAAAATAACATTTCCTGAGTTATTTATGGTTGGTGTATTTTAAATGGTAGAAAATAATCATATTTTAGTCAGCTGGAGGTTATGTTTAAGTAACAAAGAAGTAGAGTGTTTTGTTTGTTTTTTACTTGACATCTTTTTTTTTTTTCTAAGTTAAACTTCTGATTCACTTTGGCTTTTATTAGTTTAAATGATAAGCTATGTATAATTCAAAGCATGGAAATATATAATCCTATTAAGGACACGTGAAGGAGTGTGGTCTTCTGTCTTCTATCTGCTAGTTGGGCTGAGAAAGTTCATGGAAATGGTAGATAGCCTTTAATCCTCACTTTATGAACAAAGAAACTGAGGTCAGGATCAAAGTACTGCTAGTTAGCTTCCTGAGTCCTCTGAATACTCATCTTTAGTCTTTCAGTTTATCCAAGATACATCTCTTTAAACTGGAAAATAATTAATAATTAGGTGTTCATGATGATTAGTGTACCAACTCTGTGGAAATGCCTAGCAGTGATGCAAGCCAAAAATGGCTCTGTGCTCTCCAAGAATTTCAGAGAGAAATGCCAACAGTGTGAAATTCTCTGTAGCTTAACATATTTCCCTTATAGGATCCAGAATTCTCAGAATCATGTTATTCTCCCCACTGAAAACTTCCTTGCCATGAGCAACCTATCCCTCATGATGTATAAAATCATGCTGACGGTCCCCTTTTCATAGAGGTCGAGGGTTACGTCCTGAAGGCTTGGCCATTTGTGAAATGTGAAAATTTGTCTCTGAAATAGTCCTTTTTCATAGTGTGTATATATTGAGATAACACAGAATTACATTTCAGAATTGAGAGTGTATTCTGTCCAGTGTTTTCACCAAGATAACAACTTACTGCCAATTGCAAATACCCTTCTAGGGATTGCTGCTTTCGCTGAATCTTTAGTTACTGCAGGTTTTAAATAAAAGCACTGTGAAAAATCTTGCCTTTTGCTCTCTTTCCTCAGTAGTTTCTCTCAGCTGAACAACAAAAGGGTCCTAAGTGAGATCAGGTGGAGCGTCACTTGATTTAGTCTTTCTTATTTGAAATGAAAATACTTGTTCCCCTGACATCCTGATGTCTGCAGCCTTCCATTTTTAAAGGTTTAATATAATACTGTGAGGGTGATTTAGTGTAGCTCTGAACCACATGATTGTGGAAACATAATTCTGATCATAAGAATTTACTGCCCAAAATGAGTTAAGAGAATGAAGGGAAAAAGTGATTTTCTGACCATATACAAGAGACAAATACTAAAGTGAAAGAAATTCTTTCAGGGACACCTGGGTGGCTCAGTGGGGTAAAGCCTCTGCCTTCGGTTCAGGTCATGATCTCTGAGTCCTGGGATGGAGCCCTGCATCGAGCTCTCTGCTCAGCGGGGAGCCTGCTACCTCTTCTCTCTCTGTCTTCCTCTCTGCCTACTTGTGATCTCTCTCTCTGTTAAACAAATAAATAAAATCTTAAAAAAAAAAAGAAAGAAAGAAATTCTTTCATATTTATTAAAACCAACTCAGGGAGGTTTTTTTTGTTTTGTTTTGTTTTTGTTTGTTTTTTTTTTTTTTTTGGCTTGAAAGCTTTAACATTATCAATATATATCTCCCTTTTGCAGTTTTGAATCTTTTTTCTGGTTTATATGTGTTCTGGGATGGGTATGCCACTAAGGGAAATTGGACTTTTGCCTGGTGGTTATAGAATAACTTCCCCTTGCTCCAAAATATTATGGAATGAAGAAGATATTGTATTGGTTTCCTGCCCAGAAAGTGATGCCTCATTCTCTCATTATGCAGTTAGCTATTCTCTATTTGGTAATCCCAGATTGTCATATGTGGCTCTAAGGCAATGGTTCTCAACTGGGGGTTATTGTACCCCTACGGAAACATTTGACAATCTCCGGAGACATTTTTGGTTGTCACAACCAGGGGTGGTGCCACTGGCATTGAGCGAGTGGAATACTGCTAAACGTCCTACAATGCACAAGCCAAACTCCCACAACAGAATATCCAGCCCAAAATGTCAGTGCGGTGGAGGCTGAGAACCCTGATCTAATGCTTACTGCATTGTACTGTGACCATTTGTTCATGTGTGTCTCACTTCAACTGGCTTGTAAGAGTTTTCCTGGGCAAGGCGTAGTCTTCTGCCTCTGGAAGTATCCTTAACATTTTAGGCGTTCCAGAATACTGAATGTTGAATGACCCTCAGACGTGAGTCTGACTCATTGTTACGTACTTATACTTTTTCTCCATATACTCATTGGTGAGGTTTGCAATACTTTTATTTTGACATTTGTACACAAAAAAAATTGCACAGACTTGAAGTGTATTGGTCATTAAGTCATCAGAAAATGAGCCCATCAATTTAACTACTTCATAGACCAACATATAAATAAGGCAAGCTTCTCATAAAAAATGTTTCCCAAATGCCACTGGTAATTGCCATCTTGATTTCCAGAACTCATATTCCTGTTTTAAAATTGTTTTCTGGTTCAAAATCACAGCATGTCTGCGAGATTCATCTAAGTTGTGTATAGCTCAGCTGTAAGTTGTCCATTTTCATTGGCTTAAACTTTAAATATAAGAAACATGATCATACAGAAAGATGAACAAAATAGTCTTTGTTCCTACTTTAGCATAACAACTTTATAAGGAATCCATTGCTACTTGTGAATAGAAAAAAAAACTCTAATATCAGTGACTTAGGCAGAAATTTAACTGCAGAAGAGTCTTGTGTTTTATTTTATTATTATCACAGGCTCCTGTTGTTTTAAGCCTTTCTGGTTCTGCTGTGATAACGTTGGCTTAGTCACTGTGACTTGACTACACAACAGCTAATGTTAAGTAAGAGGCACTAATTATTTGATTTACGTCAGTTACTCCCCCTCATACACATCTCCACTCTGCTCAGTTAACTTACTGACCTTCTGTTTTGAACCTTCCAAACACATATGGAGATGATTGCTTTTTTTTTTCTTGTTTTCTTTATTCAGATTATCTTTATTTCAGCTCATCATGGTCATTATTATTTTTTTTTCCAATTGAACACTGTGCTTCCATAGCCATACATTAGTAGCATGTGGTATATTTGTATGCATTGGGAGAGGAATCATTAATATGTAGTATGTAATTTCATAATGACTAAAATATTATCATCTTATAAGATTATAGCATTTTAAGTTTTTGTGACAATTTAGGAATAAATTAGTACAATACTCTTATTTTATTGGGGAAACCCATGGGAAAATGAAAAGTGGCTTGCCTAAAGGGAAACAGCTACTTAGTGGGACTGGGACGAGGGCTCTGGGATTTGGGCTCATCATCACAGGCTCCTTCCAATAGAGAATCATATGATAAATAAAAAGAGATGGAAATAGCAAAAGGAATTATTAAATTTCTTACAGTATGTAGAAGACCATAATCTCTATTAGCCGGGGCGGCGGCGGGGGAGGGGCATAATTGTAGAAGGAACTATGTCTTTTTTCACAGAAATGTGTAAACAGACATTTTAATTGCTTTGCACAACTATAGGTACAGAAGATTGTCAAGTTTAAATAACACACACACACACACACACACACACACACACACTTAAGTTAGTGATACCAGAGGAAGAAATTCTAAAAGGGAAACAGAACTGATTTTTTTTCTATTTTAGCACATATATATTTGTGCCTACCTTTACGTAGGTGGGCTGGTAGTAGTGATGGTAATCTAGAATTACATACTGAGGGGTTTTGCTTTTTGCTTTTGTTTTTGTTTTTTTAATGAGCGATGTTTGCACAGATCTATTTAAGCAAATTAATTCTCCACTGTCCTGAAGTCTTTGATGAGAACCATTAATATCCAATCCAAATAGAAAAGTGGGAAGAATCCCAAAAAGCATTTTAAAAGTTCCCAGATTGTGAGGACTAGCATTTTTCCTTTGACTAGTAGTTCCACAAAAATGTTTAATATTTGCCGCTGCTTATAGTCTAGAACACGGAACATGGCATTTAGTTTCCAATGCCAACTTCTTTCCCTTTGGAATTGCTGCTGAGAACACTATTTTGAAAGGATTTCTGAGGCCAACTGCAAACTTATTAAAAAGGAGTAGCAGCAGACATGCTATGTGTGTGCCATCTTGCTGGACACTAACAGGCTAGGGTTTCACTTTTGTTCTGACCATGTCTGCATGAATTTCTCAAGGCATTTCAAACCAAGCAGATCAAAAAAAGGAACCTCTGGTCCTTTATCCTAGACGGCCTCACCAGCTTATTTTTCATGTCCATACATGTGTGAAACCACTGCCCGTAACTAGGACTCTGCTTCGCTCTTTTCTCATCCCACCTTTAAATAATCACCAACTCCTACAGAGTCCACCTCTCCAAATAATTCTGAATCTGTCCCTTTCTCTATGTTTTTTGTTTTGTGTGTGTGTGTTCTTTGTGTGTGTGTGTGTGTGTGTGTGTGTTTTGTTTTGTTTTGTTTTTTTCTGAGCCCACCCTCGTACCAACCTCCAATACCTTCCATCTGTACTGTTAGGAGAGTGTCCATCATGATCTTCCTACATTTACATGCTCTTTTGCAGTTCAATTCATAAACTAAAAATGGGCCTGGATGATCTTAAAATGCAAATCCGGTTCTATCTCTGTCCTGTATAAAGCCTCAGAAGTGCTCCCATGCCCAGTGGATAAAAGTGAAAATCTGTACTATGGCCTGTAGGGCTGTATTTAGTCTGATCTGCAGCTATTTTCCTATCATTGCCTTAAGCCTCTTCTTCAGGAATCTCTTTGCATCATCCCCATTGGCTGTTCAGGTTTTGAGCAATAGCAACTTTCTCCTCTCCTCAAACCATTCATGCATACTGTTCTCTCTCTGCAAAGCTCTTCCACATTCATTTCATTTAGTTTGAAATATCTTCCTTCTTTTTCACATCTCAGCTTATGTATCAGGGAAACTTTTCCCAACACCTCAACTTAGTCAAGTTTTCCTAAGTACACACACAGAACATTTTCTTCTTTTCTTTTTTTTTTTTTAAGATTTTTATTTATTTATTTGACAGACAGAGATCACAAGTAGGCAGAGAGGCAGGCAAAGAGAGAGGAGGAAGCAGGCTCTCCGCTGAGCAGAGAGCCTGATGCAGGGCTTGATCCCAGGACCCTGAGATCATGACCTGAGCCGAAGGCAGAGGCTTTAACCCACTGAGCCACCCAGATGCCCCCCAGAACATTTTCTTTCAGTCTTTATTCTATTTTACACAATTGCAGTTAAAGTCCAAGCTGACTGATTGTTTATTTAAGGTTTGTATTAGTCTCCTACTGGTTCTATTTAAAAACATGTTTCAAATGTTATGGCATAAAACAATACAGATTTATTATTTCACAGCTCTGGAGGTCAGAAATCTTAAATGCGTCCTACAGGGCTGAAATCAAGATGTCAGCAGGACTGTGCTTCTTTCTGGAGGCTCTAGGGGAGAATCCAGTTTTTGTCTTTCCAACTTCCAGAGGCTGCCTGTATTCTGTGGCCCCCTTCCACCTTCAGAACCAGCAATGGCCGGTCAAGCCTTTCTCCTGATTCCATGTCTCTGGTTTTGATACTTCTACCACTCTCTACCTCATTTAAAGACCATAAGTTTACACTGGACCCACCCAGATAACCTGGGATCATCAGCCTCTATTAAGGTCAGCTGATTAGAAACCTTAATTCCAGCTTCAACCCAATTCTCCCTTGACATGTACATAACAGAATCAAAAGTATCAGGGATGGGGTCATCTTTGGCAGACCCTTCTGCCATGTCCGCCTCAGTAGTAAACTGTAGTCTTCCTAAAGTCAGGATCCATACCTGTCTTACCCATCCTAGATGTCCAATACCTAGCACATTGCCCAGCATCGTGTAACACGTCAAAGATACTTGTTGGATGAAAGAATGAGTTAATAAAGTGCACTTGTTGTCAGTTATCATTGGTACTAGAGGCAGGTAGCAAGTCTCAGGGTGGGAAAGAAGCTGCACACTAATTATGCTACGTTAAGATGGTACGGAAAGATACAGCTAAATTGTTTGAAGCTTTCTATGCAAGTCATCTCATATTCTTTGGGAATTAAAAAACAAAGTCTGCAGTTTATTTTGGAATGCCTGTTGGTTCTGTTCAACCCCCACCAGAATGAATTTCATAATTATATATTCTGTACAGAAATATCAACATAAATGTGCTTTCCTGAAGCATGCAGCTGCCGTCACTGAGTCTGACTGTAACTCAGACATATGCTGGGTGGCAGCAGATAAGTTTGGAATTAGTTGTGATAGGTAATCCACAAAAAAGCTAGACCGCATGCCAGTAATCAAGAATTCACTGTAATTACTTTAATCTGTAATCGGCTCAACACAGTGCACAAAAGACTGGTAGAGGAATTCTGCAACCAGAGAGGAAGTTGGTTAATTATTCCAAGACCATTTCTTTGTTCCCATATTGATTTTGAATTATATGACCTTCTCATTCATTTATTTATATATTTGTTCATTCGTTGATGTGTTAATTACATTAGGAGCAGATTAATTACACTAGAAACAAAAACCAATAAAACATGTCCCCTCACCTCGCAGTTCTTCCAGGCTCATAATGAGAGAGACACGTAAATAAACCCATAAGTGCAATCTTAATTCCCTTTCTTCCTTCCTTGAAAAAAAAGGAAGTCGTAGGCTCAAAGTTAATCAACAGTTACACTGAAGAAATCCTTTAATTCTGTATTAGAAAGACAAATTATTGGAAAACACACACACACACCATACACACACACACATCACATTACATGGTTGCCAAGGTACCAGCTTAGTTTGGGAGAAAATAGTGGAGAAAATAGTGAGATTTTATTTTTTTTTTTAAATTCTTGAATCTGTGGGCTATATGCTGTATACTAAAACAGATGACAGGCTATTTATTGCACAATACAATCAGTCCTCACAAATCAGATGCTTTTGTATTCTTCTCTTCAAATAGCCGTCTTACAGTTAATGGAAAGGATTGCTTTTTCCAAGTTCAGCTGAGGAAACTCCTGACGCTCCACATTCCAGGGTACCTAGATACTGTGACTTGGTCCAAAACATCTCAGACTGAACATGCACAGGAGTTCTTACAGGTTGGATTGGGGTGGAATCTCACAAGATGCTCTTTAATATGGTAATAGGAAAAAATAGGAAATTTTTAGAAAGGCAGTGCTCAAATGAGAATGAGGGAGATAAACTTTGAAGGCAACATGTATGAAGAAAATCTTCAGAACTTCATGTAAGTTTAATGTGAGTTAGCACTGAGTGTAGCTTTCACAACAAAATGAGCTCGTGTGATTTTAGACTGCTTGATTAAGATGATAGCACACGAGAAATAAGAGCTGATAGAAGGTCTCATAAAGGTCACACCCCACTAGTTGTATTGTTATTGAAGGAGGTCATAGAGAGGACGTGACCACTGCTTGACCTGCAAGCTGGCCCCAGGAAATGAGGCTTGTCACCCCCTCTCCTGTCTTTGGGATGCATGATCTGCTCACTGATTCCATAGTAGAAGCCGTTTCCAAAAATGTAGCTTTGAGAGGGCCATGTGTAGTTGAGTCTCTCAGGACGATATATGGGACTAAACCCAGGTAAGTCCTCTGTATAAACTTTTAAGATAGTGGTGTGCCGGACAGAGGTCTACTTGTCTTACATCTGCCCAAGACAAGGCTCATATGTAAGTTCTCTTGCTTGTTAAACCCACCACCTACCAATCTGGAGTGATCTGCCTCTTTCTTCCATTTCTTCCTGCCCTCCATATATAAGGGCCAGTTTCAAATTTTACCTGGAAAACGCCCGAGTTTCAAGCTAACAACTGTGCTTATTTTTAGGCATCTGAGGTGACAAGTTACATAATGAATTCAGAAACTGGAATTATCTTTAAGAGGTAGGAAATCAAGGCGGTGAGAGAGCCATGCAAAGAGATAATGCAGATATTAATGTTTGGCTTGAATAACATACAATTTGGGATACTTAGGAGGCATCATTTGTTTGAATTTCAAATATTTGAGGATTTGTCACGTTCAGGAGAAATTAGCTTGTAGTAATCAGGTTAGTAATGGAGAGTTATAAAAAGAGAACCTTATGGTCAGTGTTAGAGTATTTATTTATTTATTTATTTTAAAGATTTTATTTTTTTATTTGATAGAGAGAGATCACAAGTAGACAGAGAAAGAGGGGGAAGCAGGCTTTCTGCCAAGCAGAGAGACTGATGCAGGGGCTCAATCCCAGGACCCTGAGATCATGACCTGAGCCAAAGGCAGAGGCTTAACCCACTGAGCCACCCAGGTGCCCCAGTGTTAGAGTATTTAAATGTGACATATCCAAAAATGAAATGGGAATACTGGCAAGTAGAGAGTGCCCATCCCTTATGGATTTTAAACAGAAGTTGGACTATCATTTGGCCTACCAATGAGGTTCAGTGAATTTCACAGAAAGAAATTGAACATCTGAACAACAGTTGCTTTAATGATAATAAACATTAACTTGTAATCTTATAAAGCTCATGACATTTAAGCTCTGAGGGACATCTGGGTGTCTTGGTTGGTTGGGTGCCCAACTCTTGATTTTGGTGTGGATCGTGGTCTCTGGTTCATGGGATCGAGCTGCATATATGGCTCGGCATTCAGAGGGGTGTCTGCTTGAGATTCACTCTTTTCTATCTGCCCCTCCCCCTGCTTGTCTTAAATAAATAAATAAGTAAATAAATCTTTAAAAAAATTAGGCCATGAAACCATAGTTGAAAGCAAATGGTAATTTGTAAATATCCTTAATGATTTACAATGGCATCATAGTTTGAGAAAAATTACCTTAGAAAACCTCATAGAAAAAGAACCATTGGAAGTGTACATGCCTTCTGTCTTTCTACCATAGCCAGTATTTTCTGTGGTGATGAACAATTGACTCTTGAGTTAGGTACTAGCTGAAGTACTTGGCATACATGTAGAATACAGTGCATGAAAACTGCGATATTTGACCCTTGAGTCACACCTGGCATGGAAAGAGTCTCACGTGCTGAGGGGAAGGTTAGAACCACGGTGACTGGGGGAAGAGGAGATTCATTCCTATCATCTCACTTATGTTTGGTGATATATATTCGCACAGTGGAAAATTGGACAAAATCTTGTATACGTCAAATCTTTCTTTTTTTTTTTTTTCCCTGATCTCATAGAGCTAAATTCCCATTTGCTAAGTGAACATGATATGCTTCCACTCTTATCTTTTTAAAGTTCTCTTATTAGCCGGTACTCTTGAGCTATTTCTGCTTAGTATATCACATGTCTCCTTCCAGTTCCTTCCATTTCCCTCATTGCTTTACTTGGTACAGTGAATGACGCTGCTATTTCCATCTGAAGGACTCTATCAGGAGGCTTGACTTTATTTATATGTTGATAATGAGGGGTTGTTTGAGAAATTTAATTTTACTTATTATATAACAGGTTTACTTACTACCTAAACAAATCTAACTAATTTCATTAAATTCTCTAAACTTGCCCAAGAAAGAACTAACACTGTAAATTTAAGGTAACAGATGTTTAGCCAGTTTGTGTAGCTAAGACTGAAACAGAAAAACTGAGATTTGTTTGATCCCCAAGTCCATGTGTATTCCATTACACACTACTGCCTTCCTTATTTGACTTAAGCATTTTTAATAGAGGCAGTTTTAGGCTGATTGGCATAACGTGAGGGCAAATTTGCTGCAGTTTCTAACATTTCTGTTCAATTTTTCAGGTTGCATTTTTGTGAAATGAAGTGAATGGATGTTTTGCTTACACAGCTTTGCGAAGAGATAATTTGCTTTCTAGCCTTGACCATAAAAGGAGAATGCTTTCCACAAATAGTATCTTGAGCAAAAACTGTATTGTTCCTTTTCATGTGTTTTTACTCCTTTCTCTGAAGTCCTTACAAGGTAAACTGGAATAAGACAAAAGTTTCCAGAGAAAAAGGGCTTGAAAAAGGACAGATAAAGCCCTCCCACAGCCAATAAAGAAGTTTCCTTATGTGGCCTTCATTTGATAGGCAGCAAATTTGCTGTTGTTCCCCTTTCCCCCACTAGAATTTAGAGCTAGAGGAACAAGGAAGAAATACAGCCCTGCCCTTAAGTGTGATTTAAAACTCAGATCAGGGGTGCCTGGGTGGCTCAGTGGGTTAAAGCCTCTGCCTTTGGCTCAGGTCATGATCCCAGGGACCAGAGCCCCAATCGAGCTCACTGCACAGTGGGGAGCCTGTTTCCTCCTCTCTCTCTCTGCCTGCCTCTCCGCCTACTCGTGATCTCTGTCTGTCAAATAAATAAATAAAATCTTGGAAAAAAATAAAATAAAATAAAACTTAGATCCGTAGGGTAAAAACTGGAAATTTCTTTTCAGCACCTTCCCATGCTACTATTTAGATGGAGTCGAAGATTCTGTTTGCCCAGGGTGATGAGATCAAATTCATGTGTCAGCTCCAGCTGTCTGTGCAGGTCCTAGATCAGAGCTCTGTGGCTTTCCAGAAACACACACCATAGACTGAGAATTATTACAGGTTTGAACTTTCAGTTTTTATTTGATTCATGCATCCCATGCAGAATTAGCTTCTTTGTGTTAAGGTAGAAAAAGGTGGGGCTGGAGGTGAGGAGCCAATTTAATTTTTCCCAAAGGCCCCCCTCCAGAAAATTGTTTTGTTTTTAGAGAATATACTCCCAAGCAGGGAGAAAACTTAGGAGGTTTGTGAGATACTTAGTGATTATCTAGAACATTTGTCATCCAATCTAGGGCACCTAACAATAAAACAGTAGTTTTAACAAGAGCAACCAAATAGCCTCTGTTGATACAGTACATGGCACATCCCGTAATGTTTGCATCCATACTTTTCATGTTTTTCTCCAGGGTTTCATCACCTAAACTCCCTGGGGGAAGGAGAGGCACGTTTTAGACATCCGTGTATCCATCTGAAAGACTGGCACAGTGCCTTTCGCTTGATAGGAGCCCACAGAAGGTTTGGTGATTCATTGGTGTTGCCACTTTCCTCGTGGGAAAGGAGACGGCAGAACGCAGGGGGTGATGTGGAATATGCTTATTTTTCCCTGTCATCCATATGGATCACCTGAGGGGAAAATAGCATTCATTTTTCAGTCTGGTGGTAGGGCTATTGAAAAAAGCTCTTTGAATTTTATCGGGGATGGAGGTCTCATTTGGAGCAAGTAACATATAGTCTCGGATTAGGACACGGCTTAAAAATCGCATGGTATTTTTAATATATGTTAAAACGTAGGGCTGTCAGTCATGCTGGTGTTTCTCTAAGAGGATGTCACAAAACCTTTCTCGGAAAGAGGCTCAAATTTGAAGCCACATTAGTTATTATTAATAGTTATTATCCATCATTACATGTCTTGAAAAATCCATCATTTTCACTACTTTTCAGTAGTGCTGTCAGAAATGTATTCTGACAGAAATAAAAATTCATGCACTACTAACTAAGACTTCAGTTAATGATACCAACTGTTATGAATATTCACTTTTTAAAGCTACCATTTCTGGCAAATTTCTATATGCCAGGCATGGTGCTAAGTGTTTTACATACATCACCTCATTTAATCTCTATTATAATGCTATTTTAAAGATGAAGAAATGGTGGTTTAGGTTCATTTACATGTTAGGATCATACAAAATGGTACAGCTTGCCCAACCCCAATTTTAAACATTGCATTGTTGACTTAAGTTCCTTGCTGAATTGGCTGCCTTTTCCTGAGCTCATAGAAGCAGGTATTGTATATTTTCTGATTTAGCTACTTAGCCGAGGTACCTTCAGTGCCTTCCATTTTATGATGCTTATTCAAATGCCTCTGTCTGTGTAGTGGTAATTTCTTGTGGTTAATTATTTTCCCTATCCTTTTGTGCCGTGTATGCATTTAAACCATAAAACTGGATGATAAACCCTCTGGTGGAAAGAAGAAAAATCTATGCTTATGTAAGTGAGACTGATGAAAGCCAGGATCTAATATTGAAAATTCTTGATCCTTAGCACAGGACTGTTGTTTGAGAATCAAGAAAACAAAAGCAATTTATTCTTTTACTCAAGAGCACATCCAATGGAAAGCTGTCAAACCCAGAAGTGTTGCAATGCATCTGCATAGCCATATGTTGACAGATGTTTTTGTCTGGAACTCTAGCTTTCCCATGTATAGTGTGACTTCCCCTCAAAGACTTTTTTCTTTACTTTTTCAGGTTTTATCTGTAAAAATAGTTCACCCATATGAAAAAGAATTAGTGAAATGAGAAAGGGTGAATTAAAAATATACTAAATCAGAAGAAAGCCAAGGATGTTAACCAACTTTTTTCTTTTTTCTTTTTTCTCCAGCTAGTCATGGAGAACAACATGATAATCTTGGATTCCTTCTGTCAGATAGCACGGAAATATTATAAGATACAGTGCCAGTTCCGGGGTGCTAGCTTAACCACTGATTCTTCAGCAACATGCCTCTCAAGAACATAAACCTGCCGTCTCTTGAGGACTTATAAGAAATGAAATTTGTCATCAAGGGCAAGGCCAATATTATCAAACATTAGTTGATACATTGTAATTTAGCCAATCCAAATTCAGGAAAAAAATCAAGTTAACTTACTTAAAACAAAAAACAAAACAAAAACCAAAAAAACAAAAGCAAAACAAAACAAAACAAAACTTTGAATATCTTGTTTGGAAATGTTTGGAAATGAGATTCATTTGGCATCTCGTCTTTTTTTGTGTAAGGCGGGTAAACGTTCCTTCTAATCTTAGATAACTTCCGTGGAGTTGCAGTCTTAAAGACCCATCTTTGACAGACACTGCTCTCTAAGTGTATTATTCTGTCTAAGAAGTACAAAAACAGCACCCGTTCATTTCCCTGTTGCACCCATGGAAAGATCACACTTTTGGTGGCATCACTTGGAAGCCGTTGTTTGCAGAAGGGGAAGATGTCTGTGACTCATTTATCCTCACCTCTTGGCTAGCACTGGTTTCAAGCTGTCTTGGCTGTGGATCACGTTGATCTTAGGGCTGCTTTTCTTTTCTAGTTGTCCACGACTAAGTCTTACCACTGGATTTTGTACTTCATGGTACTGGTAAACATCTCCGGTGGCCAAAATTCTGAGAGTTTCTCATTTTTTGTTTACCACAGAGCAGTAGTTTGGCTGTTCTCCTACCATATATTGTATTTGTTTCCACTATGGGGTTTGTAAGGATGGCAGAGTTTGCTTGAATTTGGGTTACTGTACTTGTGAGCTTACATTGGTAATGTTCTTCCTCATTTGGTTTTAAAAATATTTATAGGGCAATCATAACATAATACCTATGGGGAGTTCAAGTTCTAGAGATAGTGAGAAACTTGATTTTGTATATTTTTTAAAGACTTTATTTATTTATTTATTTATTTGAGAGAGAAAAAGAGATCACAAATGGGAAGGGCAGAGGGAGAAGGAGAGAGAATATCAAGCAGACTCCCTGCTCAGCACAGAGACGGATGCAGTGTTTGATCTCATGACCTGAGTCGAAACTGAGAGTCCGTTGCTCAACCGACTACCACCCAAGTGCCCCCTGATTTTGTGTTTAATAGTTAATGTAGTTGATGTAATGTTAGCTGATATAAATAAAAAGGGCTTAAACTAATAGAATTTTACTTTTCTCTCACATAGAGACCAGTTGGTAGAGAGTATGGTTTTGTTCCAGGCATATTTCCAGGGCCCAGGCTCCTTCCATCTTGTGACTCTACTACTGCTAGGGCTGGAGCCATCTGCTAGATCTTCTGCATCCAGTCTGAAGAAAGCAGACTGCTTTCTTTGTTGCTTTGGCCATATTATTCCCACTAATATTCTGTTGATGGATGTGTGTTACATGACCCTGACTAAAGTCAGCAAGGTAGGCAAATGTAGTCTCTGGCTGGACAACCACCTCCTCACTGTAAGTCTACTAAAAAAAAAATACAAGTTATTGATGCGTAGCTGACAACCCTCTGATAAACTGTTCAAAACAAGTAATGTAGTGCTGTCCTCTGTCTCTACATTTCCTGAAGGGCATTCATATTAGTTTCTTAGGGCTACCATAATGACTCACTACAAAATGGTTACTCAAAGCAGCAGAAATTTATTTTCATACAGTTCTGGAGGCTATAAGTCTGAAATCAATGTATCTGCAGGATCACAATCCCTCTGAAACTCTGGATGGGCTCTTTCCTTGCCTCTTCCTAGCTTCTGGTAGTGTCAGTCCTTGGAGTTCTAGGTTTATAGCCACATTAGTCCAATCTCTCCCTCCATCGTAACATGACATGTGCCTCTGCCTTCACATGGTATTTTCTTCCTATAAGGACAACAGTCGTGGTAGATTAGGGAACTACATCCTAAAAGCCTCGTCTTCACTTGATTACATTTACACAGACTCTATTTTCCAGATAACATCACACTCATAGGTGTGGGAGTTTAGGACTTCATCCTATCTTTAGGGGGGATGTAATTCAACCCATATGGACATATTTGGCTCTTTTGTTTCTTCTTCTAAAAATTTATTTAGCAATTTTTGCCTATTAATAAACTACATAAAAAAGATGGTAACTATAATCATAACAAGGTTCTTTTAATTTATGCCAGCATTTAAACCAGTGGCATCCTAGACCAGGAGTTAGCAAACATTTTTTGTCAAGGTCCAAACAGAAAATAACTTTGGCTTTGTGGGCCATATATCTCTGTCACAATTACTCCACTCTACCATTATAGCATGAAAACAACCATCGACTGCTAACAAAGTGAGCAGGGCTTATATGAGCTCCAATAAAACTTTATTTACAAAACAAGGTGATAGGCTGGATTTGGCATGCGGGCAGTAGTTTTCAGAACCCTGTGCAGACTCTGATCCATTATAACCTGGTTGTGAACATTGTGAAGTGAACCCTAGCTTTGAATTCAGACACACATACATTCACATTCCAGCCATCTTGAAAGACTTGACCTAGGTAAGGGCCAAACCTTCATCAATAAAATGAGCTCAATTCACATAAATTGTCTACATGTTACCTAGTTCATTGGAGGCATTCACATGTAGCCATCTATATGAATCTTCTTCTGCAAAAGGGAGCATAACAAAATGAATATGAGCAAGAACAGTGAGGCCAGAATGACCCATTCTGGTGTTTGATCTTGGGCAGGTTCTTTTATATCACTGTGCCTCATTTTTCTTGTTATTCAAATTGAGAAAATGATGGAACACCTTTTCACTTGCTTATGAGAATTCAGTGAGTTCATACATGTAGAGCAATTAGACCAGTGCCTGGCACTTAATACG
Organism: Lontra canadensis; assembly: GCF_010015895.1. Classification (NCBI taxonomy): domain Eukaryota; kingdom Metazoa; phylum Chordata; class Mammalia; order Carnivora; family Mustelidae; genus Lontra; species Lontra canadensis. The sequence continues at coordinate 42,664,084 of NW_022630995.1, read as the reverse complement.
CACTCAATTGATGTTACCTACTCATATTGGCCGTCATTGTTACAATTGGCTTCCCTTGTCACTCAGCAATAGGATGCATTATTGAATTTTATTATTTTTGTTAAATTTATGTAGAAGAGTGAACTCACTGAATACATGATGATTACTTAGGCCTAAGTAATTATTTTTTCTGATTTATCAGTTATATTAGGATGAAAGAATAGTTTCTCTTTTATTCTCTATCCAATTCTATACAACGAGGGAGGATAAAGGCATTAGACTGCTAAGGCAACCACTTTGTGTTCCAGCTACACTATGCCTGAAGTGTTCCACTTGTGTTACAATAAGAACTTAAAGGAAAATGGAATTCAATGAATTGAAGTTAGCTTTAAGTAAAATTTTCAAAATAATATTTATCTACTATATCTGAGGATTTTGATGCCATTTTAAAATCCTTTCAATTAAAACAAATGTATAAAATTGGATAAAAATGTTCTAATTGTATACTTGAGAAGTTTTCATGAGCATATGGCTGAGATAAACCTCTCTGCTATTGTATTTTTCTTGGTTGTTATGACTTCATGATCTTTAGAAACTTGCCTCCTTCTACTAGAAATGAATAAGAATAAAGATTTAGCAGAAGAATTCGAGTATAATCTAGAATTAGATTTAGAGTTGTAAATCAGAAAATTGCTGATTAGAAATGTAAACTTTCAGTGTTAGTAACTTAAAAATATAAATTTAATATAGATACATGTGTTTCTTTTTAAATTTAATTAAATTTAAATTTTATTATTAAAATATAGTTAACATATGACCTTATATTAGTTTCAGGTGTATAGCACAGTGATTGGACAATTTTATAGATTATACTGAGCTCATCAAGGCAAATGTAGTTACCATGAATCACCATATAACATTAGTCTAGTATTATTGACTATATTCTCTATGTTGCACTTTTCATCTTGGTGATGTTCTTATTTTATAAACTAGAATTCTAGTTCACCTATTTAATCAACCCCTATAACCCCCTTCCTTCTAATACCCACCAGTTTGTTCTATGTATTTGTGAATCAGTTTCTGTTTTTGTTTGTTCATTTTGTTTTTTAGATTCCACAGATAAGTGAAATCAGATGGTATTTGTCTTTCTTTAGCATAATACATATATATTATGTATTCATTATATATAATATATATAAATTTATGAAATATAAGTTTATGGAATATATATTATATATATTTATTCCATATCTTATTTATTCATTCATCTATTGATGGACACTGAGTTTGTTTCCATATCTTGATTATTATAAGTAATGTTGCAATAAATGTAGGGATGCGTATATCTCTGAATTAGTGTTTTTGTTTTCTTCAGGCAAATAATCAGTAGTAGAATTACTGGATTGCATGGTATTTCTATTTTTAATTTTTTGAGCTACCTCCATACTGTTTTCTAAATGTATTTCTGAATAATGAGAACTACCTGCAGAGAACTAATTATGATGATCATTTAGCTAGTTTCTCACTTTCCTTAAAGTGAGAAGAAATGTTGGACATGTTCCCTATTGTTCAATTGGTGGTTTTGCACTTTATTCTTAGGGTCATGAGGTTCACTTTCAAATCAAATATTTCTGTTTTTATTTGTTGAATATGACCTGTAATATGACCCCTGTTCATAATAAGGATGCCACTTGGCACTGTTTAGATAGATTCAAATCCATAGAAATAGGCTTGTGTTCTTGTTATTTATTTATATTTGGATTGTTTTTTTAATTTTAAGGAATAAAAATTTGAATCACCTTAATAGTACTTGAAAGCTCTCTGTAAATTAATGGCTCAGAAAGTTCCTAGTTGTTTCAGTTGTACTACATAAATTTTAAATATTGAACTTGGGAGAAAGGTGTCTATTATCTACTTTATTTGGTAACTGTGGCTCTTTAGCTATCTTCTCATATTGATTTTTTAGGCAGCTCCCCTTTTTCTATCACAGCAGAGACTGTTTCTTGGCTACTCTGGCCTCATTGGAGTATTTAGCATTTGCTTTTCAGTTATGGTCAGTGGGGCTTTGTTATTAATTAACTTACATTATTTATTTTTTTGTTAACTGTGGCTCCTGAATATATATTATTTCTTGTGTTTGCTCTCACACTTAGAATATCATACACATCTCCCCCGTCCTCACTCGTTCTTTTTTCCTAGTCAACATTCAACTGTTTTTGTTTTTTTTTTTCCCCAAGTTTGTTGAAATCTCAACTCCTCTGAAACCATAACATTTTAGAGTTAGAGAATGCATTAATTTGCTAAGGCTGCTATAACAAAGTACTACAGACTGAGCCTTCTAATTTTTTTTTTTTATATTTTACTTTTAAATAATCTCTACACCCAAGGTGGGGCTCGAACCAAGAACTCTGAGATCAAGAATCACATACTCCACCAACTGGGCCAGCCAGGTGCCCCCAGCCTGGGTGTTTTAAACAACAGAAATTTATTCTCTCATAGTTCTGGAGGCTGGATTTCTGAAATGAAAGGCTGGTTCCTTCTGAAGGCTGTGGGGAAGGGGCTGTTCCAGATTCCTCTTCCTGACTTGTGTGATCATCTGCCTGTTCATATTGTGTTCTCCCTGTATACATCATCTCTCTGTGTTCAAATTTCCCTTTTTTAAAAAAAGATTTTATTTATTTATTTGAGAAAGAGAGAGAGAAAGGGGCAGAGGGAGAAAGAGAAGCAGACTCTCCACTGAGCAGGGAGCCCTACAAGGCCTTGATCTTGAAAGCAGACACTTAACTGATTGAACCACCCAAGTGCCCTTAAATTTCCTTTTTTTTTTTTTTTTTTTTTAAATAAGAACACCAGTCAGGCAAATAGGAAGAAACCAGAAATGGGAACAAACCATGAGAGACTCTTGACTTTGACTCTGGGAAAAAAACTGAGGTTTGCAGAAAGGGAGATGGGTGGGGTGATGGGGTAACTGAGTGACAGACATTAAGAAGGGCACATGATTGGATAAATGCTAGGTGTTACACACAGCTAGTGAATCATTGAATACTATGTCAAAAACTAATGATGTACTATATGTTGGCTGATTTAATTTAAATAAAAAAGATGAAATGAAATAAAATATTCATACTCAGAAAAAAAAGAAAAAAAAAAAGAACTCCAGTTATACTGAATTACAGTCCACCATCATGAACTCACTTCAACTTGATTACCCCAGTAAAGACCCTATCTTCAAGTAAGGTCTCATTCTGAGGTGCTGGGGGTTAGGACTTCAACATATACATTTAGGGACAACAGAATTCAATCCATAACAAAGACTTGAAATCTACCACTTCAATGTTAGAAATGAGATTAGAGAAACAGACTAGTCTAAACTTATGCATTCTGTTTGTGGCAGAATCAGAATAAGAGGTTTCAATATATTTTTTTTTTTTTTACACTTTCCAGAGCATTCTGTTACCCTTCTCACAGATTAATGCATCAGTCTGTTCTACCCAAAACTGACTGAGAGCTTCTCAGCACCAAACTCACTCAGGTTACTTTGAATTTATGTAAAAGTGATTGAGGTCAGTTGAATCAATACCTGCTTTGTTGATTTTTAGCTTAATATTCCTACTTGAAGAATTCATTAATCCAATTTTCTGTGTATCTTCTACACATAGTTACCATTTATTCATTCAACGGAGGTTTCTGAAGAAGCCAGTAGTCCTGGTGCTGGCTAGACCTTAGGCTGTTAATTTCAACAAGGCTTGTGAATGTTCTCTTCTGTCATATGTTCTCTTCTGTAAGTAGGGTGAAAATTAGTTTCACTGGTTTTAAGTAGTGTGCTGCTGAACAGTTATGTAAGTAGTTTCTGAGGTTGTATTGTTCTCCAAAGAGCATATGTGACTTCTAACCAGGAATGCCTGCAACATTCCTAAATACTGATGGTGTTTCTGTGATGTCTGTGAAGGATGCCAGTCATAAGAAATTCAAATTACCTTCCTTCCACCTCATCCTTGGCCATTCACGTGTTTATCAGCCAGAGAAGGTAACAGCTTGCAATATACATTAACATCAACTTACAGTACTAACATTCTTATCTTTTATAATCTAGGGAATGATAGGAAGGTATCCAGAATGGAAATTATTTATAAGCAAGATTGTAGTATCTATGCCAAGTATGTGATATATTAAATGTGTATTTATTGAGGGTTTAGTGTACATAGGATGTGAGAAATCAAAGAACTGTTCTTATTATTACCTTCTTTATATTTAAGATCCAAACATGTGTTAGACCCTGCAGCTGATAATAGTGTAGATGCACTTTCAGAAGGATAATTTGTTATAATACTATACATTTGCATTATAATATTGTATGCAAATTTTAAGGTACATTTGCTAAAAGCTTTAGTTTAAGAATATTTTAGACCCTAGAGAACAGGTATTTACTTATAAAACTTAAGATAGAGATGTAAGTCATTGACCTGTGGTGTGTATTTTGTCATATATTCTGCACCACCCCTGACAGATGCAAATGTCTTCTTGTTTTCAATTTCTTTCCTTCATAAAGTCTCCTAAGTAATGATCGGGGGGTATTTGAAAGGTCTAAGAAATGTTGTGTGAGGACACAGACTACTGCATGTAGTTTTAGGAGGGTGTGGGAGGGTGACAGGAATAAAGAGCAAAAAGGAAAAAAAAAGAAGAAGAAGAAGAGGAAGAAGAAGAAAAAGGAAAGTAAAGCAAAGCTTGACAGGACAGTGCTGAGCAGAAGAGGTTGGACCAATGTGTGGAGAGCAAATGCCTATTAGCGAGGACAAGAACTCTCTATCTTGTGTCAAAATCAGAAAATAATTAGGGAAGAAATGTGAAAAGTGTCAGGAAGTGATAAGAGTCTTATAAAAAGAAATTACTCTGGCACCTCATTGTGTATTGATTAGTGAGAAATGAGTGCTAAGAAGAGGAAGTTGTAGGTATCAAAGAAAAATATGCCCAAGGCAACAATATTCGTGTTTAATAAAAATAAAATAAAATAAGGCTTGACCTGAAAGAAACTAGGCAGCAAGCCAGTGATGAAGACAGATCAGCCATCTCTCTGCCTCTTCAAGGCCTGCCCTCTGTCCACTACTGTAGCTCCACACACATAATGTAAATCTCAACCCTCAGGAGTATTGCTTTAAATTCAAACCTATTACCTTTCTCATGATCTATTTTTTTTTTTTTTAAGAATTTATTTTTTTGTCAGAGGGAGAGAGTGAGTGAGTACACAAGCAGGGAGAGTGGCAGGCAGTGGTAGAGGGAGAAGCAGACTCCCTGCTGAGCAGGGAGCCTGATGTGGAGTTCAATCCCAGGTTCCTGGGATCATGACCTGAGCTGAAGGCAGATGCTTAACCAACTGAGCCACCCAGGCATCCCTCTCTCGATCTATTTTTTAAGATTTCACTCTTCTTTTTTTTATGCTCGTTGCTACATGGAATTTGTTGTAAAATTCAGTACATACAGCTTCAGATGAAATTTTTCTCTTCCTAGACAATTTACATTGGGTTCAATAGATGGGGATGGAAATGCATCACTGCTAATTCTTGCCTGGATATGGAAATATAGTTGTCTAGATGAGAGAAAGTTTTGAAGACAATTATTTATTTTAAAATGGGAATTCTAAATCTCTATGATGCTTTAATTTATTTTGTTGATAGCAAAGACCATCTAACATGAAAAAAGGGATCGCTGGAGCTCGGAAGTATGTTTATATTAGAAGGAAAAAAGTGTGAGGGAGAGAAACAAACATTGTATTAATGCAATAGGATATAGGCTCATTTGTTGTGGCACAGGCCCAAATAATATCAGCTTAAACCAAAGTAGAATGTTATTTCTCTCTCATGTAAAAACACAATATATTGGTACAATTGCTTGGTTCTGTGGTGTTAGGTAATGGGCTCCTGTTTTCATGCTTCACTGCCTGTATTGGGTTGCTGTGGTTCTTGTGGCTCTTTGTGGCATCTGTATTGCAGCCAGTGGCAAGGGAGGTTACCTCTGGTCCTTTAGAAACACAATCCAAATATCATGTATCTTCTGCCCATGTGCCATTGCCCATAAGTTAATCAAATGATTTTTACCTACCTGCAAGGGAGGTTGGGAAATGAGGTCTTTCTGACCTTTCACTGGGTTCCTGTGATGCAAAAGAGGCTAGAATGGACATTGAAGGACAGCCAGTGACCCTGGCCCAAATCAAGCTTTTAGATAGTGTGCTGGGGGAATCTGGGTCCCCGATGAACAGCTGAACCAAAGCTAAGCTACCAGCTTGGATCACTTACCTCTAGAATTTGATATAAAATAAATAGATATTTTTCTATTTTAAGTTTCTTTCTTTTTTTTTTGGTTTTCGTTTTTGTTTCAGTGGCCCAGTCACCAGGATCCTAACTCTAGCTAGATGGGGAAAAATATCAGAAGTATCTTTTAACACTATTCAGCAAAGTATATTAACTCTGGCAAGACAGGGAGTGGAGCAAAAGTAAAATAGTTAAACTTAGAGGAGATGAGAGTTTCTCTGCAAATTTGCAGTTAATATAAAATATACTGTCTTCCATTATTCCTCCTTCTCTCCCCTCTCCCTTCTTCCTCTCAACCCTTCCTCCCTTCCCCTCTCCCTGTCCTCCTTCCTTCCTTCCCTCATTCTTTCCTCCTTCCCCTCCTTTCTTCCTTCCTTTCCCCTTTCCTTCCATCCTCTCTTGTTTTGTGTTTTTTTTTAATCCTTTGTTCTTCAACAAATGACTCTAAACAGTGATCTGATCCTCATTTCCACACATAAAAACACCTAGAGGGATTATTCTCTAGGATTAACATAACTGAATGTCCATGAAAAAGAAAATCTTTATATAAGGTAATTTTAAAGTTTAGAACTATAATCACATAAATCATATTAGTGTATTTTTGCAAAATTTCATCCCTGAGCACTGGATTCTTATCATTTATGCGACAATATCCTTGAAAGTTTATAGATTGGTCCTGAAGGTTCAGGTCTATCTATACTGAGCTTAATTGTGATATCATGGAGATATGCTTCTTGCATTTAATTCTCATTTGGATTACACTTCCTGGCAGGGACCCTGACCACTGAACAATAAAGCAATTATTGTCATGATGTTATGCAATATTGAGCAGATTATGTCATGGTTAATTTTACATATTCATAACCCTGCCACCTGCAGCTACTCACATTATACTGAAGCTGGTTTTCAACACAATAAGGAGAAAATGGAAATCCTGAAAACAATAGCATTTCTTTCCCGTTCATTTTCTCCTTAAAATCAAAATTCCCCTGCTTACTCCTATTTAATAACTTTTACAAATTATTATAGACCTCCTTGATAGTTTAAAAAATGCTAGGATCCTTTTCCTAGGCCAGTGGGTTTTCAGGTGGCAGGGTGCGGGGGTGGAGGGAAGGGCTGCTGAAGAGATGACCAGACATACAGTTCTGAAATATTTTGCATACAACTTCAGTGGTTAACATATTTCCTAAACCCCATTCATAATTTCCATTTCAAAACCTAAAGTTTGGAACCCCCACTCTTAATTAATATATTAAATTGCATAATATTTTAATTATGTTAATATATTTAATTAATATTTTATTTTATTATATATTATAAAATAAATATATTATATATTATAACATTACAATATTAATACACTTTAATTAATATTTAATGCCGCTTAGGTATATCACAGTTTAGGATGAATTTTAAATTCTTGGCAAAATGTAATTCCTAGAAATAATTAAGGCTGAGATTTTAACTAACTATGGTAAAATAGTGAAAAAAGATTGTGCATATATGTTGTTTGCTGTAAGGGTCTCTAATTGTAAATTGTTGTCATCCGTAGTACAGAAAAACACAACTATGTAAGAAAAAAAAGACAGCTTTTTTTTTTTTTTAAGATTTTATTTATTCATTTAGGGGTGCCTGGGTGGCTCAGTAGTTAAAGCCTCTGCCTTTGGCTCAGGTCATAATCTCAGTGTCCTGGAATCGAGTCCCACATCGGGCTCTCTGCTCAGCAGGGAGCCTGCCTCCTCCTCCTCTCTCTCTCTGCTTGCCTCTCTGCCTACTTGTGATCTGTCTGTCAAATAAATTTAAAAAAAAATCTTAAAAAAAAAGATTTTATTTATTCATTTGACAGGCAGAGATCACAAGTAGGCAGAGAAGCAGGCAGAGAGAGAAGAGGAAGCAGGCTCCCCACTGAGCAGAGAACCTGATGCAGAGCTCGATCCCAGGACCCTGAGATCAAGACCTGAGCCGAAGGCAGAGGCTTCAACTCACTGAGCCACCCAGGTGCCCCCAAAATCAGCTTCTAAGTGCTTTATAGAAAGTTTATATTGCAAACGACTTTTTATACAAACAGCTTAATTAAAATAGTCTAAATAACCAAATCTTCATGTACAGTTTTAGAGCAATCTGTGGGATTTGTGTAACTGTTATAGGACACAGAGGTATCATAGTTGTGATTCATGGAAAAACAGTGAAATCAGTATTAGCATAGTTCAATATAAACACCTCTGCACTGAATTCCTAATACAGTTCTGTATCCACTGAGGTATCATTTGCTTTGTGTCGTACAACTTGAAGCAAACAAAACAAAACAAACACAGGAGCAGGGGTTCTTTCTCTTGAGAAGTTTCTTTCTGTGTTTTTTCTTTATTGTCCTACTTCTTTCTTTAAGTTCCCTGAAGCCTCATAGGCTAACCAGCCCTTTCTAGCATAGAAGCAAGCAAACAGTTCACTGTTTGAGTAATAAAGGGTAATACAGAGTAAGGACAGAACAGGGAGAAGCGACATAGTAAGAAACAAACATTGAGGGTACAAAATTGAACGGGTTGTCAAACTTAAATGAAAGTCTGGAGGCCATCTTGTCACAGGTAGGCTGAATGTGGGGACTCAAACAATGCCATTTAGACTTGGTAGCGTTCAGTGTTCTCCTCTGTGTTGGCCTCACTTTTTCCCTTCCATGGTGGTGCCCATAAACCCAGATTTAGACCTTCTTGACTCCCAGTCCCTCAGACTAGCTTTCACTGAATGAACCTGAATCACATATCTTTCTGGATCAATTTATTTGAGCAAGACCAGGAGTGACTTTTGAAGACTTTCCCTCAAACTAGACCAATCACTGTGGCAAGGGGAATGGGAAGAAAAGATTGACCAGGTGCTGTCATACATGCTGGAGTTGCTACTGGGATCAACACAGCATCCCCACAGGTCCAGAGAGGAGGAAAGGAGTGTTATTGTTCTTGTACCAGAATAAGAAGGATGGTTGTCTGGCAAGTCAAAAGAACAACGATCCACACAGGGATGGAAATAAACATACACATTTACCACAAACACAGATCACTGAAGAATCTGTGTTAACTCTCACCCAAATGAGGAGGCAATTTCTCTGTGTTCTAGTTGTCTTCTGCCACCATTTCTAGTTTTTGACTGCAGTTGGATCTCTTAACAGCTTTGGAAGGAGGTTTTTGTGTGCCTAAAGGAGCCCTTTCATTTAAGAAATTGCTTTGCCCAGAAAATTGAAAAGTACTTTCAATAAGTCACACCATCTGCTGTTCTCATATTAAGTTAAAACTGGCTAAAATTGAATCTTCATTTATGTGACTTGTACTTTTCACCTTCACTTTTTTTTTAGCAGGGTGTTTGAAACTCTTTAGAAATAGTCCTTAATTGATGGGATTGAGTTTTTGCACATTTTCTTGAATCTGAAGTTATTGTGGTTTTCCCTCATTTGTTTACTTATTTTTATTTTAACAAGGCTGAGATATAAATATGGATCATGTATAAAGTAACTTGTGAAAACTTTTTTTTTTTTTAAATAGAGAGGGAGCACAAGCAATTTGAGGCCAGCAACTGAAAATACTTATTCTCCATTGCTTCGGAGTATGTTAGCTAGACACCGTTTTCCTTTGTAGCAGTTGGTAAAATAAATAAAATATACACTTGGTGAATCTACCATCTCTGAACTTTAGTCATGTGGGGAAATCAATCTTTCATTGCATGCCTTAGTCTTTGAAGAGCTGAAAGAAGATAAAATGAAGTAAAACTTTAGCTTATGGAAGTCACTGCTTTAGCAAGAGCTCCAATTACTGAGGAGCGGACCCATGCCTGAGGTTAACAGGCAATGCTCTTAGCTGGCAACCAATATGTTTCTGTACCTGTGGAGACCACCCAATTTCTCAAGCACTTCCTATCTCCTAAGTTCTCCCCAGTGACTCCTATTGTCCACAAGCCCAGCCAGATGATAGGGATATCCATGATCTCAAGAAGCTCTGATTCTTCTTACAGTGACAGATCCTTTGTTTGTTAGCTTACACTTCGCCATTCTCTTTGTCAGCATTGGTGTCTTTCTATTAAGCATGCACATACATACACGTACATGCTCATCTCTCTCTCTCTCTCTCTCTCTCACACACACACACACACTCATACCTCTCCCTTGACTGTTTCTCTAAATCACTGCACTGACTTTTGCCTAAATAGCTCAGAGTCCCAGGGAGGTAATTAGAGAGAAAGAATTGTTGCCTTCTTTTTTATAGAGGAAAAACCCAAGGAACATAAAATTTAATAGATGTATCAACCCACTCAGCTTGTTAGTGACAGTATAACCCATCAAGCCAAATTTTCCTCATCCTTCCTAAGAATGCGAGGCAGAGCAGAAAGCTGCACGCTATCTCTATGCATGTATGTGTGTGTGTATCTGCACATATTTTGGTTTTTCTCCCCTCTTTTTCGTGAGGCACTTTCAGAAAATGAATAGGTTTAAGCAATTACTGGATTGTGACTCGGTAGTTTGGGCATCAGTAAACATCTGTTTGACTGTTACACCAACATGAGGAATGTGACAGGTACTATGTGTTTCTAAATTTTTGGAATGCTGCGGACGTTAAGAAATGCAATTTCCATGGCAACTCAGTAGACCCATGGATATACACATGCACATAAGTTCAACACTTCCATCAGGGTAGTGTTTGCTTTTACTTCATGTAATGTGCACTAATGTTTTCTCCATCTTCTGTTTTTTAAAACCCTGGATGCAATCCATTAAAATGACTTTATGACTCTCTAACTTGGAACCTATAGCATGAAAAGCACTGGTGTAGTGAGAAAATAAAAGCTGTGATGTTAGGGAATTATAGTTTCAGATCTGCCTGGTTTTGCCATGTACTGGCTGTGTGATTTTGAATAATCAATAAGACTCAGTTTTGCTGACTATAATATGGGAGTAAGAACACTTCTGTTTTAAGTTTGAAGTGAAGAGTGAGGAGGTAACTGTGTAAATGCTGGTATTCTTTACTCTCTCTCTGTCTGTCTCTATCTATATATTTAAGTTGGCTCTACACCACGCATGGAGCCTGATGTGGGGCTTAAACTCATGACCCTGAGATGAAGACCTGAACTGAGATCAATAATCAGACTCTTATTAACTGACTGAGCCATCCAAGAGCCCCACTCTACTTTTTCCTGACAAATTGGCTTTCTTTACCATTTTCTCTCCTTTTGTAAATTTTTATTCCTGTGGAAGGCAATAGAGGAGATAGTTCTTCGTGAATACCCCATTTTCTATTTATTTTAATATTATATAAGACATACGGTAGCTGCCTTCTTTTTTGAAACAAATTCTAAATACCATGACCTATGTTTGTGTTATATTGGTTTATTATTTTATTATATAAATAAAATAGCTAACATTTTTGAACACCTCACTACTTGCCAAATACTATACATATCGTTTTTGTAAATCCTTACAGAACTTGTGTGAGGCAAGTACTACCCACAATTCACATTTTACAGATAGAAGGATGCATGAAGTACATTGCACAAGGTCACAAAGCCAGAATCCAACCAGCCTGACTCCAGTCCAGATGACATAATTAGTTGTTATCTCTTTTGTTTCTTGCTTACATGGTTTGATTAAGGGGAAGCGTACTATAGTGGTTAAAACACTGACTCTGCAATCACATTGCTGAAAGGTGCCTCTTGGCTCTGTCCCTTATTAATGTGAGATGTCAGACAAGCTGCTGAAAGTGAGTTTTCTTATACACAGTAACTTGTATTATAACATATATTGTTTTGAGTAAATTAGATGAGTTAATAGGGGCAAAACACTTATAATAGCATATGGAACACAATAAGCAACACGGAAGTATTATTATTTCCTCACTCTCTTTCAAAGAATTTTTATCCCCTTCTGAGATGGTTGTGTGTGTGTGTGTGTGTGTGTGTGTGTGTGTGTGATTTAAGAGCCATGAATGGAGTTAAAAATCTTATTCTTGACAATAACATGATATGATAAGGTAATTATGACTAAACAATAAACCTCTGTTATAGTAGGAATATCAGATTTCTTAAAATAACCATTGTTTCTCTTCAACTTGAATCATCAAAGTTGAGGTGGTTATTGGCACATTTATACTATAGTAAGTCTGCAGCAATTATTCAGGTGTATGTGTCCCTCTTCATGCTATACTGACTCTCAAGTTCATCATTATATTCTAAGAGTCCAGAACAGTCGAATACAGTAGGTTTTTGATAAATGACCATTGTGCTTCCTCTAACGAAATAAACCACATTGTCAAGTGCCAAATGCAGTTGCGGGCTACAGCAAAAAGTAGATACATATTCGTTATCTAACATACACCATAGTTTGGCATAGGACTTCATGAAATACGTAATAAGAGACATTCCCTCCATTTTTTGGAACTTTTTTATCGCCATAGAAAATTTTTAAATATTCCTATCATTTGGTCTAGATAATTTTGTTAATTCTATATTCAACACTTTTGGTGTAAATTTAATCTTTCATATGAAAATTTGTATGCCAGAATGTGTAGAACAGTTAACTTGCATTCAATAAAATTTATAAGTCTGCATTCATGTAGCACTCATCTGATTTCCATGATAGAAGCAACAATGAAATTTTCTAAATGAGTTTATGTAATGGATCTGCCACAATTTAAAATTTTAAACATTGAAAATATTGTAGAAACTTTCTCTAAAGTAACCTTATAAAACACACACAAGATCTGATAAGCCTATGTATCAATAGGATAGAGGCAAATGTTGAACTTGACCATGAGAATGCACTCAGCAAAATATAGACAGTGAGGTAATACAACAATCAAACAATAGATAGATAGATAGATAGATCTTTGTTTCTCTTCAAAAAATAAGTGGCAAGATGAAAAATAGAGTGAGATAGAATACCTATATTTAAAAGAGAAATAGCAATTACCATGTTATTACCTATGGAATTTATTTAGGTTCTACTTGAAAAGCATAAATTATTACAAAGATGAAAGAATTGGACATGTGAACATGGACTGGAAATCTGATGGTTTTAAGGAATTATGGACAATTTTTTATTATTATTATTATTATTATTATTAAGTTCAATTAGCCAACATATAGTCCATCATTAGTTTTTGATGTAGTGTTCAATGATTCATTAGTTGCACGTAACACCCAGTGCTCATCACAACATGTGCCCTCCTTAATGTCCATCACCCAGTTAGTCCAACCCCCACCCCCTCCATTTTGTGACCCTCAGTTTGTTTCCCAGAATAATTATTTAAAAGTGATAATGGTGTTGTAGTTGGTTAAAATAATGCATATTTTATAGATACTAGTAGTAAAATATGGATGAAATGAAGTGATATCTGAGATTTGTTTCCAGTCACTGGAGAAGAAGGGAGGTGCACAGAAAAGAGGTTAAGGCAGTTATGCTCTTGAGATGATAGTTGTAGGGACTGACCAATGTGTGCATGGGGACTTACCAATTTTGTTGGATTTTGTGTATGTTTGAAATTATCCATGGTAAAATGAATTTGAGAATGTAATGGTTTTACTTTAGTTCTATTTACTTTGACTTAATAAATTTTAAAGTGACAACACTCTTAATGAAACACTTATGGTGTAGTTTGAAAGTAATTAAGTGTTTGATAGAATAAAGTAAATGTGGTTCGGGAAAAATAAAGGCAATACATTTCACTACTGGTTTCTTTACAAAGGAAAAATAACATGTATAAACTAAGGCAAGTTGATCTTAGACCACATTACAAATGTTTGGAATCTAAAATACTAAGGGAACTTTCATAATGATGCCCAATAGAAGATAGTTAAAGATGATATTTTAATAAACTTCACAATGTTATAGTACCAAAAAATGTGGAAAATCTGCTTTGTGCTTGTTCAGCAGCAGATACAAAAATGGGCCACAATTTTACTAAATGAAAAGTCATAGTAGGGAGATAAATTATGAATAAATAATTGCAAGACAAAAGAACAATAATAGAGCTGTGTATAGAACACAGAAGAACAGTAATCAATGCAGCTTATGTATCAATATAGATATCAAGGAAATGTGAAATGATTTTGCTATGTTGTATGTGCAGTGTTTGCCTGTGGTGATTTAAACCACAAACTAAGGAGACATCGTTATCAGACTTTCAGAAATAAAAACTTTAGAGTAAAACTTGCCATTGACCAGTATTTTAGGGCTATCCTTTAAAACCTACAAAATAAAAATCATTGTCAATGAGAGCTATAATTTATATGCCAAGTGTGTCTGATTTTCATTTAATGCAATTCATACTCATTTAATTTGAAGGATTCTGAAGCTGAGGTGATAGAAAAAATGTCCTACACACTTAATATACTTTCATTTTAATTGCATGCTTAACATAAATACTTAGACTACTACATGATTTATAATGCACTTTGTTTTATGTGTCTGCTAAAAGATAGAATTCCATTAGATTCCATCATTTGTTATTTTTCTTAATCATTGTGTAGTCAATATTGACTGGTGAAAATCAAATGTTTTGAACACTTAGGCCTAAATATATGATCAACTGTGTTCTTGTACATTTGAGAATCTTCTAAAAGAGATAATCTATTTTGATGCACATTAATGGAGTTCAAGTCACTAGTTTATCTTAATGGTTTTCAAGGTCAAGGGAAAAAAGAATCAATAATCTGATAGATTTCTTGGAAAAATGGCATGCACAAGATATTTATGTAGGAGTGCATTTACCAACACTCTTTCAAAAATAAATCATATCATTTCTAAGGGTAGATTTACTATCTTATGTTTACCTTTTATAATAAATGATATCAATATTGTGTTGGTAATATCCAAGTGAAGTAACAAATCCCAAAAAATAGGCAACATTTTCTTTACAGTTATTATAGTAACCCAGTTTGTGGAGGCCTCCTTGTTATTAGTCATGCTGGATAGAAAGTTCCCCGAGGTCAGCCATAGGCTCACAGGAGTGGCGCCACAAATACTTGTTGAAAAATGAAAGCAGCTCTCTTTGGGGCCATACTTGGTACATCTTCTGCCTGTCTTTTTTTTTTTTTTTTTTTTTAAATCACCTTCTCTAGCTCTGTGTAAATGAAAGAGAGGCCTATAATTACCAACTGTCATTTTGAATCCTCTATTAACTCCTCTCTAGTTATTAAAATAGTTAATTGGGTTTCTAAGTTAGTTTAATCTCATGATGTAGTAAACCATTATCTCTATCTTACCAGGGCTAGGAGAACACATTGATTACATTTTGGAGGGGCATTGACCATTTAGAACCACTTAGGAAATGGGAGCAGGCTCTTTACTAAATGGACTGAAAGTGTTGCTTTTCTCTGAAAGGATCTGGATTCTGGTGCTGTAATTTCAGTCTTTCATTTTTTAATATGCATTGTGCTGTAGAAATATTAAGCCTGCTTTTGACCTAAGCCAGGAGCCATTTATTGCTGATAAATATGTGGAATAATTTATATAATTAGAACACCAAGTTACATGTGGATTAAGTGAATGATTGGTTAGGATCTTGGCATCTGTAGACTTTCTCTCCCCCATAATGAAGAAATGATTACTCCCTGTGAGTGAAATTACCATAGTGTCTGATCCAAATCCACTGTTTTTCAAACTAAACTTTAAGTAAAACAGCAGCAGCTGCGACAAATTTTACAAAGGAGGAAAGATGACCAAAGGTCACCTACTGATTAATACGAGACTCTTAATTAATTACATGTTGTAACCAGCTATCTGACTGTGTGCTCACCCCTCTCTCTCCCAGTTTATAGTGGTCGTTTTATATTAAGAACTAAACTACACTTTTCAGAGTTTCCAGCACATAAATTACCTCAGAAAAACACTGGGGGTGATTTTTATTAATTTGCACTTATGTGAACTGTCAGACTTTCAACCTATTTGGTCAGGAGAAAATTCTCCCAAGAATTTACATGGACTGACATGCACTTAACATAGAATGCACAGGGAAAAGAGAGAGATTCTGTCAAACAAGTTAATGGCTTTTTTTACCCTAAATATCTTATTAGATAAAATGTAGAAATTATTAACTCTTGGTTGTAAAATAGGCTATGTGTAAAGACAGGCTCCCTTAACTGCATATTGATGTAGTGTACAGGAAAAGGGAAGAAAATACAGAAGAGCGATCCCATACCCAGCTATTCCCCAATTAATTGAGAAGGTATTAAAACTTATTGGAATGTTTCACAGTGAATTAGAAACCAAATCAAATAATGCTAACAGAGAAAAATAGTCACTCTAAGCGGAATTCTGAAGTGGATCCTTTTTTATGTAATAAATTATACTGCATAGATTTGTGAGAAATTATATATTTTAAGTACACTAGTACTTTTCTCTGATGAATTTGAATAATGAATCACTGGTAAATGAAGAATCTGTTTTGTAAGATGAATAATCACGTCTTAGTATATTATTCATATGTTTTCTCTTTTCTTATTGAATATGCATGTGGGAAATGAAATAACAAAGAATTTATTTATTTATCTAATTATTTATGTATCTATTTTTTTTATTTAATGATGATATTCTGTTTCCCAAAATGGAGGAAACATATCTGATAAGCCCTTTCATAGGTTAGAACACTGAAAAATTGTCAATTAAATAGTATGTACTGACCTATCCCACTGATTCATCATTTTGTGTTTACCTCAGCCATTTCTTTCTGCCACAGTTTAAAAGAAATACACATTTCCTCCCACAAATAATCACTCTGTACCATACAGGAGCTTCCTACTCATTAAATCTGACTAGCCTATTGAAATGTGATTATCATTGTTTAAAATGTTATATGAGTACTGTAGAGTCATTTTTCTGAATAAATTTTATATGCTCTTCATAAGAAATTACTTTTTGTTAAATTGTGTATGTTGTCTTTTTAAGATATATATATATATATATATATATATATATATATATATATATATATTTGTTTATTTTAGAGAGAATGAGAAAGAGCACATGAGCACATGAGCAAGTCAGGGGAAGGGTAGAGGGAAAGAGAGAATCTCAAGCTGATTCTGAGCTCACTGTGGAGCCTGACATGGGGCTCAGTCTTACAACCCGGAGATTATGAGCCGAGCTGAAATCAAGAGTCAGATGGTTAACCAACTGAACTACCCAAGTGCCCCACATTCTGTTTGTTCTATGTCACATCTTATATAGTCTTAAAATTCTCAGTTTCAACTAGATTGTTTTCCATGACAAAATAAACAGACAATACTTTTGTCTAAAAATGAATTTTAAATTGTTTAATCTGCTGTTGTTATTGTTTTCCAAAGTATGTGGTAACATAAAAAGTAGGTTTACTTTTACTTTCCAAAATTAAAAATCCAACCTAAATTAAACGCAGACACACATACATCAGACAAATGGGTGCCAATTCATATATAATTTGCTTGAGTTACTACTGAATTTTTGAGTTACTATTTAGTAACTATTAAATTTCAGAGTACCACCAAGCATCAGTATTCAGGAGATTACAATGGAGGTAACAATGTCTGTCTTTGAAATTCTTGACTCACTTAAGGCTATTCCTACTTTTGGATTTAAAGTTAGCAATTTAGCACATACTCAGGTTTGCAGATATGTGAGCTAATAGCCTGCAGAAATGTGACTTGCTGTATATGTGATCTGAAAGGTTCATCTCCCGGTGATAAGGCTCATTTAGCTGATTACAAATATCTAGCAAAGAAATATTTTACCATGTTTCCAGAAATTTGTGTAATCTCATTTGTGAATTAAACAAGAGGTTAATTTCATTTGCAATAAAATGTACTAATTATTCCATTTTTTGGCCCTAAATAAATTATTTTTCATTACAGAGAAATAGGAAAAACTGACTTCTATATGAAAAGTTGGCTCTACTGCTTACATATACCTACTTATATCACCATGATTGAATGTGCTTAATTGTGTCCAGGGAATGGTAAATTTTAGGGGATTGCAGCTAAGGTTTGTGTAATAGATATGGTAGAAGAGGGCCAGTGATGGCTAAAGCCAGTCATATTCCTCTATGTGACAGTGCAGGGTACAGAGCAAATATCTGTATGCTCCCTGGGAGAACTGGATCTAGTGTCTTTCAATCTTGATAATGACTTATTAACTGCCTGGACTATTTTATTTTGTTTTAAAGGAATTATTCCTTCAGCAAAATGAGCCTCACATTCTAAAGTATCATCTCCAGCAAAAGTGCAGGATGTTTGAAGTTTACTTTGCAGCCAGTTTAACCTGGCTTTGGAATGCCCTCAAAGCAGAAAACAAAACCCAAGAGTGAACTCTTATCTCCAAGAATAAGATTGAAGTCTTATCAAGTGGGAAGTTATCAGGAGAAAATATTTGCAAAGTCTATGGCAAAGTAGGCACCAGTGAATGATATTTATCAGCCTCTCCGGAGTTTTAGGTTCCCAGGGAAACCTAAGTGATTAGAGTGTGGGATCAGTGAGGTCAAGGCCATGACCTAGAGACCAGTTGCCTTGGGAAAAGAAGATCCTGTGTTTTGAGGTCATTTAGTCCAGGTATATGATCTTGCTAATGTCAACATTGGTCACTAGCAATATTTAATGAAAAAATACAAATGTTTGTATATGGATGACATAACTACTACTAGATTAGAAAGCAACTCCAAGAGTGAAATGCTCCAGAAACTGGGTTTCCATTTTGACTCTGCCCCTTTCTGTTTCAGTGTTGAAAGATTATTCAACCTCTCTGAAACTCAGATTCATTCTCTAAAATGGAGGTAATAATTCATATGCTGCCATATGGTTCTTGTGAGGAATTAATGAAGCAACATATGTAAAACCTCTAGCATTATACTTAGCAAGTTTGTAGGTGGTAAATAAATTATACTTATTTTTATTATATTGTTATTTTATTTTTATCATAGTATTATGTCATGCATCAGTTTTATCTTTTTATACTAAGGGTGATGTAAATCCTCTCTCTTTACAGAATTTTAAATCAATATGTATTTTTAAATTTAAACAGATTTTCTATATGAACATGAAAATTTCAGCTCAAACAATGAGTATCAACTTTGTGCCAATGGTGGCAGAGGACGCAAAGGAAGACAAATGTGTTCTGGAGAATCTTTTAGCCTATTCAGGAAGGTATACACTACATAATCAGGTGTATGTTTCAGTATTTTATTGTACCTTGTTATGCATTGATCTATAGTGTTCACAACGTGATCTCAGCTGTGTAGAGCAGTGGAAACACTTAAGTATCCTCTGTAAAATAATCAGAAAATGCAAGGGTTATTTTAAACATGAACTTAGTATAGTGCTTCGAAAGAGTTTGGTTATATGGGGCTTGCTTGGGTGGTTTAGTGGCTTAAGCCTCTGTCTTCGGCTTAGGTTCTGAACTCAGGGTCCTGGGATTGAGCCCTGCATTGGGCTCTCTGCTTAGTGGGGAGCCTGCTTCCCCCTCTCTCTCTGCCGGCTTCTCTGCCTACTTGTGATTTCTCTTTCCATCAAATAAATAAATCAAATCTTTAAAAAAAAATAGTTTGGCTATAGGAACATGTGATATATATCTACCGTGTGGTAGAGAGTATAGCTGAATTTCACAGTAGTGTCTATCTCAACCATTCTCCCACCTGCTATCACGTCATGAATGCTATTTTCCCCTGGTTATTTTGCTTCCAAGAGGAGGCAGAGCAGCACTTATTTTTTAGATAACCAGTGATAGAAGTTTGAGGAAGTCATTTTCTGTTATGCTACCTTGCAGACCATCCCAGGGCATGGAAAATACAAGCCCCACACCATTCACCCAAAAAATAAATAAATAAATAAATAAATAAATAAATAAAGTAAGGGGAATGATGCCAGTTGCCCTAAGGACTGGCTTTGGCAGTCATTAATTGTCACTTTACTCAGATTGAATTTATATGACAAACAAATCTAAATGAAAGCAAACTCATTCAAAGTGAAACTGAGCACAGGAAGGGATGTGGGCAATGAAGATACCTGTTTTGTGCAATAAACATAGCCCTAACTCAAAACCCTGTTGATGCTTAATTTTTTCCATTTCATCGAATGCACCCTACATAGAACTCTGGGCCAGTGTGAAAGGTATTCAAAAGGTCCCTTCCAATCTTGTAAGCAAGAATGATTTTCACTATATAAGCGATAATGAGTTGCAAGGGTTATTGTTTCTTTCTGAACTCCATGACATAACTCTAAATATTCTAATGACATTTTTTGCCTCTCCACTACATCATAAACAACTTCTAGCTAAATCCAGTTATATTTGCATTTTGGACTGTAAATTTGATATGCCTAGAGAGCATTTAATTTGCAATTTAGTTATATAGGTTTAAACAAGCACTAAATTCCTACTGTGAAATTGGAAACTAAACAAAATAGAAAATGCTATTTGTTGAGATTTTTATTTATTCCAATGCAGCTTAATTGCTTTTGTTGATTTGGACATCTATTCCAATGCTGAACTGACTCTCAATGTGTTTGTTTCTATAATTTTTTTTTCCCCTTGGGCTTTAACCCACCATGATGATAAAAATAACAAAATTCCATTTTTTATAAATGTTATGAACTATCTTGTACCTTGAATGTATAGTATAGACCTTGTCACTGGAGCAAGAAATGATTTTTTTTTCCCTTTTTAGTCTTACAGATGAATGATTTAGACAGTAATTTAACAAATTAGGTGTAGTAAAACCACACTAATTCTGACTAATTGTGTGGAAAATTTTAATGAAGTAGTGAAAAATTTGATAAAGGAGTTTTAAATAAAGTTTTACTTCTTCAAAATATTTACCATATCTTACAGTAATAGCTAATTAGGTGTCATTATGCTGAATTTGGATCCTACTTTTGAAAGCAAACATGCAGATTATTTGCAGTTTACAGGTATCACTTCTCAGCCTTTTGGCTAAGATCAAGTGCAGTTTACGTGTAGCTTTGAAGATACATGGACAGTGGCATGCTTTTGAACAGTTAAGCAAACACCTCCCACTTCCTCTCTACCCATCCCTTTGTTTGCACCACTAAATTGCCTTACAAACTTCCTTTTAATAGATATTGCAAATATTTAAAGGGCTTGAAGACATGAGATTGAAAAATAATTTTTCCTGGGTCACCTGGGTGGCTTAGTTGGTTAAGACGCTGCCTTCAGCTCAGGTCCTGATCCCAGGGTGCAGGGATCGAGTCCTGTATCGGCTCCTTGCTCAGAGGGGAGCCTGCTTCTCTTTCTGCCTCTGCGTGCCACTCTGCCTACTTGTGCTCTCTCTCTCTCTGACAAACAAACAAACAAACAAATAAATAAATAAAATCTTTTAAATAAAAAAGAAGAAGAATTTTTCTCATTTGTTAGTTCATTCATTCAACATTTTATGTTACAGCATACTAAATCATGACCAAGATTCAATAACTTCAAATATTTTCTCTATCCACACCAAAGTGTTGTGGAAACTTTTAAAGGTCTTTCTAAGGGAACTCCTGGTATAAAATATTTCTTTAGCTACATAATGATCTCCTTTAATTATCCATAGACAATAACTGCTTAATATAAATGTTTCAATGAGATTGTGCAAAGTTATTTTTTAGATATTAGTTGGGTATATTTCTATTTATTACAGAATTTTAAAAGAAGGATAAACCCTTATGATTTCTAAATTACTTAACAAAAGCTGTGTGAATTAGTAATTTTGTTCTTGATAGAGAATATGTTTAACCAGGCAAGCAAACAGATTAAAACACATATTAGCTGTTTACCCTTCTGAAATAAGTAATACATGTCAATATTGTACAAAAATAAAATGGGTTGTATTTACTTTTCTGTAGTGATATCATGTGAATAGTAGCAAAGTTGTCTGTAGTTTTAGTTGAGAAATCATTTCAAATTTTAGCCAATTAGTTCTATATATGTGCTTCTTGGGCAATAATGGGAAATATCTTTATAGCTTGTAGTACAATCTGCTCTCAGCCCTGTAATAATCTCCTTTACTTGATACAACTCCAGAGTACACTAGAAATGTTTTTTCTTTTCCCCCAAAGGTAGATTTGTAGTTGAACTTTAATAAGAAAATTGAGAAGTTAAGTTTCCCAATTTGTGGTGAAATAAATATACATTTAAGGTGGAGTTTGGTCAAATTGGTTTAACATGTTTCTATTTGCTAACCATAAAAGCAGCCTGGGGTAGGGGGAAGTCTGCATGACATAAATCATAAATTACATTTGAGAAGGATTTTGGTTTTTGTTTTGTTTTGTTTGGGGATTTATTGGGATCTGCGAAGGAATTTAAAAACCAGTGGAATCTGAAGAGGGTTGTAAATTTATAACTGCATTTATTCTCTCTGGGGCTCAGTTTACTCATCTGTTAAATATGGTGCCAGGCATGGGATTGAGTTAGGTCTAAGGCTGGCTCCAGTTCTGTTTTATGGTAGAGGAGAAGCATGTAGGAGCAGGAAGATGGAAGGCATCAGGTGAAGGTGAAATCAGCTATATATCTGAATGCAGTTTTTAACTCTGTAGTCACAGTGTTTCTAGAGATCAGAATCACCTAAGACACTTAAAAATGCACATTCCTGACTCCTACACCAGGACTACTAAATGTCTACCTTGAGATGGAGGTGGGGCTAAAATCTCCATT
The DNA here is from genome assembly GCF_010015895.1 of Lontra canadensis. NCBI lineage: Eukaryota > Metazoa > Chordata > Mammalia > Carnivora > Mustelidae > Lontra > Lontra canadensis. The sequence goes on along the minus strand of NW_022630995.1, from coordinate 42,641,155 downwards.
TTTCACAAATGCCATTTTTTCTCATACTGTGGTAAAGACCCAGAATGGGTTATATGGTCAATTTAGTGGCTCCTAACCAGTAATTTTAAATTAAAGAAGAGAAGTGAGCTGGAATATGTTTATATATATGCATATGCACTGAAAAATGCACTGCGTGAAGTAAAGGAAAATATTGTTATATGATACTTCCCTTTCCTGTGTGTGTGAGTGGGGGTCTGTGCGTGTATGTGCGTGATAAGAATGTGAAATGTATTTCTTACTATTGGTAGTGATCAAAAAACGAAAAAAAAAAAAAACAACTTTGAAAGCACTACCCAGGGTTCTCTTACAATATAGATTTTGAACATGGTTTTCTAGAACAATGCAAATTCTCAGACATTCCTATCCCATCCATTTTGAATATAGCAAAACTTACTTTATTAAAGAAAAGCCTTTGAGACATTGTAGTATTTCAGATTTTACAGTTTCAGATTTTACAAATCATTTTTACTTTGATTTTCTTGATATGTGTATTTTGTACAGATGCAAATTTTTTTACTGCTTTTGTTTAAATAATCATCCCTTGCTTAATCTCCCATGCCTTTATTGTCTCCAGTTCCTTAAAGTTAGATAACAAGATGCAGGTTCTTCCTGCAAAGCAAATCCATTTGAGCTGCCCTCTGTGAGGTAAGATATCTCTCATCTGCTATTGCTTTCTGTTAGGTCTTTCAGCCAGTAGGAAGCAACAGCCTGTCTGTCAGAACAAGGCTCAGCCATTAGGTCGTTTCCAAGAATTCCTTTTTTGGATTTGCCTCTGCTGTTGACTACATCCTTTGAAATCTTTCTCCTTAACTTTCCCCAGAATCTTTTTAGACTAAAACCCACTTAGCTACGACTCTATACCCTGCTGTCTTTCACCAACTCCTCACGACCTATATTTGTGTGTGTGTGTGTGTTGGCTGGCTGGAGGGGGGAGTTGGAGATGAGGGGGTAATCAATGACTGCAGTTCTTGGTATTGGTTTTTGCCATAATTAAATTTCCTGGTAATAGGTGGCCCCAACTACCTCTTTATTGCTTGCTGTTAGGAGCATCTCAAGGTCAGCCATAATAATGATGATGTTGATAATAACTCTAATACTGATAAAACAAGTAACGTGGTGAGTGTTTAACATGGTTTATATCAGTGATTCTCAAAGCTTGATGTGTGTCACAATCATCTAGGTTATTGTTTGTTTGTTCATTTGTTTACATAAATGACCAGATTCTCTGGTTGTGGGGCAGCAGGCTTTTGAGTACTTTTGAGCAATTTCGTAAGAAATTGCCATGCACACAGGCATTAGGACTCACTGGATTGTCTCACTTAACTCTCTTGGCTATACTCTGATATAAGTGTTCCTGGTTTTCTTCCACACTGGAGATTAGGAACTTAGACTTCTAGGAATTAAGAATCTTACCTTATATCATAGAGCTCCTGAATGGTAAAGCCAGCATGAACAAAGTGGAGATGTAAGAAACATTTCTGAATTTTTATTGAAATAAGAAAATTTAGGTATCAATTCCTCGTCTATTGCTATTTCCAGTTGCAGGAGGAATAGGTGAAATAATTATGATTGGAGGAGTTCATTCCCCTTCCTCAAATTTTCCCAAACCTCAGATATGCTATTCTTGAAATTTATATGACTTATGAAAGATTTTCTTCAGGCACCAAGTATTTTCATTAGGTTAAGACACTGTGTTATCTGACAGGAACAACATACCATCTATAAGGCAATACATAAATACTCTGGTTGCCATTACTATAGGTATTCACAAATTAGTGCATGGAAATTCAGAACAGAGAAAGAATAATATGTCCTAGATGGCTGATGCAGTATGTTAGCAGAATGACTTGAGATATATGGGAGAAAAGGAAAATGAAAAAAAAAAATGGCGTATGAAATGCTCAAAGAAGAAAGAAATGAAGACATGGTTTTTGGAATGCTTCATAATGCTGCCTTGTAATGACATTATATCTCAGGATTTCCTAGTCCTAAAGGTAGAATTAATATATAATCATATGGAAATAAAGTATATTGGATAGCAATATACATTTGAAACATGTTGATGAAAAATAGAGCTATCACCAGTCATACAAGACTAACTGCTGATTAAGAAACAAAACAGGTCTTACATATCTCATGATAAGTGTAGAAAACTTCATAAAGATGAATTTCCCTGTGACTCTAATGGCATATTGGTCATTCCCATACTAACTAATAAATAAAACTCCATCTGTCATCTTGTTTCTGAATAAAACCACAAGTATGGCTGATTTTAATTACAAATTACTTTCTCTAAAATATAATGTAGCTTTTAAAAAATAACACTCAAACCATTTTTCCCCCAAAGTCAATAAAGCGAATGATAAGGAGCACTTATTTTAAGCTTTTCTATAATCATTTTCAAAATGTAGGTTATCTGCCTCCAAAAATATTGAGATATTTTATGACAGAACACATAATGAGACTATTAAAATAGAACTAGTACCTCAAAAACCACATAGAGAGAATAAGAAAACATGCCTACTTTACTTAGGCTTATAAATATTTGGTAAGTGAGCACTGAGATTCCTGGCAGCCAAGGCAGATGGAAAGTAGGATGATTTCCCAGTATTTTTTAGGATCAGAGTGAATTGTCAATCCTGCTGACATGGATACTGAGCCCTATCATAACATAATTTTGGGATGTAGTCCAAGTATAAATATTCTCTAAGTTTCCCAGTAATTAAAATAAACAGCAAGAGTAGACAACAGCTGACTCATGAAGGGCAAGGCAGAAGGTTTTATTGGACTTAAAAACAAAATGCCTTAAGCCCACATAGTGAAAGGTGAAGTACTTATCTTTTCCTTTATACGTGGCTTAAATGTAACACTGAACTATAGGCGATGTCTAGTGGACTTCAAATCTGAATGTCTAATTATTGAGCCTAAAGAACCGCTGAAAAACCTTTACCAGAAGTGGATGAAATAATTGTCTTTATTCTGCTGAGGACTTGTTTTTTTGTGTTCTTCAGGTTTACTTTTAAGTTAACTCATCAGGGCCAAGAACCAGTGCTCTTGTCAATACCTATGAAGTCTCATTGTCTGTATATTAACTTTTCAGCAGTCTGTTAAGGCCAAGCTATTGCTTGGTGAATAAGAACTAACCTGTGGATGGCTTAGCAACTGTGTGACTATGGACAAGTTACCTACAGGGGCATCGGTTTCCTCATTTACTCCATAGTGCTATGCTGACAATTAAATAAGCTTTGAATGGATACATAGTAAGCAATCAATGAGTGTTAGGGAACATCACTATGCATGTTTTTAAAAGGTTTATTTGTTTATTTAAGAGAGTGAGAGCACTCACATGAGAGTGCAAATGTGGGGAGGGGCAGAAGGAGAGAGAGAGAATCTTCAAGCCGACTTCCCCCACTGAGTGTGGATCTTGACGCAAGGCTTGATCACATGACCCACGAATTCATGACCTGAGCTGAAACCACGAGTCAGAAGCTCAACCAAATGAGCCACCCAGGTGCCCCAGTTCCAATCACTATGCATTTTAAGTACACTTTGGCAACTAAATCATTAAGGAGGCTTTGTCTTCTTTCAGTATATTCCAGAAAATGTCTACTACCATTTCCTGATTACCCCCCCAGAAGGTTTCTCTTTCTGTTCATCAGTGTAAGTCTCTTACTCAGCTGTGTTCTACATCAGGGTTCTCTGTCAAACTGGGTAAAGACAACATATGCCAACCCTAGTTAATTCACAATCCTCCCATATAAGTAGTGGTCATTAAAAACCTGAAGTTTTTATTTTTTTGAAGATTTTATTTATTTATTTGACAGAAAGAGAGTATAAGCTGGCAGAGGGAGAGGGAGAATCAGGCTCCCTGCTGAGCAGAGAGCCTGATGCGGAGCTCCATCCCAGGACCCTGGGATCATGACCTGAGCAGAAGGCAGAGGTGCTTAATCAACTGAGCCACCCAAGTTTTTAGAGAGAGAGATAGAGAGATAGAGAGAGGTGCCAAAACAGTGTTGCATCTCTGAAAATATGAGTTAACTTAATTACATAGCATCTCATTGTTATTTCTTAATACATAGAATGCATATAATGAGATCCAAGGAACAGAAGCATTGGTGAGTTAAACGCTTTAATATGCTATAATATATTTTACAAACTATGGGTGACCAAAGTGTTATAATTTTGGTACTTCTAAAGTGAAAATTAAGAAATCATTGAAGCAATGTGTATAAAATGGCAGTGTATATAAACTTGTGTGGGAGGAAAGAAGTCAGAGACTTTGAAAAGCAATTAAGATTAAAAAAAGCAATAAGATATTTTATTTTAGATATAGCTCAGCAAGTATTTTCCAAATGTGAAATGTAAAAATGCTTAGAAAACCATATAATACTAGTAATAAAATATGGTTGTTCTATAACATTATTGTCTTGTGGACTTGCTTGTTTAACTTTCATATTTAAAAATGCCCCTTATGAGATGGAGAGGAGAAGGGAGTTGAGAGAAATTGGAAGGGGAGGTGAACCATGAGAGACTATGGACTCTGAAAAACAATCTGAGGGTTTTGAAGGGGTCGGGGAGTGGGAGGTTGGGGGAACCAGGTGGTGGGTATTGGAGAGGGCATGGATTGCATGGAACACTGGGTGTGGTGCAAAAACAATGAATACTGTTACACTGAAAAAAAAATTAAAAAAAAATTTAAAGCAACAAAAACCTAAAAAATAAAATAAAATAAAATAAAAATGCCCTTTATCCATAAGCTTAATAATTCAATCATATTTTCTCAAAGAAGTGATAAATGAAATAAGTTGTTCTTGTGGCATGTAACATTAAAATTATATACGGCAAATATTAGATAATCTAGGTCACATTCTCAAATCATGGCTAAAAATTAAATTCTTGTCAGTGTTTCTGGCTACTTTCTGTATTATATAAGAATTACTTTTGAAGCTTCATGTTACGGTCACGTTGTGAGTATCTTCATTTCTCTAAGTATTCATGAAATGCCAACATGCTTACTTATTATTTATTTGGTGAATTTATTTATTTCCTTTCCTCTGAAAACCTCAAGTTGTTATACAAAGAATTCATCCTCCTAAAAATTTCTTTAATATACAAACATAAAACAAAAAGGAGATAAGAAAGAAGGTAGGGGTGCATGGGTTGCTCAGTCGGTTGGGCATTTGCCTTCAGTTCTGGTCATATCCTGGGGTCCTGGAATCCGGCCCTGTGTTGGGCTCCCTGCTTGGTGGAGAGTCTGCTTCTCACTCCGCCTCAGGGTCTCTGCTCAGCAGAGAGTATGAACTTTCTCTCTCTCTTTCTCTCCCCTTCTCAAATAAATAAATAAATAAGTATCTTCAAAAAAGAAAGAAGCAGATGAAAGGTAATGTCTACAAATATGATAACTACAGTTTGGCACCAGTTAGGAATTATTAACTCTTCCAGTGTAGATTAGGTGATTTTTTACAAGTTCATGAATTTTTTTTAATTTTTTATTTATTTATTTTTTTTTTTAGTGCCTCTATCAGGTACCTAAATCTTTGATCTATAGGCAAAATTTTGGGCTCAATTCACCATGATCCTCTATAGAACACTCTACAGTGTAGGACCTGTTATACATAGGAGAAGAAATTGGACCTTTACTGCACCTTTAAAATAGAGAGGTTATCATGTGAAGTGTTTTTTCCTCAAATGTATAAGTGGACAGAAACCTAGTCTGCTTCATTTCTTTTTTTTTTTTTTTTTAATTTGTTTTGTTTGGTATTGATCTTTTCACAGTACCCAAAGAATAATAAATGTGAAAATAAGGTTAAGAAGATGATTTTAACATGTTTACCCTGAAGGAACACTTTCAACATAAAACAAGCAACACAGTGTATTTGAGTGTTTTATAAAATAAGTATAATTATTAGAATGATATGCTAATTTTCAGCATCCTATAGGTGGGGCAATCCAGGAATGGAACACCAATGCGCATTTGACTGAGGAGTCTCACCTCTTTCATAAACATGAAGCCTAAGCTCAAATGCTTCATGTCTATTTTCTTCCCACCATACATCTGATTCATGGTTAACTCTCTAAGTTTCCTATTACTGCTGTTACAAATTGTCTAAAATTTAATGGCTTAAAACTATGCTGATTTTTTTTACCTCAAAGTTTTTGAGGTCAGAAAGCCAGAATGGGCCTCCCTGGGCTAACAGTCAAGGTGTTGGTAGGCAGTATTTATTCTGGAGGCATTAGAAGAAAATCTGCTCCCTTCTTTGCCTTTAAGAGCCTCCAGAGGCCACCTGTATGACTTGGCCTGTGGCTCTTTCCTCTCTCTTCCAAGCTACCAAAGGTGAGTACAGTTCTCACACTGCATCATTCTTATATCTTTTTTTGCCTTTCTTGTCTATTTTTTAAGAATCCTTGGGGTTACATTGGGCCCACCCAGGTAATCCAATATAATCTCCCTATTTTAAGGCCAGCTGATGAGCAATCTTAATTCCATCTGCCATTTAAAATCCCCTCTTGCCTGTCAGGCCATGTCTTCACAGTTTCCGGGATTAGGATGTGGACGTCAGCAGGGTCCATTTCTCTGCCCACCACACCCCCTTCCACAGATTTCTCTGGAGTCCCTTGACTTGCACTGAAGAAGGAAAGTTACCATCTACTGACCATGCAATACATTTTTCCTTACGGACACTGGTAGTTTCTCTTTTTACTAAAGTGCAAAGAAACAAGGTGAAACAAGTAAGCTGGCAGGGATGGCAGAGAAAATGCGTTCACCGGGCTAGCAGAAGGTTCACCTGTATATCAGAACCTCCTGGCTCAAGGGTCAGGTTTCAACTCAGTTTAATAATTAAATGCCTAAGTAACACTTCAGAGCCTTACTCACTTTGTCTGTCTTGATTCCTGTCAGACATTTTAATGCACCCGGACTGTGGAAGGCTACTTAAGGGCACAACATTCCATTCTGTAGAAAAGGAAAAGTAAATGTTTTTAAATGTATATAGTTTCTTAAACAGATTCACCAGGTGCAGTTTGGATGAAATGTCTACGACGGAAAAGGAAAAAAGAGACAACAATCCAGAGCATCTGTTTGAGTGCCTCGGAAAATGCACATTTCATTTTCATTCACTTCACTTTGGGAGAATTGAGTCTGGCGCGGGCGAGGCAGGCTTCTCTCTGCGCTTCTTAGCTTCTGTGTATTTTAGGAGGTAGCTTTTGAAAGGCTGTTTTTCATCTTTGTTATTGTTGTCTATTTGTTCATTTTTGATGTTTTAGTAGCTGGAAGCCTGGGCAGTTTTCGTTCAGATCCACTTGGGTCTTCAGCGCTGCTCCCTTGCACCGCTAGAGTCTAACTCCAGCTGTGTGCCATAAGACATAGGTTTATCGACCTCATTCAGCTGCTTCTGGAACTCCATAGGTGTGTAGAGTAGTCATGCAAAGCAACGGAGTGGCATGCGAAGTGAGCTTTTGATGATTATCACAATAGCAAAGGAAAAGAAAAAGAAAAAAGAAATCTCTGCTTGTATTCTGAGTGCTTTGCTGTGATTAATCTACACTTACCCAACTGAGCTTAATGCCTGAATTTGCAGCATGTAGATTTTTCAGCACAGTGGTAGGCACAAAGCAAGTTCTTAATAAGTCTTTGTTGGATTGAATGCCGTTTTGAAGATAGTATTTTTCTCATTAGCTGCTTGTCAATATTCTCTTTTCCTAACTAGGACTCCCTCTGCTTTCCTGCTTCTCTGTCAGTGTAAACATGGAAATTCACAAGGACTACTAGGGTCTTAAACGAAATGGGAGGTGTAATCCAATCACCGCCCAGCATGCGTCACCATCCCATTTCATACTAACCTTGCTAACCTCTGCTATAGGAATCATACCTTTGGAGAGATGAGTGAGATCTCACAGACTTTAGCACACAGTAGGAGCTCAACATTTTTAAAAAGATTGATTGATTTTATAGAGAGAAAGAGAGAGAGAGAATGTGTGTGTGAACGTGGGGAGCAGCAGGAGGCAAAGGAAGAAGAGAGAAGCAGACTCATACTGAGTGCAGAGCTCCACGTGGGGCTCAATCCCAAGACCCTGAGATCATGAACTGAGCAGAAATCAGGATTTGTTGGATTCTCAACCAATTGAGTCACCCAGGCACCCTGGAACTCAATGTTTTTATGTGGTTCAGTGAAGAAGGAATCACAGGAGAGGTGGTTTCAGAGGATAGGGAAGAATTAGGCAAACATATTCCATGGAGCTGAGATTTCAAATGAATGTCTCTACTTTTTCACAAAAATGGCAAGCCTGAGGGAACCATACCATCTTTGTAGCTTTTCATTAATGTAATTGACTAAAATGTTTGATTATTATGCATATTTTGGTTCATGATCTTTATTCGCTGAGTAAATGCATTCCAAGATGCATTGGTATTTGCCTGCAGTGTTCTAAGGAATTTCTTAATGGGTGAGCAAAGTCTACTTTAAAATCACTGAATTCAACCATTTATTCACTCATCCAACACACCTATCTTCTTACAGTTTCAGAGAATTAAAGAACTGAAAAGATATTAACTATCATTGGCCACAGCGTCTTCATTTTAAGGTTGACGATGCTAAAGCTGAAAGATTAGTCTTTTCCCCAGACTTCACACTTAATATCAGAGCCAGTACTTGAATCCAATTCTCCTGATTCCTCCATTCAGAATTATTTCCAAAAAGGACAAGAAATAGCAACACAGGTTAATGAATGACAATTGAATATAGACTATATTCAAGGCACTGTCATTGAAACAGAGGTATAATGGATAAACAGTGTTTATGAGGGCACACTAGTCCATAGTGACATTTAAAAATGTTATGACAACAGAAAAATTGTATTTTTTTAATTTAATTTTTTACACTTTTATATGGTTGAAAAGAATTTTAAGTAACATTTCACAGAGTGGGAAAATTATATGAAGTTTGAATTTTCATTTCCATAAATAAGGTATTATTTGAACATGGCCACACTCATTCATTCGTCTCTTCAGTGGATCTTTTTGCACTACAACAGCAGAGTTGAGTTGTGGCAGAGACTATGACCTACAAAGCCCAAAATATTTACTTTCTGGCCCTTTACAGAAAATGTTTGTTAATCCTGGGCTAGGTTTAATAGAAGTCAGCAAATAGAGCAAAAGATGGGTCAAGCAATTGTGTTGGCAATATGGAGGATCCACAACTTGGTTTTAGAGCATAATATCTATTTTTGGAGTTTCAGGGGGAAAAAAAAGTTTGCATGAATTTACTAAGAATTATAGGCTTTGGCTATTCTGTTTCCTTTTAGTTTTCATTATAGGGGAGAAATAGGAGACCTGTTTGTATTTTAAGTCTAGAGTAGTTCTTGCAGTAAATACTGAAATTCATTATTTTGTTTCCACTCCCAAAATAAGAATATAGTATGACCCAGGTAGGGATGACATGAGGAGAACTTACAGCCTAAGTAAAATAAATAACACTTTTTCCAGTACATAGTGGCTACTGTTTTAATACCAACAATCATTGTTCCTTTGCAGTATTAAGTATTTTGTAATCTACTGGACTAAGAACTACCAAGTATCATCTGCATTCTTAGTTTTCTGTGGAACAAATAATACTGTCAAACATGAAACTGCATGCAAGTCAAAAGAAATAAATGCAGTTAGTTAACTTCTCTTTCCCCAAATGAGTGTTTTAATTAACTAGCCCAAGTGTTTCAACATGTTTCTTTTTAATACCCTTTCATCTGCTATTGACTTGAAAGAAAGAAAAAAACGTTTGAAGTATGGAAAAATATTGAGATGTGAGCAAAAGAAGATGCCCCTAAAAAGTTTAAAAGACCTGATTAAGGTTTCTTTGAAGGTCCTGCCAGATATATTCCATCTAAAGTGCTATGGAATCCTAGATATGTTTGTCCAGTAGCCACTGACGTCAGTTGAGAATGTTTGCAGATTAATCAAGTACCTGTGCCTTTGCAAGAAAAGATCTCACGGTCTTAGATAGATCCTCTTTAAAAATAAAACGTAGTGTTCCTTATGAATGCTGCAATGTTCTGCTCCATGCCTGTTTCAGTGCTTTATGACTGACAAAGAGAGTCATTAGAAGTCTGTTTGATGGACATAACTAAGTGAATCGGAAAAAATAAAAAAAAGCCTTCTCAGCCCATTCAGAAGTAATTGATGTGACTGAGACAGCTGTATGTGAGTTCCAGATAAGGAGACGATTTATGAAGAAGCTATTGAAGCTAAAAAGGAAGGTGCAGATTTAAAGTTCTCCATAAAGTTGTCTAAGACACAGAGCAGTATTCAATAAGGAAAAAGATTTAACTTGAAGTTCTTTCCACTGGCATCCCTAGTGTCCTATCTGCTTGGAAATAAAATCCCCATAAATGTGGTGTCACTAGGTTATAAGAAATGAACTCCAAGGGAGAACTTTCTGCACTCTTACCCCAATGCTATGTTTTTCCTTTTATTGTAAGTAGTGTATATAACAGGATATTCCTGAAGTTCACCTTCATGGTTTTTCCCTTTTCTAAAATTGGCCACTGTCCGATCAAAGAAAACCCTAAGTATTTATTGTGTGGGTTGTAACCAGGAAGATTTTGCTAATGTAGGCAGAAGGCAAATATTTTGAGTTGTGTCTGATTGTGGGACATCATATATGCTTTCATGATATGATAGTCCCCCTTTTAATCGATCTAACAATTAAGAATGAGTAAAAACAAAAGTTTTATTACTATCATGTATTTGTAAATATGCATGTGATCTCTGTTGTTTTTCTTAGAAACTATCAATGAGCTTTCTCATGAAGATTTTTTTTTGAACAGGTCTCATCTAGTAATGCCATATATATTTGACAGTGATTGTATTCTGAAAACAGAAGAGCACATTAGTTAGTTTCAAGACTAATGTTCTCAAAGTTTCAGGTTATAAAGAGTACATGTGGGATGCCTGGGTGGCTCAGTGGGTTAAAACCTCTGCCTTTGGCTCAGGTCATGATCCCAGAGTCCTGGGATCGAACCGCACATGGGGCTCTCTGCTCAGCAGGGAGCCTGCTTCCCGCTGCCCCCCTGCCTGCCTCTCTGCCTACTTGTGATCTCTGTCAAATAAATAAATAAAATCTTAAAAAAAAAGAAAGAGTACATGTTCTTATGTCAATACATTCAAAAAAGATGTGATTTGATAGGTCTTTAAAACTTAAAAAATTAGTGATCTGCAAGATAAAATAAAAATGAGATAGTTGTACTTATAGTAAAATTTGACATCAACTTTCTAGATAGCTAAATTCTTTTTTTTTTTTTTTTTGAAAATTGCTTCAATCCTCTCTTTTATGAATGTGAAATGCATTGACTTGACCTCCTTTGAACCCTCTGGATAAGAGCAGGATGAAATCTGGTGGTAGTTCATATTTGAAGTAGAAATTGTGATAACATCTCGTGTGACCTGTAAGCCTAGACTGCCTAGATTTAAGTTTACTGTTTGATAATTTGCATTATCAAGTAAGCAGATCAATTTTATAAAGAATAATGAATCAAATGCTCACCACATTTTCCCCTCATGAATGCTTTACAAAACCCTTGCAATAATGTCTTTAGATAACAAGCCTTAATCTATAGCCAAAATATGATCTAACTCCTTTCCTCATCAAGCAGGCTGTATTTCTCCTAATCCTAAATATACTGATGTATCAGTTTTAGCATCTGCTCACATTTTCCAGAAAAGAAAGCATCGAAAATATTAATGAGCAAATGTATTTATTGAATGCTACATTGCGAAACCCACAGCACCTGACTTAAATCCTTAATTGCTGTGTTTGTTCTTTCCAGTCTGTGTGATTAATTTTATATGGAAATGGTAACTGCATTCACACATCTCTTACAAGGGGCTCATGATCACTTCCAGTGAATTTGGGAGAGAAGAAAGAGGCAGCCATTCTCAGCCCCCCCACAGTAGGCAAATTAGAAGATAGAAGACATCACCATTAACACTTCTGCCTATTTCCCAAGTGAACTCTAGATTTTCAGAATACAAAGTGAATAAAGTTATACAAGAATGGAGAATGTTTATTCTAAGTCTATAGGACTTTAAAGCAATGCCAACCTGAATGTACTTCTATCAGCTGGAGCCTGGGATAACAATGAAGATACACTTTATGCCCAGAATTGCATATTATCTGGAGTTACCACTGAATATATTTGTAACAACTTCTAAAATATTTGAAAAGTCCCTATAGTAGGGTGTGTCTTCATTTGAAACTCTTCTCTGTGTCAAAATGGGGACAAAAAATAGTTGATAAATGGCATTCCAAAATAAGTGACTGTAGAGATATTCATGCCCAATTGATGATTAGATGCAAATACTTTTTGAAAAATTGGTGTCATCATATGTACATATTTGTTTTACAAATAACTTGCATATAGGACAGTAAAAGCACTGAATTAATAGTATAACTAGGTTTGAAATTTCATATGAATTTTTAAAATTCCATTTAGAAACTTGGTGACTTACTGAGCCAGCTTTATATTTAAAAAACAACAACAGCAAAACATAAGCAGACAAGGAAAAAATAAAACAAAACCTAAAACATAATGGGAAATATCACTCTAGTTATATAGCTGTGGCCTGAGGTATGATACCTTTTATAGTATATGTCTTTGAGGGAGCTTAAGGCTCTTTTTATAAACTATCTCATCATTTCTCGGAGAATTTAAATTAGTAAGGGGAGGTATTATTAGCTCCATTTTACAGACCTTGAGCCTAAGTCATAAGAACCAAAGTTCAGCTAACTTGTCTGAGGTCAATAGCGAATCTATAGGATTGTTTGGAATAAAATTTTCCTTTTTCTATTATTTCTAACATAACATTTTTCACACACACACACACACACACACACATACACACACACACACAAAATACATGCAATTACCCAACATGTTTTACTGTTTACCTTACCTTTGTAATTTTATTTTATTTTACTTTATTTTTTAAATTTTTTAAAATTTATTTTCAGCGTAACAGTATTCATTGTTTTTGCACCACACCCAGTGCTCCATGCAATCCGTGCCCTCTCTAATACCTACCACCTGGTTTCCCCAACCTCCCACCCCCTGCCCCTTCAAGCCCCTCAGATTGTTTTTCAAAGTCCATAGTCTCTCATGGTTCACCTCCCCTTCCAATTTCCCTCAACTCTCTTCTCCTCTCTAACTCCCCTTGTCCTCCATGCTATTTGTTATGCTCCACAAATAAGTGAAACCATATGATAATTGACTCTCTCTGCTTGACTTATTTCACTCAGCATAATCTCTTCCAGTCCTGTCCATGTTGCTACAAAAGTTGGGTATTCATCCTTTCTGATGGAGGCATAATACTCCATAGTGTATATGGACCACATCTTCCTTATGTAATTTTATTTTTAATTTAATTTTTCTCTTAATTCTTAGTTTACTTACCTTCTCTGATTTCATTCATTCCCATTGTACCTTATGTTATGAGGCTTTTTGCTTCTGTCTTCAAATATTTACCTTAAGGCAAATGCTTTCAGTAACCATGAAGAAAAAGATAAAAATGAGCATAAATAGATAAAACTCTTTACACAAATCTTTTTCTTTTAACTGCAATCCTATTACTCTCTTATGTCATGCTTTAAAAATTAGGAGTCTGTTCCCACTTGCTCCATTTCCTCATGTATTTACAAATTGATCTTTTACTTCCTTTGCTCTAATCTCATAGAATTATTCTTCACAGTTTAGAGATTTTAAGGTAACAATGACCTTCTAATTGTTGAATCCTATGGGTATATGGTAATCATAATCCCTCTCCATGTCTGTGATGAATTTGATCATATAAGATTTTCTTTCTTTCCAAAAATGATCTGCTTCTAATCCTTCCAAGTTTCAAAAGTTCAAAAATCTGTTTTTCTTATCAACCCCCCCTTTTTTTTTAATATTTTGCTGCTGCCCCCAAATATGGAATCTATAACTGATCCTTCAAATATATGTTATCTATCAAAATTATTTTAGAAGTCTCAATCCACAACCCCCTCCTTTGCAATGCCTACCCTAAATCCTAAGCAGTTTTCTTGGCATTTTGCTAGATCAGTTTCATTGGAAACCTAATCATATTCTATATTATCTGTTTCTATATGCCTATTTGATTTCGGATTTCTTAAATTTGTAGAACCATTGTTGGGACACTCGCAAAACCCTAAGAATACGGTGAAACAATGTCTAAATCCAAACAGCTATATGTTAGAATGGCCTTGCTGCCCTTTGCCATTGCTGCTTCTCCAAAGTTCACTGTTTCCTAGCATAATTCTCTGCCTCCAACATTTCTTCTTCCTACTCTTTTGCACAACACTGTCAAATCATGTCTTCAATCTCATTCATTCAATTAGATCATTCATTTCCTCCCTAAAATCTTTGATTACCACTCCCTCTTGTGTATAATTGTCACCGATTTTCCACTCAATTTTTGGAATGCTTTTCTTGAAGACCCCTTTATTGCATTTCTTATTTACTTTTTGAACACATCCTCACAATTTCAACGTGCTAGAAGACTGATACTCTTCCTCATCCTCTTGTGCTTTTTTCTTCTTTTTCTTTTTCTTGAAAAAGACCAGTTTGCCTTTGCAAGACAAGAAACCATTCATTACTCTGAACAGAAAAATAGAAAGCTCAGATAGCTCAGGTCACAGCAAGTCTTCATGTCCATACTTTTGCATCTCAAGATGGAGCCATGGTTCTAGTTACTCTCCAGGAAAACACTATCCATGAGCGTTTAAGGGACCACCTGGCTTTTTGGTATAGTTTGTTTGTTTGTTTGTTTGTTTGTTTGTTTTTGGCTGCTTTCATTTGTAGGGTTTCTTCTTCCTCTTTCTTCAAATAAGTCCCTCTTCATTACCCAGAGGGACTTTACAAACTACTGATATCCAGTCCCACCCGGAACGCTGATTCATTGAGTCTAAGTTGAAACTGTGTCTTGGCTTTATGTTTTTTCACAAGTTTTCTGGGCCATTCTAAGGCACATCTAAGTTTAGGAATCCCCACATTAACCACTCCAGAGTACTAATAACAAACAGTGATAGTTACATATACAATGCAAATCCATTCTCTCTGTCACGTCACACAGTCAACACACTACTTTACATTTCTTATTTAGTCAGCATTTCTAGAATATATAAATCATGTGAATTATGTATCTTAACTTCTGCTATAAAATCTATCTTCTCAATAGACCCAATCTGATGATGACTGATGGTATGTAAATACTTGTCTGTCTGCCCATCAATCTGTCTCTCTGGCTCTACCTAACATCTATCTATCTAGTTTGTATCTGATTTACCATTGGAATCAAAGCTTAACCCTTGCAACAATGAGTTTTCCTTCAGAAGTTAGGATTCTACACTGACTTGTTCACATTGCCAAATCAAATACTTTGCCCCAAGAATTTTATCAAAATAGAGCTTGAGATAGTAATATAATGCTGACATCGTATTGTTCAATTCTAATGGAATTATTTTAAATGTTGTTAAAAATGATGGGGTCTTTCATGAGCCATTGTCTGACATTCTTTATTTTGGATTTTTATTATGAATTATTTTTGTTTCATCCATTACATGTTATTTTTTTAAAAAGCTTTTCATACAAAATGAAGCATTTATGAATCTAAATATTTGTTGTTATATAAATAGATCTTAGCATTTAAAATTTATAATAACTTTTCTTTCATCGTTAAATTTAATATGCAACCTAAAATAATTTGTGGAAATTAAAATACAATCAGTATAGGGTAAGAAATGAAGAAAATACACAGATTCATAGAAGTTGTTATACAGTACATGAGAGAAAAAATATTTTATTTTTGACATTTTTCACTGCAAACATAACCTATCACCTTTGTGCTGTCCTATCACTACTTTTGGTGGAACTAGCATTTAATCACAGGTTCTGAGTTTACTACCTTCAGCTAAACATCACCCTCTTTTCTATTTTTATATCAAAATGTAACAACATTTCTCATAATTTCTTATTTTTTCCTTTGTCAACTTATTGACAAATTATGTGTTTCTGTATTCATTTTGATCATTCCTTTTGGGTTAATGAAGACTGATTCTAAAAGATTTGAGAACCATTAAAATAAAATCAAGAACAGCATTTGATCCTCCTTTCTCCCACTCTCTTTCTTTACATGTGTATATTAACCCATTGCTGTGTCTTGAAACGATATGTCTGAATAACCAATGGAGTGCTTTCCTAAATTCAGTATTGTCATTTAAAGCTCATTGTTCAGTAGTATTTACTGAGTGT
Source organism: Lontra canadensis (assembly GCF_010015895.1). Lineage (NCBI taxonomy): Eukaryota > Metazoa > Chordata > Mammalia > Carnivora > Mustelidae > Lontra > Lontra canadensis. The sequence continues at coordinate 42,624,838 of NW_022630995.1, read as the reverse complement.
CTTCTGTATGCAGAGCAATGTGGTTTTAGGAAACTATCAGCAGCCTTGTTTCTTAGATGAGACTGAAGAAATCCAGATAATTTGCTGAGAGTGATAAATAGAAAATAATTAAAAGAAAATATGTGCACATAAGATAAAGCATAGCAAATACAAATTAATTTTTATATTTACTTGTATATATGAAACGTCATACTACTGTAAAGAAATGTGAGAATTATTAGTTAAGTAAGATTACTGTTTCTAGAATTTATTGCCAGTAAATATGGGGCCATGATATATATATACTTTTTGTACTAGAAATATTTCATAATTGTTTTACTGCAGTTCCAATTCAGTGAAACATTATAAAGAAGAGAATGTGCTTTGAATGTTTTTCCCTTACAATAAGATTCAATGGTTTTAAAAGATTGATTTTGAACTAGAATGAATATAGAATTTTATGATGTTTGTATACTCCAAATAAATACATGAAAGAGAAGGTACTGGTTAAGAATGCCAATAATGGACAATATCCCTGGCAAGTCTTCTGAGACAAGATACAAGGAAGATTTGCAGAAGCATGTGTTTTTCTGTAGTAAAACCAATTTTTTAAATTTGGAGGAAATTCCATAACTTTTCATAACTTTCCCTTTAATGACCAACATGTGTAGATTATCATTAACACTTTAAAAATAATCCTGATCCCAGCTGTGACTAGTAATTTGTACCATTAGTATTCAAGTTATAAAAGTGCAGAAAAGGTTTTTTACCTTTCTCACTATTTTCTGGCAATGTTAGTTTTATGCTTTATATTGAAAAGAACCAGATGAGTTATATGTTTAAGAATTGCTATTTTCAAACAATGTAAGAATCTTTAATGGATATAACTATTTCTAAGAATAATCTTAGATAGCTATTCCAGAAAATTTTTGTATTTTTTTCCAATTATTATGTATGTAGCACTATCAATGCATGAGATCAGTTTGTTCTCTGAATGAGACTAAAGCTTTCAATTTATTTTGTAGTTACAATAATCTGTAAATTCCACACATAGTAAATCTTCAGTGCAGCCGACTTCAGTACCATAGTAAATTGTGAGATCGAACTGGATAAAAATATGCAACACTTTAAAGATACAATTTAAAGACAGTATATGATGTAACTTTTTGTTTTTGAACAAACTGTAAACAGTCATAAGCGCATACAATTAAGCTTTTTGGTTTATTTTGTATTCCCTGGTTAAAGAAAGGTTTATCTATTATTTTAATACCACCTTTATAGTTTTTAGTATGATTGAAGTAAGAAATATATTCCTGTTTTCTAGCACTGCATCTAAATTCCTATTTATCACTTGTACCTTAAATAGTTTAATGCACCTGTCGGAACATTCGTTTTAAAACCATTATATCATATAGACAAAGTTTTTAAAGCTGAAGTTTTAAAAAATGAATTCTTGCAATGATTACTTCAATATTTATTGCCTTCCCAAATCAGTGACACTTGTTTTTATAGAGTCTATTGTGAAAAGCATATTTGAAGTGACGACTACAGAAGAAGGTTGACTATGTGGTACTAACATAGATTTAAATGTGTGTTTTAGTGAAATTGCTTTTTTCTTATCTCTGTTTCAGAAGGGGAATTTCTCGTGTTTTTTTTTTTTCTCCATAATAAAATCTAAGTTCTAGGCCTTGCCTCAGATAATGCAGTTAACGAAATAGCTTTCCACATCTCTAAGCATTTTGTATTGAATTAGTCGTCAGTAATCCTTGATGTATGTAATGTATGTGTTTTTTAATAAGATCATTTACAATCTTATATTTTAGTGACATTCAGAATCTTTTCTTTTGCAGCCATTTCGTAGAGTGACGTTTTCTGTTGTGAGTCAGCCTCAGGACCCACATCAGGGGTCACTGCAGAGTTGCTATGACAGCGGGCTGGAGGAGTCAGAGACACCAAGCAGTAAGAGTTCATCAGGGCCAAGGCTGGGTGCCCTTCCACTCCCAGAGGACAACTATGAAAGGACCACGCCGGATGGCAGTGTTGGTGAGGCAGAGCATATGGAAAATGGTAGGGGCAAACACAGCATCCACACACATAATCACGCTAGTGAGCCATAATAAGTAAACTTGCAAGGGTCAGTCTAAAACCCAAATAAAATAGCTGACACTAAAACTATTTTATCTAAAAAAATAAATATTTGCTAAAGGACAGAAATGCCAAATAAAGGAACATAACCTTACAGATAAAATTCACCGAGCTTGCACCATCATTTTAAAATAGCCTGTCAGAAATAAACACATTTCCAAATAAATCAGAGTAGTACCTGCTATGAAAAAAAAAAAAAAACCTAAATTAATTCATAATACCTAAACAATAGCCACTGAGAAAGGTCTTGTGTTATTGTTTTCTTCTATTCATTTTTGTCATGCAACTATTTCTTCAAATGCAATTGTCCAGCCTTAGTGAAAGGAAATGACAATAAACACACCTTGCTCTTTCTTTTCCTAGGTATTTATTAAAGCATTTGTGAACCTCTCTTTTTGAGTGATAGCTGAAATGGAGTCAAACAAGGAGAACAGTGTTATCTTATTCTCCAGAAATGTATTGTAAATCCTATAAGAACTCCCTTCTCATTTAAGTATACATCGTGTTTTTTTTTTTCTTTTAGTTTTGTACAAGGTAAAAAGAAGAAAGCAAATTTTAGTTCTATATGTTCCTATCCTGTTGTGAAATGATTCTCATGAGGACCACAACAATTGGCCTCCTATACACTTTCTTTTAAGTTATAAAGTTAGATTGCAAATAGTATTTATAAATCTTTTCACACTTGTTTATGTTCCCCAAAACAATTAAATGATGTATTTTTTTGGATTTCAGGTTATAAGTAAATGCCTGAGGAGTAGGCTTGTGTGAAATAATGGAATGGTAAAGTTTATATCAATTTTATTATTATTTCAAGTGTAAAAAGAGATTTGGTTATATGTAGGGGAAGGAAGGGGAATCACGCATTTTATCTCCAGTGAAAACTTGAAATGGATTTGTCTTTCACCATCCCATTCCCCCAACTGAAATAAGACATACCAACTTTCTGTTATATACCAGTTTCTTTAAGGATGGTATGCAAATAGAGCATATTAATGCAGGAAAAGTCTGATTTTCTTGAAGTTTACCTATGAATATTAAAATATAGTCTTAGAGAGTAATAGATTATAAATGACCCCAAGTGAAATTATGGCTAAACTAAATCATGTTAAATAATTATTTTTCCACACTGTTATCTGGGTGAAAAGATATGATATCAGGGTCTGATGATTGATATCCCTCTTGATTAATAATCCAGAGTTCAAATGGCATTTTGCCTTATGGCTATAAAGGCATGCTTATCTGTGTGTATGGTGGTGTATGCTTATGTGGATGGGAGCTTGATGTGGTTTTTAAGAATTAAGTTTTTTAGTATCTATTTAAATGACTATAAAAATTTTGGTATGAATTGCATTGCTGATGAACTTATTTCTAAGGCAAATATGATTGAAATGCTTTGCACAAAAGTAAAAATTAAAATACTATAATAATATTAGACACACACACACACACACACCTAGGAAGGCAGAATTGATCTAAGGACATTCCTATACCTGTGATTACCTTTTGATGATATGATATAGTTTTATTTGTGTTTTAAAAAGTATCTCACAATAAACAACATAATGTACAATTAAGTCTTGATTTTTAGATGTCAGCTATATTAACAGAAAGGACTTTGTATCATTGTCATTATATTCACATTTTAACGTTATTTTTCTGTTTTTTGAGTTTAAGTGGATTCAACACCTTTAAAATAAGTAAGAAATGACAAGGAACAAACATAATTATATATGGTAAACACATATCGGTTACTTTTTAGGAAACATAGATGGAAAACTTAACATGTGAACTTGTTAAGAAACTAGAAAGTTGCTGAGAAACATTTGCCAAGTAAGGCTTTTAGTTATTTTTTATAACCATGTTTTTAGTCTTGTTAACAGCAAAGACTATCATAATAGAACTGATTTTTCTGATTTTGTATGTGACTGACACTTGAAATTCAGTTTTATATAATCAGTTGTCATCTGTTAGCTGCGATTCATGTTAGCCCTGATCTATAGGTAATGACAGAAGGAGATGTGATTCACTTTGGGTGATCCAAATGCAGTAGTTGTCATTTGAATAAGTTTTGTTGGGTCCAAGTTTTCAGACTACTATCTAGCCATAAAGTACAATTATGTTGTTTGAATTCTGGTAATTTTATCTTCAATATTAATGGATCATTCTGACATAAATAGAATTGGAATTGAAACCTGTCAAGTATTCATTTGTCGCATTTAATTGGAATCCAGGTAATCTGCAGCGTTTTGCTTGGTTAGGTTTTAATCAGGATTTGTATTGGATTTTCCATGAAAATATAATTTTGGATGCTGTCTTATTCCTAATTATTATTACCTCAAATATTTTCCTTGAATTTTAACCTATGTGAGCAATGCAGTTAAAACTGATTTTCTGGATTAACTTCCATTGTAAAGTTTAGAGGATAATTTCCAGTGCAATAATAAAACATTCCAACATCATGATGCTACCTGGGTATGTGTTAGAGCAGCTAATGATAAAAATAAGTTGTCATAGATGCTGGAGTGAGGAAGTAACTAAAAGTAACTAAAATAACTAGAAGGAAAATTTAAGTAGAGAGGCAGTGAAATACACTTATGTTCTTCAAAAGCTTTTATTTGCTTCTCATACTTTAGCATAATAAACACAATTTCATAAAGAGGGTCTGTGGATTAATAAGCTTTATAATAAGCTTTATCTTACATCCCAACCTACCTTACTGCCAAATGATGAATGAGGTTTTATTCTCTTATCAGCTTAGGAAAAAGAATACACTATAAGAATCAACATAATTTCATAAAACCTGAATCTAATAATTAGAATGAGTCCCACCATTTTAATAATTCCAGATCCAGGTACTTACATCCATGGGTCTTTGGAAAACAGTAATGGAAATGATGTCATTAAAAATATTTCAAGAATTTTTTATGAATTAGACATTAATTCATGAAAAACATCACTAATATATTTTTCTTTGCTCTTCATGAATTATTATCAATATTATGATGATCTCGTGTTGATCTTTTGATAAGATTGGGGAAATTAGTCATTTATTATTTGAATAAAATACACTTAATGGGATAGGATATTTTATTTTATTATATATTATTGGGAGCGGGCAGAGGAAGAAGGAGAGGTAGAATTTTAAGCAGGCTCCATGCTTAGCATGGAGCCTGATGCAGGGCTAAATCTCACAATCCAGAGATCATGACCTGAGCCAAAGGGATAAGATATTTTAAAATATGGGGTTCATGATAGGAAGTTGAGTAATGATAAAATATTTGATAATGCAAATATTAAAACAATTGAAACCTATTACAATGAATTCATAATTCAAGTGAAAAACAAATATTGTTTAAAAACATCATCACATTAAGAGCATAAATTGACTATGCAAGAGCTTGCCTTTGTCTACGTTATGCAGTTGTCTTCAGATTTTCTCTTGGAAAAAGAGTTTCAACAGTTTCTTTAGATCTATTGTTAGTTGACAATTGACCTTTGACTTCATGCCATAGTCTACTTATTCTTCTCAGTTACCCCCTGAATTACCTTTGCAAGTCCAATTTGGCTTTGCTATGTGTACTGTAACCATATACAGTGTTTAAAAACTCAGATAAAGGAAGCGCCCCATTTGACCTCCAATCCCAATTTTGCCTTTAGGATTGGGTAGCTCACTTATTCCTTCTGGATCTGCTTCTAATCATCTATAAGGTGGTTAACAGAATTAACTCTAAAATCTTACTCAAATCCAACAATCTCTGATTTTTTTTCTTTATATCCAATTTTCCTTAGATGTTTTACTCTCCAAATCAGAAACAGAGCTTTGGGCAGATTTTAAAAAGTTAAATGAGTTAAAAAATTTGGCCACTCTAAAATGCCTAATTAATTTTATGTCTCTTGGTTTTCTCAGATATTTAAAAGATAATTTTGATTTTTATACACTAATATTTCTGAGCCCCACAATTCCAAACTTTCTTACTTTTTCAGAAATATGTAAGTTAGGCTTAGTCATTGTTTCATTCATTCTCCTCATTCCACATGTGTTGAGTATTATTTAGAGCACACTGTTTTTGAGTATTAAACCACGGTACAGTGTATCACGAACTCATTTTGTATCTGCCGTGGACTTTTCACATTGCTTTCAGAAATACTAAGGGTTGCTGGAGGGGGCAGGAGTGGGGATAGGATAATTGGGTGATAGACATTAAAGAGGGCATGTGATGTAATGAACACTGGGTATTATATAAGACTGACAAATCACTGACCTCTACCTCTGAAACTAATAACAAATTATATGTTAATTAATTGAATTTAAATAAAAATTTAAAAAAATACATGTGTATAATTGAAATTGGAAATGAAGTACCATTTTTATATGACCAAAGGTAATAAGAATGGAGACTAGACTCATAACTTTGTGTGGGATAAAGGGCTCTCTCTCTACCTTTCTCCCACCTACCCAGTTTCCAACAGTCACTTTTAAGGTCCTGCCACCTAGTCACTGTTAGTTTGTTTTCAGTTAGATTGAATTAAGTAGAAAGGTTGTGTCTTCCATCTTTCCAAAGATGCTCAAACACTTCTTAATAGCATAAGTCTAATTAATACCTCAAAACAAATGCCCTGCAAATGCATCCCCCCTTTTGTTTAAATTTCTGCAGGAAGAGACTCACATACCCTGGAAAGGATTCATTTGCATGGTTCTGCTTTTCAGCCTGGCACTCTATTGCCAGAGGTGGACTGAATTTTCTACCTTTCTAGAAGTAGAACTTTTCTAAAAGTAGTACTTTTCTACTTCTCTGTGACAAGGGTTTGTGCCTCCCAAGTATCCCCAAGTCCACATGCCCCCCTCCCTGACTTCTGGAGGACTTTACTCACTTCTGCTTCTTCATGGTGATTAGAGACAGAAAGAGATTATAGAGGCTGTCTCCAATAAAGATATGGTGCAACGGCTTTCCAGTAAATGAGCAGCACAGTTTAAAAGAATCCAAAGAAGATACTATCCTAGGGAAGAGACAATGTTGTGGATAGAGTATAGTGGTTTAAAAACCAGGCTTTGAAATCTAATATCATTGGTTTGAATCCTGGTTTTTCCTCTTCCTGGCAGTGCAGTTTTCTGACCTCACTTAGCCCCACTTCCTTCAATAATAAACCTTATTATTGTGGAAGCAACTGAATGAGATAATAACACCTAATAATTTATAAATAAATAATGAGTTGTAATAATTCCCCATATTCATTGGTGGTAGAATTATTTACTATTATACAAATAGTAATGATAAATAATGTTGATTATTATTAACTTCAGGTAAATTTGACATAACAGAATAGCTTAGTCATGAAAGCATCATGAAAATGTTTTGTCTCATGGTGATTCACAGACCTGTACCCTTGAAACAAATAATACATTATATGTTAATAAAAAATAAATAAGTAAAATGTTTAGTCTCACAAAGATAGCAATTCTAAAATTATTGGTAAGAACGATATTCTCACCTTGGATACCTTTTAGTCAATTTCTCATTTTTGTGGCACATCAAGGGGTAACACCAAGGAGCAGATATGTTTAAATATATCAAGGATGTGAAATGAAGGAAAAAGAAGATTCTGTCCTCTGGAAAGAGGACGGAATGAATTGTACTCTTTTTGTCCTTTGTCATTCAAGGTGGGGAGAAGCCGTTATTACCTTCCTATATTATTTTCTCACTTTTTAATGTTGTTACGTTTACGCTCAGTGTTGCAGTTGAGCGTATATCTTTCAGGTGTGTGTTTTCCTTCAAACCACTGAGAAATATTCTCAGTGACAGGGGAAACAAGCTAAAAAATGTGTTCAATTAGTATGCTTACCAAACTCTCAGCCCTTTCTTTTTTAATCTCAATATTAATAATTAACACTGATAAAATGTGTGGCCATATTATCCTTTTTATTCTAATCTGGTCCTTTAAAACTAGATCATTCTGCTGAACCCTTATGACATTTGAGGATGGAATGAGCTCTCATCAAATCTCAAAGTGACTATAGAGGTCAGTTAGTTTCTTTGTTGCCTCCAGACTCTTGAATTATTTGCTCATCCAAATTTCAGCACACTTGTTAGATAATGCATTCTATGTTTAGCTTCTTCTTTAGTTAGGGTATCCTCTCCATGTTTTTTGCATTCTTTTTTGCCAAAAGACTCTACATACTTCCATTCCTTCTCTGACTTTTTTCTGGATATGTGTAACAATTTTGATGTTGCTGAAATATAACAACACTCTTACGCATCTTTTGCATGGTAAAGAAACACTAGAACTTGTCTTTTCAGGTGTCATCAGCCGCCAACCTCAGAGGATAGTTTATTTAATGAGACACTGCTTCACTTCAATATTCCTCATTGAGGAATTGTTAACTCTTCTACTACAGGGATTTTTTTTTTTTTAGAAAAGCATTATCTTTTTAAGTACAGCAGGATGGTATTATTCCTGGCTCTTATTTAATGGGTTAATTATATACGAACAAATCTGTGGTTATTCCTTTGATTCAACAAATATGTCTTGAAAATAAAGTATGACCAAGGCTCTCTGAGGAAGTTGAAGTGAATGAGAAACCATCTCTCCTTCGATGGTGCAACTCCTTATGTTGTGGAGATACAACTGTGATTTCAGTAAATTCACTACAGTGTGAAAAGGGGAAAACTCTTTAGAGAAGTTCAGAGCAGTGTAAAGAACAGAGAAGAGAGAGGAAAACTATATAGATGAAATGATTTTAAATGCACTTATTGAAATTTTTACATTATAAACAACGTCTTGGACTGGAAGAAGGCCTTAAAATGGTGTCTGCATTGTACCCCCTTTTTCTACCTACCCATCTTCTATGTCATGTAAAAATAATAATTAAATTGGTCTGGAGGTTTTATGGTAAGCCAGGTAAAGTGAAATTATTTGTTTAATTTTTCTAATCAAGTTATTGTTTTTTCTTTTCTTTATCTTTCCTTGCGTGTTCTTGTTGCTAAACATAATTACTTCAAAAACTCTAGAATTTATCATGATGAAACTGGCAGCACACACTAAAGCCAGGTTGAAACTAGATTAATTTTATGTCTTTCTTCTCTTTCTGCTTATAAACACAGATAATTAATTAAAATATGTGTGATTTAAATAAGGTCTTTCAAACTTAAAAAGGGCCTGTAAATAATCTTTTGAATTTATTGTCATTTCTTTTCAGAAGACCAATTATATTACTTAAATTAAGAAGGTGATTAGATTACAGAAGATCGGATTAGATTAGTTTTATTTTTGCAAAACTAATGCATTTCTTGTATTGTGGTTGCAAATTGTTTTTGTGATTGCTGTCTTAAGATTCAAGTTAAGTTCATGGGTATTTGTCTTTATGTCATATCCCCTTTCTATCTGAAATATAGACAATAGGTTTGCCTTGTTTTTAAATCTTGTTTCTGGTAAGTTTTTACTTAATTTATGCATGTTGATTTTGTTTTTGTTTTTGTTTTGTTTTGTTTTGACATTACTCTTATTATTTTGCATATCTTCTCATTACTGTTCAGGAACTAGAATTATAAGTTTATTACAAAATGAGGATATATTTGAAACACATGCAAATTTAAATGCTTCCTTTAAACAGATTTTCAACTCCTAAAATACAACAATCAAAAAAACCCCACAATTTTTGTTATTGGGTGTTCAAATGAAACTGTGGTGAGTGCTATAAAATGTATTGGTAATAAAAGATGGTAGAACAGTAGCCTGCTGTTTAACAACAGTCTACGTGTTCATTTATGTCATAAAATATGTCTTACAATTTTATTTCTGCTCTCAAATGTTCACCATCTATGTTGATAAGGTAATCAGGGGACCCGCATATGATCTGAGCCTGGTAAGCTTCTCTGAGGATGCATTCCTATGAGCCATAGAGTGTAGATTGAATTATGCCCATTGTTTTTATTCAGTATGAGACTGAATTTCACCAGCCCAGCATTTGTAGCAAAAGGTCATAGCAGTCATAACTGAAAATTGTGTACAATGAACAGGGAGTTTGGAATACTCTGAGAATTCATTTTGTTCAGTAACCATTTGCTGAGCATTTACTCTATGCAAATTCCCATGAAAGATCCAAAGGTTAATGAGACATGCTCTCTACCTCGTAAGCATTTGAATATCATGGTAGAGAATGACATGTACAGATGTAGATATTTAAAAGTAAAGGCATGGGAGCCTCTATGGAGAAGTTAAAAGCTACCACAACCACAAGATGATGAGCTGAGGATATGAAAAACCACAGCCAGACTCTGAAGAATGGATAAGTAGGGATTTGATAAGAAAAGTATGGGTACAGTTACAAAGAATAGTGAATGATGTCAAGGAGATCAACTTTAGAGGGCGGGGAAACAGTGGTGCTATTTTACCAAGTTGGGAAAAATGGTAAGAATTTCCATTTCCAGGAGAATTAATCTGATTAAGACATGTGGACTTTAAAGTACTTTTGAAAAAAATCAGACAATATCAAGCAGACCATTGAAAATGTCCTCTGAAACTAGAGAGTATACATAAATCACAGAAATATAGCTTTTGGAGTCACTAGCACCCTGGTGATTATGAAATCTTGGGAACAGTGAGACCATCAGTGAAGCAGATGCCACAGAGAAGACATGATACCCAACATGAAATAAAAATATTGAAATATAAAAGAATCTTCGAGAAGTAAGTTACAGTGAATGTGCCTGTGAATTATATTTTTTAAAGGCAAAAATAAGCTGTGGCAGGTTGAGGGGAAATTTAGAATTAGGAAAGTAGGAATTATCAAACATCCAGTGATACAGAGATGAAGAAAGCAGATACCGGATCTTGCAGACCTTGATAAGAAAAAGAACTAGAAGACCCAACTGAGAGAGATGATTGTTCTTTTTTTTTTTTTTTTAAAGATTTTATTTATTTATTTGACAGAGAAAGAGAGATCACAATGAGACAGAGAGGCAGGCAGAGAGAGAGGGGGAAGCAGGCTCCCTGCTGAGCAGAGAGCCAGATGCAGAGCTCCATCCCAGGACCCTGAGATCATGACCTGAGCCCAAGGCAGAAGCTTAACCCACTGAGCCACCCAGGTGCCCCAAGATGGTTGTTCTTTACATTCTTCTCTCCAATGACGCTGTAAGCTGTTTGAGGACAGCTTCTTTGCCTTGTTGAGCTTAGCATGATATAACTGGAATAATCCCTACACACAGATATCCAAAAAAATTGTTGAATTCAATTATATGGTCTTAGGGCCCAATGTCTTTGATAGGGATTTAGTAGAAGTGAGACTACTGAGAAAACTGAAGACCAGGAAGTATAGTGTCAAAACACACTTGAGAATGTTTTTTCAGGTCAAATAAGTTCATTATAATGTCATTATCGAAGACAGGGGTATGGTTGTTGCATCCCTTGACACCAATCTTAATGAATTTTTTAAGGTTATTTATTTAAGAGAGAGAGGAGGGAGGGGCAGAGGGAGAAAATCCCCTAGCAGACTCTGTGCTGAGCATGGAGCCCAACATGAGGCTGGATCTCCTAACCCTGATATCATGACCTGAGCCAAAACCAAGAGTTGGATGCTCAACCAACTAAGCCACCCAGGTGCCCCTTAATGAATTTCTAATTATCTTATGCTCCCATTGTTCAGAATTATTGTTTTATTTTTACAAAATTTACTGAAAGTACTACAGGGTCTGAAATTTCTATGTAACAGGTTTCCTTGAGTGATATATCAATTACTCCTTTAAATTAGATTTTGCCTCTAATATCACTTTTATATTTCACTGTATGCGGGGACATCATTTGTCCATCTCACTGTCTTGAAATTTATATGGTGTCTGACTAATTGTATTTTTGTTGAAATCCCATAATAACATTTTCCTGGTTATCATCAAAAATTTTTATTTTGTAATTACAAGATTCCTGACACTGTAAGAGTGTTATCAGTGATTGGTAATACTGTGCAAATAGATGTGCTTCAAAACAGAAAATAATGAAAAGATAATTTACTTGAGAAATAAATTCAAAAAACTTAGTATAAGGACTCTCCAAATCCAGGCTATTTTATATGTAAACAACACCACAGATATGTAATGACAAAAATGCTTACCACAGCTAGTACACCATGAAAGGGAAGAAATGCCTCCAAATATGTTATGTGCAAAGAGTTACTAATAATGATTTGCCAGGCAGATGTCACTTTTGATGTTGTTTTTATGTAAGGAAGGTCAACCATCAATGTCACATAAATTTATTCTTTCTCTGAGTTCATTGTTGCTTAGTAGGAATTATGAATAGGGACTTTATTGATAAAACTTGTCCCTTCCAGTGCAAGATGATCTAAGCAATTCTGCATAATAATTTCCAAATAAAAATGCAACTCCAAGTTAATCACACATACACTTATTTGGTTTATCAGAAATCTCTAGACATATCCATTTTTTGGCTTGGCATATGCACTCTCCGTTGTCCTGAAGCTTTGAATAGAGAGTATGGGAATGTAGGGTATGCCAAGAAAAGACTACCTCTCTGGTTGCCAGATGGACTCTAGGAGCCACCTGGCAATTTTTTCCCCCTTAATCTAAGAATCAAAATTTTACCAGTGCACAGAATTATACAGAGCCAAGACCAATTTTCAACAATATTACAAGACCCTGATTTCAAAGTTGAGCATCCGTTTATCAAATTTTGAGCAGGAGAATATCCCATTCAAAAATAGAGATATTCCTGCGTCTTCTCTCAGAAGGTACTCTTTATCTCTAAAGAGATCCAAGGCAAATCAGCATATCTCTTAAAAGATTGCCTGGTGAGGGTGCAATCAGAAGAAGGAGGGGCTTCATCCAGAACCATGGAGACCGGATGAAGCCTGCTGAAACACATCCACCACTGAATGGATCATGTCCTGAAAAAGAGATTGCTTTGGCTCCCTAGATTCAGGGCATCTTTTAGGACTGGGCACCAACTGAGATCCTGGGTCCCTAACTTGTGTTTGTTGTTATTGTTGTTTGTTTTCCCTTTAAGGTCATCTCTTAAGGATTTTCATATTTTTCTTAAAATATGTAAATCATTTTTTCATTATCAGCTTTAAGCATGTTTATATAGCCAGATTTCATTCCTCTCCTTGCTTCTAGTTCATTCTATAAGGTGTCTTTGCATGATCTAAACATTCAGCCAGTTTTTCATCAGATCTATTGTTTACCTCAGCAGTTAACTTGCTATTCCTCTCCAGTGGGTGACATCTGACACTTAAAACTGTGTATCAAAAACATCTCCCGGAGTGATATGTAATTTTCAACATTGGTATTTCTATACTCATAATTTCTCGGATGATTCTTACCTAAAATAAATTCAATCTTCAATTATACAAATACTTGGAGGAAATCGAGTTTTAGGGACTAGTGCTTCTTTTCCCCCTTTACTTTAGTCGGCACAATGTTAACCATACATCATCTTTAAACAGGTGATTGGAAGCAACATGTTCACACAGAACCATATTTTATCAGAGTTCTTCGCCTTGAGCTTCCTCCCCTTCATTCAGTGTGATCAATTGTGTTCAGCCTTCACTAGTTCTTTCAGAATTCAATTCTGAGGGGCACTTCTAGTCTCCTGGACAACATTGGTTCATCTCTTTCTCCCAGAATAATGAGGTTCTAAAATCTAATTCCTGCCTATTTCAGCCCCAGACTGTTTTTATCCTTTTTTGTGAAATCAAACCCAGATGCTTTTCATTTGTAGCCCAGGTCTCGGTATTACCTATGTCCTCAGGATCAACTAGCTATTAAATTAGTTCTATCAATTGTCCATGGGTTTAGAGGTCCCCATGTGTGTTTTTCTTATGTAACTACATTTCATTTCAGAGCAGGACTTTTGACTTGATTACTTAGACTAATTTTTTTTTTGTTTTGTTTTTTTCTTTTTAAGTCTTTGAAAATACTAGGAAAATACTAGGGAAAATACATTACTCTTCTTTACCCAAATGAAAAGTTCTGAATTTCTCCGACATTCTCTGAATTTCTCCTTCATTCCTGAAGGAGGATTAGAGGACTGTCCCACAGACTGACTCTGAGGTTTCACATTTTTATTATTTTATGCATTCTAATAACCTTATATCTTTATCTTTCCCAACTTCACCATCCCATATACATTTTCTCCCTTGTAATATCTCATCTGTGACATTTTGAGGATCAAGCGATTCATTTTCTATACCAAAAGTCATTATATGTGAGTCTTTTTAGACTACCAAGATCTGTATTCCTTTTGAGGTAGCTTTTAGAAAAGTCTGTCTTATAAATGTTCAATTTTAAAATGTCCTTCTTAAATCTAACTTAATTCTTCTGTTATAAGACATAATACATAATAATACTATATAATAATTATATATGTCAATATTATATGTTATATTTATATATCAAAAGAACTAATGCCAGAAGTTCAAGTCTTTGTTCAAGCTCCACCACATTTTCAGGAAAGGAACCTGGATCAATACACATATCTCACTCACTTAAAAATGGGAATAATTATAATAATTACACTCCTATCTTCCTTAAAATGTTGTTGTGCAGTTATACCTGAGCATATATTTTTAGGTAGTCAGCATTTAACAAAATTATATCAAGTTACTACTCTACTATGTTCAATTGTTTATATACATTTCACTGTTTTTTCTGGTTCTACAGCTTTTTCTTTTCCACGTCAAACTGTTGTGTTCATAATATTTAGTAAGTGCATGATTGTTTTCTTGCCTACAAAAATATTCAGTGGCTTCACATGTTTTGCCCAAAAGGTAAGTTGTTTCCTGGCCCCTTTTTAAATCCATATTGGTTTTTAAGGATAAGAGCAAATGGCTCTCTATGTATTGTGAATAACTGCCAATATTTATAATATAATTCTGTGAAAACCACAGACAAGGAAAACTTATTAATTGTTTCAGATTTATTTTCTGCAGCTAAGTAGCTTCTGTCTTTAAGAGGCCTGAATATATTTTCCTGGATTTATTGTGAAAGAGTGGTAAATGACAGAAACCAGTAACTCACAGAGATATTCATCAAATAATTATTAAAGATCATTCAGTGCCCAGCAGCAGAACAGTTCTTAAGACTCTGAGATTACAGATGACTCTCAAATATTCATGGCAGTGAGAAAAACTTTGTAAAGGATGATCGCCAATCAGAGTATGGATAGATTCTGCTAATTAGGCACCGATTCATAGCTCTTATTCACTTTTCTACTTATGCTGCTAATTAAGCCAAATATATTTATAAATGTAGAAATCAACTTTTATGGAGTATTTGAGATAATTTTCAGAGTATAGTGCAGAACAACCCAATTACAATACAATTCAAGCATAAAGGGCTAAAGGGATTTTAAAGGGAGGTCATCATGAAGTATCTCAAATGTCAGAGACAAATGAATTATAGACTTATTCACTCCTGCTCGCCCATAGACACACAAAGTGAGAAACACCAGAAAAGAACAATTTACCATAAAGTGGGTATTATACCTACATTAAAATTTATTGGAATGATGAAATAGTATCCTTATTAAGTATCTAAAAATAAATGATAAAAAGATAAGGTAAATTGAAATAATAAACTAATACTTTTATAGTACATTAGTGCTAACCTGAAGATTCTACATATTCATTTGCTTTGTAGAATCACTGAGGAAGGTAATATTATTGGCCTTTTTATAGATGATGATACCGGGAAGAAGATATGCAAAATTGTGGCTAATAACTAATAACACTAGGTGCTCAATACATAGGAGTTATTATTATTTATCATCCTTTCTCTTTGCTATTAGCGCCACAGGGCTATATTTGCACTACTGCATTTAAAGTTCATGAAACCTATTGCAGCTATGATAATTATTTCTATTTTAAAATCATCTTTAAGTAGATTAGTTTTATTTTATATTTAATGGAAGCATTCATTTATTATGTAGTCTTGAGCAAATCATTGATCTTGTGTCATTATCTAAGGCAGAAAAGCCATTCCTTAAGCCTATTTTTCAGGGACATTAAGAGAATCCCACTTTTTATTGTGTGATTTATAAAACACAATGCCTGTTTTTTGTAATTTTGGAAAAGCAGTATTATATTTCATCATTGAAAACCACTTTAAATCATGCCTTGACAGAAATGTTGAGATCTGGGATCATAAGTGAAATAGTCAAGTTTTTATATCATAAAAATCAGGAAAAGCCTAATAGATTTTTTTCTTGGCATAATAATAACAGAATAATAGACTCGATATCATGAGCTGCTTGATGAAATACAGTACTCAAAATAAGGTAAGGATTTAATACCAGGTGCTTTATTCACTGTTTGTACTTGATAATTCTGTTTCTTATGCTTGTATCTCATTGGTAGTTCATTCTACACACACACACACACACACACACATCTTAACAGCACCCTCTGCCAAGGCTGGGAGGGTGCTTCACTCCATGGAATAATGCATATGCATAAGAAAATACAGCTTTAGCAGCCTGCTTCTGGAGTTGGTCCCATGCCTCCTAAAGATTGTAGAAACAAAGCAATTAACTTTTTAATTATGCAAACCATTCGGTAAAGTAAGCACTAAAAAGATGTTTAAGCAGTTTATTTAATACTTTTAATATTGTCTCAGTAATGTTGGAAATATCAAAATAAGCTAAAACAGGCTAAATGCACAAACTCTCAGAGATTTATTTTAAATGTCCTCTTTGCAGGATAAATATAGGGAAAAAATGCTTTCATACCCATATTGCTATCTTCAAAACTATTAGATTGTGTTAAATATGATTTTTATATAACATAATCAATTTAGAAAGGATCCTAGCTATTTCAAGACGTGGGCACACATATTTTTAACTACGGCAGAAGTCCCAGACCTCCCAATGGAATTTTTTTTTCACTTTTTAAAAAGATTTATTTATTTATTTATTTGAGAGAGAGAAAGGAAGAAAAAAGAGAGAGAAAGAAAGAAAGAAAGGGAGGGAGGGAGGGAGGGAGGGAGGGAGGGAGGGAGGGAAGGAGGGAGGGAATTTGGGGGTCGGGAGTCAGAGGGAGAGGGAGAAGCAGACTCCCTGCTGAGCAGGGAAGCCTATGCTTGACCCCAGACCATGGGATCTTGACCTGAGCCAAAAGGCAGACACTTCAGATCTTTGGGATCAAGCCTGCTTCACCCTCTCTTCCCTACTCCTGTTCTCTCTCCCTCTCTGCCTCTGTGTTTGTCTCAAATAAATAAATAAAACCTCTAAAAACAAACAAACAAACCTTTCTGAGGAGAATGATTAATTAGGTTACTCAAATTTAAAAAGAAGAAAGGAAGAAAGAAAGAAAGAAAGAAAGAAAGAAAGAAAGAAAGAAAGAAACTTCCTTAGATACAGTAACAAATTAAGATAAATTGGAAATGAATTTTGAAATCACTGGCATGACATGTTAAAGGGCATATATATCTGCCAGAAAGAATTTCCAAGTCCCTCCTACTCAGGTATTATACCCTGTTAAACCTTTTAATAGCAGCAAGAAGATACAGCTTATAAAGGTAGATTGATGATTCTATTGGTGCTAACATTTACAACATTGTAATTGTTTTTCATACTAAAATAAGAATATGTATTTTTAATTTGACATATGGAATCACTTCATGTATTTAGGAATATACAGGCATAAAAGATGGTGCATATTTCTGTGTGGGATTAAGTAAAAATATCTATTTTCACTGAGAAGCTGGCATATTTAGTTTACTAATAATTGACCTAGTCATTAAGCAGCTAAAAGCCCCCATCTGCCCCTGATGCTCATTTGTAATTATCATATATGTTTTAGCATCAATGCCATAGCCTTCATTTCCTCTGATGGGAAGAAGGCATGGCATTTCTGAAGTGGTTAAGGCAATTCTCCTGCCTCCGTAGCGGAAAAGAAAGAACAGAAATATAATATAGCTACATGGAGAGATGCCTGCCTCTGAGCTCTTTTCATTTTAGCAGCTTGAGAAATATTGCTGCATGTTATTGCTCAGAAACACATTCTTTCTAAATGAAGGTTACTGCCATTGATTTCAAAGAGCAAAAGGATCCATTATAATATTTTTTGTACTTCATTTAGTCAGTCTCCTTATTGATTGGACTTCGTGAACTATCTTCTTCTACCTGATGTGCCTTCTTAAACAACTTTGAGGACAAATATTTTATTTAGTGGCTCAACATGTGGAGAATTTGACTTTCCAGTTATTGTGTATTTCAGATGCTCCTTCTGAAATTTATAAGCAAACTTTAGGAAATCTCAGCATTGCTCACTTGGGAAACACACAGAGGCACGGATACACACACCATACTTGGTACGCTGGGCTGAGAAGGCTAACACATATCTTGGAGATAATTGGAATAATAAATTACACCTTCAGAAAGATTTTATTTTAGAAATGTTCTATTAAGGTCAATAGTTTCATTTGTTGTGAACTCCTAACATATTGAGACTTTGTATTTTAAAATCAGTAATATTTTCTATACTAAAATAAACTTTATTAAATGGCAAATAGAACATTTGTAGTACTTATTTCTTTAAAATTTGGATTATTTTCTCTCATCACTTAACATGTCAACCTGGAATTCAATGTAATTCTTTAAATAATATACCAACAAAAAGACTGTAATGTTAACTTACAGCTTACCAACTACAGACTTTTCTAATGCCTTCTAGTGTTTTTCTTCCCTCAAGAATAAGGTGAATATCTATGTTTCCACAGTAGAGATTTATGGAATGTGTTGCTTAAGCTAAAATAGCTGTGTGCTAACTTAGAATATTCTCAAATATTGCTTGAAGGTTTTTTTCATTGGATCACTCAACTATCTCATTATTTCAAACTATCCTTTACACCTTACGGTCCGGTTTTCCTTACAAGGGATTTTGTTTTTTAATATAAGCCTAAAAATCCCTGGGAACACATAGGCCTGGCACTGTTAACTCACAGCAACAGGTCTCAACAAGAAATTCTGTGCCTGAGACTGTCAGACTCTGTATTTCAGGTTTCTGTTGAAAATGTATGAAAATTTGATGTAAGTGTACCAGTTATTTATAATAACGATTTCAGCATTGTGGTATATTAGACTTCTCATCCTCTTTCTCTCTGCACTAGAACCCAGCCATAACCATCCTTGGCTTCTGCAATGCTTGTTAAAATAAAGTCCTTCTGATACTACTCGTAATAAACCTTCATGGAGGCAAACTAAGATAGACCCTCCTGATAACTGAGTTCTCTTTAATAGTGGATTGTATTCTTGTGACACTCCAGTCTAGTTATTTCCTTTTAGAGTTAAGGGTTTTATGTTTAAATAGTACTTATTTATTTATTTATTTATATTATTGAACAGTCTCACTGCTATGACTAAGAAAATTGCTCCATAAAATACTTGGTAATGTAAATGTGAGAATGAAAGTTATATATCTGGTGATTTATTAAATTTATGGCTTGTAGGAACATGACTGTCTCTATAAAGAAATCTAATATACACATTGGAGAATATTCTAGTAACGCCTTGTAAAAATGGGATGCTGTTATAATTTGAAATCTCAAAAGCATGAACCACTGTAGAGGTATGCCTTCAGCATTTCTAATCATGCATGGCCTGACTTTGCAAATCTACGTTTGATGTAGGAAGATTTAGAATATGCATTTATTTTGGAAATACTTGCTCTCACACAGTATGTAATATTCGTATGCTTATCTCTTTTGATGTACTGTATTCCCTTACCTGTTCTTTTTATTGGCAAGGAATAGAAGGGTCACTTAAGAGTAGGAAGTTAGTTGGAATTATGTTAGAGGGAAAAAACAAGGTTGATGAACAAGGGCCTAGACTAGATTTGAGAACAGTGATTCCCCCAGGAATGAAGAATTTTGGTCTGCAGGTCAAAAGGGACTCGGGGCTATAACTAATGTCATAGGGAACTATCTTTTTTTTTTTTTTAAGGTTTTATTTATTATTTATTTGACACAGAGAGAGAGGAAGAGAGAGATAGATCACAAGTAGGCAGAGAGGCAGGCAGAGGGGGAGGGGGAAGCAGGCTTCTGATGCAAGGCTCCATCCCAGGACCCTGAGATCATGGCCTGAGCTGAAGGCAGAGGTTTAACCTACTGAGCCACCCAGGCGCCCCCACAGGGAAATAACTTTAACTTTCATTTCCTAGGAATTACTTTAAAAGACATTTTGAAAGAGTATGTATTTTTTATCTTAAACAGAAAGTTTTTATCATTACATTTTCTGAATTGATTTTGGTTGCAACTCTTTTTGAGAAGTTTAGTGTATTTGGCCAGCAAAATGTTAACTTTCAAAAAATTGATTTTGATTTCAGGATTCTTCTTATAGTACACCCCCATGAACTGATCTGCAAATGGAATATTTGAAAGACCCAAGAAGGTTTAGGCGCACAATATGGGATTTTATAAAATATATTTTTTATAACTAGAAAAAATATATAACAGCAAAATACAAAAAGTCTATGTTATGCATGATAAACTAATAGAGTATACCAAGACAAATGTTTATTTTCTTTTTATGCAATCTGCTTAAAATAAACATAGCTGTTATTTTTACAATAAAATCCATGTGGCATATGGTTTATTTTCAGGTCCCCTCCCTCCCAGGAAATGTATTACTTAATTGATATATAATAAAAGCATATCTGCTGGAGGTGAGGGAGACAGAACAGGTTCTTCACATATATTAGCAGACCTCCCACATGCTATTTATTAAATTTGACACTAGTCAACCGATTCAGAGAGCTGATTGAAATGAAGAGAAATCCATAAATTTGCAGAAGTATGAAAACATGCAAGCCTGTACTAACTACCCTTGCAGTTTTATCATCTGTCAGATTGCTCAGGAGTATACCATATTTTATAGGTTTGAACTAAAACATTAGGAATTCACACATATATAATGAAATAAGATATATGCTTAGATGGAATAGCATGGCCCAAAGTTAACATTTTCCTTCATGTCATCTAAATGACAGTATTGGAAAAAAAACTGTTCTTGTGTATTAACTGAATCCCAACTTTGAGCATGCTTCATATCTCTTCGGTTGTACATGAATGTGTTGAAAAGAAAATACTACAAAAAAAAAAAAAAAGTTTTTCCAAGCATCTGAAATGTTTTCTAGTCAAAGAACAACTTGCATTTTAAAAATAAATTAAAATACGTTAAGAACAGGGTGCAAGTCTTTCAAACAAAGGATAGGGTGATCAGACTGTTTTATTTTTCTTTCATTCTTCATATCTATGAGTCATCATTCCTTGAGGTTCGAAATTATAAATAACACTACAGAGTGATTTCAACTCTACAAAAGAAATCATCCATTTTTTTTTAATTCCATAGTAGTTAAATTCAAAATGTCCTTGCATACCTTCTGCTAATTTTATTCAAGACTGAAACGTTTTGATGAAAAAAATGTTTCCTAATTGTTAGATTATTACAGTTATGTGGCGAAATTCACTCAGAATTGACAACTGTTGTTTGACTTGGGAAAGTTAGAATATAGTAGTTCGTACTAAATGGAAGGAAATAGCAGAACAAGTTATAAAGAAAATAAATATTTCAATGAGTAAACTATAAACAAATCATGCTTCAGGGAAGGATGGTTGATTAAGGGGAGTTTATACTGCAGTTATCACTGAACGTTGATGACATCCAGGCACACAAAGGTGATACCAAAAAAATGAGGGTAAAAATTGTCATCCAGTATTTAATTTCAGCTATTAGGACAGTCATTTGTAAGTCTTAGATGGTGAGAGTTAGGTAGGGTTAGATATCTGCCTATTTGGATACAGAGCTTTACTATATTACAGAGTTAGGATTTGAGAGGTTATAAAGAGCAGGGTTTAATTTTTATGATATGTAATATTTGCAACAAAATTCTCTTGGAAATAAGCTCTAGAATTACTTGTATGTGCATTGAGTAGAATAGAGGCATTTAGCTATTTATTTATTTACTGATTTATTTACTTATTTATTAAATATCTTACTCTCTAGACCTTATACTACAGGAAGGCAGAAGCCATGTTTTCTTATTTATTGTATCTCTAGCTAATAGGGCAGTGCCTAGCATAGAATAGATGTCCAGTAAATATTCGCTAAGTTAATTAAAGAATAAATTAATATTGTCTAGGCCAAGGTCCACCCATGATTTCCAATATCATGCTGGCTTTTATGCTTTTCCTTTGTTTGTTCTTCTGATAATGGTCTGAGTTGACCTGTGGTGGTGGAGAAATCAGTCACAACGATTGATGGAGAAATCAGTCACAATTGACCATATCCAAAAGAGACAGGATAGTCATAAATTCTTTTTAGAGTATTACAAATTCAGTCACAATGAGTGGTATAAGATATACTGTATCCAAAAATAGGCTAATCATCAAGTCTTTGTAGAGTATTACAGATTTTCTCACCTAAAATTCATACAGTTCTTACTGATCATTGGTATGTACTACACTTAGTGTTTATACATGAGATAGGATATTTATTATGTTTCATAAAGTTCTACATGTAGGTCTTGGTGAAGAGTATATTCTATATTTCAAAACTATGTTTCTCTAAGTATATTTTTCTCCTTTCTCTCTTAGTTGATAGAACTAAAATGTTATCAACAGAAATATTTATTTTGTAGTTGAGAAATTGTTCTTTTTAACTATCTATCCTATCAAGGGCCTCAAACATCTAACATAGGGAAAAATTAAAATGTTCTTTGCATACCACGCTCTTAATAAAAGTATTTTCTAGATAAATGACATTGATGGGTGGACTTTATGTATCTGCTGATTGTCATCTACAAATTGAGAACATAACAATTGCTAGTTCAAATTCTTAATATATTTCTCATATGGAATTAACTATATATTTATTTATATATTCATTCATTCATTCATTACTAAAATAGAATTGAAATCTGATTTCAAAGACAACTGTACAATTCAGATAAGCCATGGAAAAGATTGGTTAAATTTCTGTCTCAGGTAAATTTTCTACCATCTATGCTATTCTTACACATTTCTTTTTGAAAAGGTTTTATTTATTTATATGAGAGAGCGAGTGAGAGAGAGAACAGAAGAATGGGGTGAGGGGCAGAAAGAGAAGCAGACTCCCTGCTGAGCAGGGAACCAAATGTAGGATTGCATCCTGGGTCTCCAGGATCCTGTCTTGAGCTGAAGGAAGACACTCAACACATTGAACCAACCAGGCATCCTCTTTACACATTTCCTTCTATATTTAGAAGATTCTGGAATATGTTTTTTTATTTTTTATCTAAAATTGTGGTTTGTTTTACAATCTGCCCCAACCCCCGGGACAAGAATAGAAAGACACTGAGTGGAAATCAAGATTTTCGATGGGCTTGCTAACGTCTGCATGAGAAGTGATTCTTTTTAGAAGTTTGCGAGGTAGTTCTACTTATATTACTATATGTCTATTTTCTTTTTTTAGTCACTTAGGTCCACCTTGAACCTGTGTAACAATTCTACTTCACTGCTGCCCCTTCTGCTCTTGTTTGTAGCTTCTATCCTCTCTCCCTCACCTCCTGTACTCTGTATTCTCAGCATGGTAACCAATTCACTACCCTTAAATAGGCAACCAAAAAATGGCATATTACTGAGCGTGCTACTTAACTGCCACACGTGAAAATACTTTACATTTTTCATCTCAATCTTTGGGATCGTCTTAATGTGTAGATTTTATTAGTTCACGAGAGAGCAAATCGTGCCTCACAGATCTTGGGTGATTAGCTCTAAGTCATGCAGCCAGTGAGGGGCTGAGATGGAGTTTGAAGAAAATCTGTCAAACAAAAGCACCATGTTCTTTCTATTACAACCTGCTGTGTCTAGTCATGCCCTTTTTTCACTGAAATGGTCTTAGTCTCTTTCATCTGCATCGCTTTCCTGCTGACCAATTTTTTCTTTAAAGTTGACTGCAACTATGACCTCTTCTGTGAGGCCTTGTTGATGCTCTTGTCTGTAACTCTTTGAATATCACACATCTGTATTAGCATATATTACAGTGTCATTCTTACGGAGGTTCTTTTTTTAATTTAAAAAAATATGGTAATAATTTTTCATAAAATATTTTCTTCATGTTGTGAACTTATGGGAACTTTCAAAATGTTTACAGTTAATTATTTTTTAAGCATCTGAATTAGGATTTTGGATATGATGAAAATCAATGATATAAGACAAAAGCACTTTGGGTCTTCTACAGTTTTTCAGAGTTTAAAGAAGTCCTGAAATCTTATGTTTAAGTTTCACTGACTAAATCGGTGGCTAGCACAGATTGAACACTCATGAAATATGCGATGAACAAAATCGAATTATCGAACTGATATAACAACCTTCAGTTTCAGAGGCTATAAATGTCTTTTGTGAAGACTTACACTTTCTATAATTTTATTTATTGACTCAAACAATTAAAAGTCAAGAAGAGGATGAGCAAAACCCACATTAAAATGTATTTTAAATAAAAAATTACTTAGAATATTAATTATGTCAATGTAGTGAAATAGTGTATTAATTAATATTAAAATTGTAAGTGAATATTATTCAATACATTAATCAATAATTAACCAGGTATTCAGAGGCTATTAGTTTGTCTAATGAACAGAGTGAATCCTACTATTATAGATACACATGGTGAGATTTCTAGGGAGGGCAGATATATAAAACATTAGAATTTGAAAACGAGCAAAATATTACGGACTTGCTAGAAGCTTTATAAAATGTTTTTAATACAACTAAGTCTTAAAATTTTAACAAAATTGTCAAGAAATGTATCAAAACTCCAAATCTGTATATGGCAAAACTCTGTCATTATGATAGTTAATTTGTAGGAAGTAGAGTGTAATATTAAATAAAATTAATGAGTATCTGCTGTTAAAGAGAAAAAAAAGCAAAAGGATATTTCATGTTTTTACTCTAGAGTTAAGAAAACAAACATCATGTTCAGTATGATTAATACACTCTACTTTAAATGCATACATATGAAACTCATTTCAAATGTATTTCAATGTTAGTACCTAAGGTTTACACTTAATTTTTTATCTTTTTTTTTACTATTTCCTGATTTTTTTTTTTTTTTTCATTGTACAACCATTTTACCAAAGCTGGATCCTGGAAATAGCAACATTTTTACTTAGTTGATTTTTATGGCCATTAAGCTATGCAATCTATGCTTTTAAATTTTAGGAGTTCAAAATATAATTCAGGATTCTAGAAATACATCATTAACACTTACTAATGAAATCTGAATAAAGGATTAACAACTATTCTTTTAAATTAAATCAGTTATGACTTTTACTGATCAAAAAAAAAAAAAAAAAAAAGCTTCAGGTGGTGCCTACATAGTAACATTTTTCCCCTCTGTGTCTTCTGGTTTTTCCTTCCTTGTCTCAGTAGTTAAGCTGGGCTGATAACCTCATTCAGGGTTTATACGATTGTATATTTTATACTTAAGAAGTGCATTGGGTAATGTCCTATATGCAGTACCTCAGTATTATGAGTGCTCTAAGAATATGCTGTGTTCCTTTCTCTGCAAAAGTTCTAGGTCCCACCTCTCCCCATGCCCCCTGGGGCAGATCTTAATCTTTTCATGCAAGAGTTAGCTCTTTGGGGGCCTCTCCACACTCTAGCCCTGCCCATATACACTATGGACGTTAGCATTATAATCATTAAAATGCCCTTTTTGATCATTATTTAGCCACTCTTAGCAAGATGGAGGATGAAGGAAAATCAGACCCATCTCATTCTCTCGAGTAAGACTCCCTCAGAGGAATATACTGGGCAGCTCATCTTCAGCAGAGCCCCGGGTATGAAAGTGAGAGATGGTGGGGAAGTTTCAGAGTCAGACCCAGAGTTAAAATATGTTTCTAATTGTTAGAGAAAATTTGCTTTTAAGAAGGACCTTACAAATAGATAAGGAAAGCAGTACTGTTATCAGGAATGTTTATGCAGTGTGGAGATAGCCTTTTCTCAGATGTCCTTGCACCAGGCACACTGGGTTTTGAGAAAAGGCTTCAGACATTAAGTAGAGAACAGCAGTCTCATGGCTTAATCAATGTCTTTATATTGTTCAGTGTGACTCTTCCACACATCCAGGGCTCTTCTGCTGTTCCTCCCACTACACAATCCATTCTGGTTAGACTCGCTTCAGACCACCAGCACTCAACAGCCTCCTTCCCACCATCCTGCATTAGGTTGTGTCAGCTTCCCTTTCTGTAAACTGCTTCTTTCCTTCCATTCTGGACCCATAACCTACTGTCTTTGAGAAGAAGTTCAGTATCTGTCTTGTCAAAGTCTGCTCCCTTCATCTCTTGTAATTTCCAAGCACTAAATTTGACCCTTAGTTTCGTCCCCCACCAAAAGATTATAACCCTTAGGGATAGGAGCCAAGCCTTGGACCTTCTTCTTCCATATAACGGTTCAACACTGTGTTCTCTGTGCTGACTTCACTCAGTCACACAGACCCTAGCATCTGTAGCTTAATACCAGTATTTCTATCTTGATGATACGTTTTTCCAAAAATAAAAATTTGAAGAGTCTGACTTTACAGTGGACCATCCCATGGTATTCTCTATGATGTCATTGTTCTTTCATCTCCACGACAGGAATTCCTGTCCTTTTGTAAAACCAATCTCATTACAAACTCTGCAATGTCAAGGCTGTCCAGTAATAATCACAAACCATCTCTCTAACCACTTTTATTTTTTTTAAATTTGACAGATAGAGATCACAAGTAGGCAGAGAGGCAGGCAGAGAGAGGAGGAAGCAGGCTTCCTGCTGAGCAGAGAGCCCGATGCAGGGCTCGATCCCAGGTCCCTGAGCCAAAGGCAGAGTCTTTAACCCACTGAGCCACCCAGGAGCCCCATCTCTATCCACTTTATATTTTCACTGATGATATGCCCCACACCCCACTTTTTATCCAGGTTGAAAATCTTGCTTATATCATTGTGCATAAGCAGATTCCTACCAAATTCCCCTTTAGTACCAGTGATCATTTTATTATCCTGGCCTCTACCTTTCACACCTGAAGAAAAAATAGTACTTATTTTTATATTCCTTACTCCATAAAGTTCTCTCCTTCACTCCATGAATTTGTGACTCTTTAAAATTACAGTTTAATCTTTTTTGTTGCTGTTTTATGTTGTTTCAGTTATTTATAAACTCAGCTATTTATAAAATCATTTTATATTACTTGGTACATCTTGATAAATTGTACTATTAGTGTTCTTCTGTGTCTTATGTATTTGTATTTATTTTCCAAAGTTTCTCATAAGTGTACCTTTGGTTATTTTTGAATCTCCCACAATATAGTACTAATTTTCAAACATATTACATCGTAATACTCTACCCTTACTCAGGTCAAAGGAAGAACTTATGATATATAAAATTCTTAGCATATTAGAGAGTCAGAAAAAATGTATTTTATGCTGGTTGTAAGAATCTTGTCCCAAATTAAGAGCATGTGGATCTTTTTACTTCTGGCTTGCAAAATTCCCACATTTGATTCTCCCAAGGACAAAATGCTGATCCCAAAATACTCACTCACAAATATTTAAATATAGGAATAATTAGGTTTAATTTTTACTTTGATATTGCTGGAATACATAGATTTTAATTTTAAAGGGGTATTTGAATTTTAAAATATTATGTGTAATAACAATATTTTAAAATTAAATACAAAATAAATATAAGAAAAAAGCTATAAAAATATCATGTTTAATCATATCAGATAAAAATTAAGTTTTCTACTTTCGGTTGCTTTTTTTTTTTAATTTATTTAAACAGGCCTAGACTGCATATGCCTTCAGAATTCTTTGATTCTAATCTCTTATGATAACCAATTAGTTTCTAAATTTCTCAATTCAAGGGCTGACTAATACTGTTGCCTAAGCATTAGGTGGGTCATGTTATTTTAAACAGAGATGATGGCTAATAGTAAGCAGTGTGTCAAGAACCAGAAGAATTGAGAAATTGGAAAGTTTTGAGACACCTGTCTAAACAAGATTAAAATAAGACCAAAAGGATGATCATGCTTCTAACCCCAAAGATCTTTGTGATAGCTGCATTCTTAAACATCAGGATTAAAGGGTAGAATCACATTCAGCATGCAAACACTTATTCATGAAAATCCCTGTCTTTAAACAAAAATTTAAGAATGTCCCAGCCTGTCCATAAATAATAATAGATTAAGAAACATTGGTGTGTGGGGTCAGAATTTTTTTCCACAAAGAAAAATTAATTCCTCCTATTTTTAAATATTTTACAATACTTCCTTCCCTTTTTACTACTTTTTCATTAACACTTAATTTTTTAAAGCAGTTTGGTTCACAAGAAAATTCAGAGAAAGGTACAGATATTTCCCACATACCCCCTGCCTCCCCACAAGCATATTCTCCATGACCAGCATCCCCCCCCAAACAGTAGAATACTGTTTCTTTCCTTCAGAAAATATACATAGATTTTTATAAGTTTATTTCCACTTTTATAAGCTTCTCTAAATAGTGTAAAGCAATCATTTTTCATATGTAGTTTGTATCTAAATATAAATATACAGAGCTAAAGATTTCATCAAAAATAAATACTAAGAGCAGAATTGGGTAGCAGTGTTCAGTTTTTAAGTGTGGTATCATCTCATCTATTGATGTTATTAAAGCAATTAATTATCATTAAGATTCAAATCATTTACTGCTACCAACTGTTTACTAAACATTTTCATTTTATTTATTTTTATATAATCCTATATATTTACTCTTCAAAATTTACAGACAATCCAGATTAAGTCATGTCTACAAACACATAATTAGAACATAAACCTTTTTACAAGTTTTGTTATTTTGACTTCTTGCAATGCATAAGAAATCTACTAAATTTCTTTCTTATTAACTTAACAACTTGAAATTGTTTTGATACCAGAACTACATAGCCCTAAGAGAATGTAAAAAGAAAATGCACAGTGAGCCAGTTTTGTAACAATGAGGTAGAGGCAGAATGAGAAAATGATAATAATCCTACTGTGTGGGGGGTAGAATACATATATATTTGGTATTGTTTATTCTATATAGTTTTTTTCTTAAACATGTTGTTAAAAAAAATCTATACCTTTATATCCAAGCGAGAATAAGATAGTAGCTTATGATGTGTAGAACCCCACTGTGTCCCTAGACTTAGAAGATTCTTGTTAGAATGTTCCTATTGACAACTTTCAAAATACCTAATTTGCATAAATTATTTTTAAGATTCATCTAGATTTTTAAAAAGGCAAGAAAGAAACCAAGCTCAGGGTTTTTGGAAATTGTTTTATTGGCGAGGTCTATGGATGGACACCATTGTGTAGGGGCTGCTGATTTTCCCTTCACATATTTCCCCATCTCCCTTCCCCAGGTGTTGCTGCCATCACTACCTTTCCTTTCCTCCCCTTTCCTCATGGCAAGACGCATGGAAGAAGAGTGCTGTTAAGGCCTCTCCATTAATCAACAGGTATGGTGGTTCCCATGAAGCAATGCCGCTGCCCCTCCTCTGCGTTCTTCATTAGTAGTCTAACTCCTTGACATTCAGAAGACGCATTTCTACACTACACAGAGTCTACTGATGTGGCAGATGTATTCAACTTGAGTGTATCTTTACACATTTCGGCATGCTATGCATTTCAGAATTCCCTGCACAGTTAGAATTCTTTTTTTAATGAAAAGACTACAGAAGAATTAATGATACAATTTTCGGAGAAAAGTGTTACACAGTTTCCTCGACTGATCCCATAGGAAAGAAAAACAACTTGTATGTGTATATCACTTTCAGCCTTCTACAAGACTGAAAACAATTGTGATATACCTTTGAAAAGTGCAAAATGAGAATGTTTTGTGAATTTTAAGTCATAATTCAATTAGTATCACATTTGGATTTTCAATAGCATTGCACAAAACTGCATGCAGATGAAGGATGCTTACTCATTTGGTTACAGAAAATTAGGTATAAACCAATTCAAATAAATCTAAATCCCCCTACAAAACCATGTCATTCACATATGAGAGCCAAACTTTTTTTTTTTTTTTTTTTTTTTTTTTTTTTGTTTAATTCCTGGTTTTTTTTTTACGGTATTGAAGGGACTGTTTCCCTCCGCAGAACCCAAAGTACCACTTGTTGAGTGG
>NW_022630995.1:42577550-42594455 GCF_010015895.1 Lontra canadensis | reverse complement strand
TTTTTTTTTTTTTTTTTTTTTTTTTTTTTGGTCAACTCAGCTGGTGGCATTTGAAGGAGATGAAGGTGACTGTTTCCTCCAGCAGTCCCAAGATTACCTCTGTTCAGGCTGCTGTATTTTGAAAGGAGCTAGGTCCCTCAGGGCTCAAACTCCAACAGAGTCATAACCTATAAAACATAAACACTTATTCATCATGGGGAAGCACCCACCTCCTTGATTTCCTTTTTCACTAGAAGAACTGGTCCTTCTAGGTCCTGCAAGGGCTTGTTTTGGGGATATATCAGGTTCTGCATTACACCCTGTGACTCTTTCAGGATTTTTGAGACATGTGACTAGAACACTACCTTTGGGCTAGGAAAATTGTTGGCAGACACTTTAAAATAGTAATTGTGTCTTAAAAAAATAGTTAAGTGTGTCTCTAGGTGTGTACATGTACAGCAGCATTATTTGTGATATTCTTTAAAGTGGTAGCATAGTGAAGACTTGTTTGTTCAATAAACAAAACAAATCATTTTGATTTACATGCATTTTTTTGCTGATGCGACCTTAGCCATTAAAGGCTGAACCATTCATCTTCATTCAAGAACGAATGGCCTAGTCTCTGATAAAGCTCTGAAATCATTGATTGTCCTCCATAACCCCATTTCTACACATATCTTTCACATCCACAGGCCTTCACAGAACTGGGTCTCTCCACCTGGAGGGCCCTTTCCCCACATCTGTTTGGAAAACTCACGAAAACAATAGTAGACCTGTGCTGAGAGTTTAACGTGTCAGGCGTCATGTTCATGAGTTTCATCTCCATTTTCTTAATTCATCTACACAAAGGAACATAGAATTAGACATTATTAGCATCATCCATATTTAAGAGGAAAAAAAAAAGAGGCTTGGAGAAATCTAATATGGCCATGATCACTCAGAATTGACTAAAGTAGGATGTGCCTTCTGTGATTTTTCCTGTTTTCTCCTATGTGAAGCTGTGACTCTAAGTCACATTCAACTCTGACTTACAAGAGGACAATGATTATATCTTCTCTTTTATGAACTTTCTATGTCAACAGTGTTTGTTACTCACTAAATGTTGGACAAATGAGTGAATGTTTACAAAACCATCGCTCATCTTCCTTATCTGCATGTGGACCATTCCTCTCATCCATACTTCCCTCTACTGTTTTCATTCCCCTTGGTATGTTCCTCTTGACCATTATTAGCTTCATAGATTACTCACTATATATAGTAAGAAATATATTATGCAAAATAATTCATTATTTTCTCCCAAATTTAGGACCAGTAATTAAAAACCAAGTTGAATTCTATATATAGAATTCAACCAATGCATTCTAAAATTTTGAGGAAAGGTAACCAGAGCAATTCTTTTTTACATTATAGGAAAATAAAAGAAATTCATACCATATAAGTAAGAATCTTATCAGTTTACAGAAAAGAAAAGAAAAAAAAAGTGAAGATTAAAATATATATGAGATTAAGAGGATTAATCAAGAAGGAAAAACATTTTTTTTGAGCAAAAAAGAAACCACCAGAGTCTGGAAAAATGAAAAAAAAGTGGAAAAGCAATAAAAAATTGAAGGAAACATATCATTGAAAACCAGAGACACTGAAAGGACTTAAAAAATATACCAAATAAAACTGTGAAGGAAAACAAAATCAATGCAGGAAGAGAAAAGGAACTTTATGAATTTCTGTTTCCTTCATTTTTAGAAAATCTTTTGAAGTCCAAATTCTGGAAAGAGAAAGAGCAAGTTAAGATACGTTGATTTGGGAACACTGTATATTTCTAAGACTTTTTCTGGGGTAATAGTGCTTTTGAGAGCAAGATAATTGTTTCAACATTAACTTGGAGTATTTAGAACTAAAAAGATTGTGCCTAGAAAATAAATCAAGTTAAGGCTTGATGGAAAATTAAGATACAAGTCAAAATATCCCTCCTAACCATACTCTCTAGCAAGATAATCATAAAACTAATTAATCAATCTATTAGCTCTGTGAATATTGTTCTTATCTTTTTTATTATTATTATTTATTTTAATGTGGAGTGACTAGAACATAGAGTAAGTGTTTGCTGAATTAGGCATGGAATTTTAAGAGAGATTATCATCAACCAATCTAGTCTTAGATAATGCCATTATAAGAATCACTCATCTCTGCTTGAATAATTCCAGTGACACAAAATCCAGAGGTAGCTCACTGTTATTTTGGGACATTTTTAACTTCTCAGCTTTTTCTTATATTGAGCCAAAATCTGTCTTCCTGTAACTTGAATTCATTTATCCTGGGTTTTCTCCTTGGGAAAACAAATAATAAGTTATATTCATTTTCTAAACAAAAGTATTTCCAAGACATATATTCAAACAGGCCCTCCATCATAATATTTACATATATTGTGTCTCCCTATATATTCTTTTCTTTTCTTTTTTTAAGATTTTATTTATTTATTTGACAGAGATGACAAGCAGGCAGAGAGGCAGGCAGAGAGAAAGGGGGGGAAGCAGTTTCCCTGCTGAGCAGAGAGCCCCATGTGGGACTCAATCCCAGGACCCTGGGATCATTACCTGAGCTGAAGGCAGAGGCTTTAACCCACTGAACCACCCAGGCGCCCCTCTCCCTATATATTATTTTCTAGGTGAAAGCCCTAGTTCTTCTAATTGCTCTGTGTTGCTTCATTGCAAAACCTTTTAGCATTCATTTAGTGCAAATCCTTTTTTTTTTTTTTTTTTTTTAGTAGAACAAGGAATTCAGGATGGGCTCCCACAGTTTATATTCTCATATTTGGTCAATTTGAAGAGCCTGGAAAATCCATTTGAATACCTTCAGAGAAAAAAGGGAGGTGCAGCTTAAAACAGCATATGGCTTTGATCTGAATTTTTACATTAATAAAGGTATGGTTTGGATAGTGAATAGTATAATGTAAAAATAAAATAAATACCACTATGTATAAAAATGGATGAAAAAAGATAGAAAAATGAATTAATATTTAAAAAATAACATTTGATGAAGGTAAAAGAATTTTCAACCTCACTTTTGTATTTTTAATTGAATATATATTTTAGTTCAGTTGATGCCTGAGATGGATCTTTGCCTGAAAAAGCTCCGTTCATCATTCTAACAAATCTGGCTCTTAAAAAAAAAAAAAATCCCTAAGTGGATAATAATATCAGTGAATCAGTGGAAGTAAAAGACAAACAAAACAAAATCAAAACAAAAGCTATTTTATTTTCTCAATAAAATTACTGACTCTACTGATGAATAATATGTGCTAGCATGTAGTAGTATATTACACAGAGGTCAAAGAGGACAGAATAAGACTGAAAGATGTATAAAGGATTCCCTGTCAGATATGGACTTTTTCCAATAAAAGTTACTGCAAAGTAAATTTTTCATTTATGTAAAGTGCCCCTTAATGCCAAAATGCTGTCAATGTCCCTCAGTGAGTTCTATTTATGAGTAGATTATGGCACTCTCTCAGAGGCCCTGCACATCTGACTTTTAGTGAGTGCCTACACAGAATATATGGCCTTTACTAGAACCTGGAAATTTAATTAATTTGCTGGCAGAGAATACTTTTTATGCCACATGGCTTTTCCCTGACCCTACCCAAGATTTCCATTTTCAGATGTGCTTCATATATTATGAACCTATATAGTCTTAACGAACATTTTCCATATGGTAATTATAATGTTTGACTTTATATTCTCAAAAGCTCCAGTGCCTACATAAATTCTTTCTCTTTAATACTAAATGTTGCTTTGTAAGTTATATGAATATATACCCCTCATTCTGCTTTTCTTAGACTCAATTCCCAAAGCAATATTCGTTGGCTATTTGATTATATGTAACATTCTTAAGCAGTATTCTCAAGAACAGAAAACCTCTATCTGATTTGTCTATCACTACTATTAAAGATGTGTTCTATGTGCAGCATGTCTGATTTAATATCTTTCACTCTGTCTTCTAGTATTTTAGAAAGAGGAGAGTGAAATGCAGGATATTTGGGTTAATCACTTGCCCTCTCAAGACCTCATGTACAAATTCCCAAAATGAGGAGTTTAACTAGCGTGTTTTTAAAGTAACTTCCAACTTTCTATGGAGTATGGAAGACAAGGAATTTTAGAAATTAGAGTTTTGTTCTAGATTTGCCAATAAAACTATATTTCACCTCCCCAAGATACAGTATGCTCATTTGTAAAATACAAAGACCAAGTTAGATCAGGGATGTCATCTTTAGAGACGACATGTGCTGACTTATTATTTTTTTCTAGAGCTTTCTCTTGAGAAGGATTCTGAGAATTTTGCTTTTGAAAATAGGCAAATGCAAGAGAGTGTTTGGTGCTTTAAGGAAGACAGGTTGAGGAGAGGACTACGACTTGAAATAACTGAAGGACTTGAATGCAAAAGAGAGACAAAGGATTGAACTCAATCTTTATGATTCTTAAGGGCAAAAAGAATGCCAGTAGGCTTAAATGGGAGAAAATTGCTTCCATATAAGGATGAAATTTATTACCTTTAAGAAATAATAAAATCTGCTCCATAGAATAGTGTGTGTTCTGAAATCTGTATCACTAAGGATGTTGAAACTCAGGTTGCAAGATTAACTTCTCCAAATCATTATTAAAGGACCTCATTCATAAGATAGCAAGTTAGAGAAAATGAATTCCAATGCTAATGGTCTGTGATTACATGATAATCATCAGACATAATAATAGTGATAGTTCTGTACTGGAATTTGGTAACATAAGTCTCACAAGATTTCACTGAAATTGGTGATTGAGAATTTTCAGTACAAGTTATCATAATTGTTAGCCAGTGCCCATAGCATTCTAGAAAAATGCTTTTATCTGACCAATGCTAGTGTTCCGGAAAGAAAGTCACTAATTTTTATTTGCGGAGTCATTACTTCTTTTCTATCTGGAGAGTCCACCTTCTGTCCTCATTATGAATGCTATTTTTCTATTGCAATGTAACTGACTATAATAAAAATTGTAATAAAGACAGCTTGCAAAAGTAACTTAATGATTAATTGTTTTTAATTTATTAAGATGTGGGACATAAAGCATTCACATAGAATCATAAATTATTTTATTGGGAAGAGATTATGAAAATTCCTCATTTTAAAATCCAGTGAAGAAAAAAAATAAGCAACCTTTCAAGGTCATTCAGTCAGTGGGAGAGGGGTGATCCATATTTCCTGAATCCCAGTATAGAGGCAACCAAATTTACTGCAGTAGCTTGCTTAAAAGTATAGATCTTGGTGAGTTGACACTTTCTTTTGTGTCCTTAGATGCACTACTTATCTTGAATCAGCAGGATGAAATAGGAAAGCAAACACACAATTTTATTTATAAGAAACAGAAAAACACTAGGTAGTGTAGCCTGCTGTGTTCCTGGAGGGGCATGGAAGTCGGCATCCTTTTGTAAAGCTTGACATGACAAACATTCTTTGTAATCGTCTAACAACTTTTGCCAGAAGTGAAACCAGTCAAAAATATATTCCAACTTAAAGTCAGGAGCTGCATAATATGATCTTATCACCTCTATTTTGTGGCTGGAGACACCACAGTATGCAACCTTCCCAGAGTGTATAGTCAATAAAGAAGAGCAAGTTACCAAAGATTTCCAATCATAAGCATTAATCAGACTCAACTATCATTATTTAAGCTTGCCTGTCCACTCTAATCAGAACAACAGGCATCAATTAAATAAATAGAACATCTGATTATAAAAAGAATTAACACAGGCACATTAGCTGCTTTTAATAGGATATGAGTTAATTGACAGGGGGAAAATGTCCTTAGACACCATATGCATATTGCTCGGGATTTTAATTCTTTGTGATCTTTGTTGAACATAGCACCTTGAAAACCAACGTGTTCAAGTAATGAAGAAAATGCATACAAATATTTTTAAAACAATAAAAAAATGTGGATCTAGTCTTGAAATTGCACCAATGTTGTGAGATAATTGAAAACATAATCATTACACTAGTTTTACTGATTTCTGTATTTATGAATGAGAACAAAAAGATGAGATTGGGAGGGCTGATGGCTTTACAAAGGTGTTTTAGATTATTTGTTTTAAAGGTTTCCGCCCCTCCATAAGTCACTGTACTATCAGTAACTTTTCTCCTTGTTTTTGAGCTAGTTATCAAAAAGGCGTACATTATAAGTCTTTCAATATGTGAATTAAACAGGTTTTGCATAGTAAGTATCTTTCAGTATATCCATAAAATATTTTCTTCCAAGAGACTGAAGTTCTAATTTTATCACGGAAATCAACAGAAAAGTAACTTTCAGCTAACACACTAATTTGCTTTACTGCAAACTCTGCTGGATTGCATTAGGTTAGGGAGAATATCCAAATATTTTTGGCTTCAGTAGGAGTGAGAAAAGAAGCCAGAATAAAATCATTTGGTTATGTTTTGCAACACTTGAACTTAAGAAAATTGTGGTTATGCCTCAGATACTGAAAACATATGCTGAACTGTGATAGGTAGAAGATATTTTTATGAGAAAGTAAGGAGAGGAGGAGGTAGATTAAAATTCAGCAGAACAAACTACTTATGCATGGAGTAAATCCTGAGTGAAGGAGAAAGGAAATTTCTAGAACCCCGCCAGACCTGCCCAAGGATCCTTCTTCAATGGTTCTATGGTTCACTGGGCAAATAGGCTCTTTTTTTTTTTTTTTTTAATGTTTCCAGAATATATGTCATGGATATGTGAGTGTTATGTAAACATAACAACATTTTGAATACATATGTAAAACATAGAATCTATTTCTGACCTTCCACGTTGCCTTAATAGTGGTATTGAGATACTATATATCGCAGAAGAAATACAACCATGAACATTTAAAACTACAGTTCATTATTTTCGATTTAAAGAATAATGAAATTTTAGAAAGGAAATGTGTTCCATGTAACAAAAGTCTCCTTTTAACAAGCCTCTTTAATTTTTTTTTTTTTTACATTTCTGTTTAAATTCAAGTTAGTTAAGATACAGTGTAATACTCATTTCAGTTGTATGGCATGGTGTTCAACACTTCCATACAACACCCAGTGCTTACGACAAGTGCCCTCCTTAATCCCCATCACCTATATCATCCATCCTCCCACCCACCTCCCTTCTGATAACTGCCAGTTTGTTCTCTATAGTTAACTTTGTTTCTTGGTTTCCCTCTCCCCCTTTTTCCTCCTTTGCTCATTGTTTTTTCTTCAGTTCTTCAGATGAGTGAAATCATATGGTATTTCTATTTCTCTGACTGACTTATTTCACTCAGCATAATACTCTCTAGCTCTGTCCATGTGGTTGCAAATGGCAAAATCCCATTCTTTTTTGTGGCTGAGTAGTATTCCATTTAACAAGACTCAGTTTTCAAAAGAATTTGTTATAAATTATGAGGAAAAAATTCATGTAATTTTAGCCAAGCACTTTAAAGTTCTAATAATATTTTAACAAACTAAATTAGCTCAATCTGGAAATGGAATAATTTACAACTGAATAAATGATCATGGGATATCACAGTATTTTTAAAGAATATGACATTTCTGTCTTTTTTTTTAAAGAGAGAGTTATGATATTTATCTCTTTTAATAAAGAAAAGGTATGCCAATACTTCTATATAATTTGTCATTCCTGTCGTTAAAATAATGGCTGGCAAAAGACAGTCATTATCTCATTACAAATTTAAGAATGCATTTTTAAGAAAGAAAAAGCATAATGAACAGATAAACCATGAATGTATTTTACTAAGTATGTAACAATATATTTTTCCAAACGTAGTAATGTAAGGTGGTCATTTTATTCTAATGTAACCCTTAGGAATGAACACTACTTTAAAAAGATATTAATGAGTTTGCTGGGTTTTGTAGGGGTAAAAAAACCTGCTTATTGTTTCAAGAATATGAGGCTCAAAGCACTAGATTGGTAAAATCAGATGGTTCAGAAAGTTTAAGAAAGCAGTGAATCATCTAAAATGTGGTGCAAATATCACTAACGTTTTCCAAAGATTTATCCAGGAAGGGTTGTGATGCTTTTGTAGACATTTCACTTTTACCTCCAATTGCAGTTTGTTTATGAGATTCAGTAATGAGGATAACTGTGTTTTGAATTTTACTCATAAACTGAGGAACACTCAAAGGACCATTTAGGTAACACAGAGTTCTTTTTTTATGCCAAGGATTTATTATAAATAACTGTGAGATTTCAAAGACGTTTTCTCTAAGGAAACATGTTATATATACAGCACCATTAGTAATTAAAATGATGAACTATTTTTAGGACTTTCATACAGTCCAAATGTCAGAGATACAAATTATTTTGTTTTATTGCATGAGTTACATGTAAAAAAAAAAAAAGTAGAATAAACATTGTAACTGCCCATTGCCAGAGCATTTTTGGGAAAAGAAAAAAACCTAAATCACTGTTGTTAAGTGTTATGGAGTTTACTTCATCATGGCTATGGTTTATACAAAAGCGTGTGTCCTGTAGTTGTATGAATATTGTATTTATAAGGAAAGTGTATATATTATGTATTCTTCCAGAAGTCAGATGGCATTAAATCAATTTTCAAGTGTTTGTGGTTTATTCTAATGCCTAGAACCCTGACACCTAAGGATTTACTTTGTTCACAATGAAACTCTTAGACCCTTAAGCCGCAAATGAAATTTTTTTTTTATCTGAAATAGTTTACGGTGCTAAAAATGTGTTCCTTCATCTATTTTAGTGAGTGGTTATTTATCTATTTTACTTTGAATAAATAATTGGAGCTTCCATTTTATTTAGCACAAATCCCAAGTGAAAGGAAACATAGACTTTTTTTTTTTTTTAAGATTTTATTTATTTGTCAGAGAGAGAGAGAGAGCATGCAAGCACAAGCAGGGAGCATGAGGCAGAGGGAGAAGCAGGGTCCCTGCCAAGCAAGGAGCCTGATGCAGGACTTGATACTGATCCCAGGGTCCTGGGATCATGACCAGAGCTGAAGGCAGATGCTTAACCGACTGAACCACCCAGGCATCCTGACATAGACTTAATGAGTAACTGGCTGGCAGAGTAAAACACTTGCATTAAATTGTCATCTATGAAATTTTGATAGACAGTGTAACCACTTCATGTTCTATTCTCTTGCCTGTAAAAGATAACATAGCAACATACATTAAGCCCCCAGTAGTTAATGTGGGCATTATACAGATTGTGGCCTTGAAATAGAAAGGGAGATCGAGAGGGAGGGAGGAAAAGAAGGGGAAAGAGAAGAAGGGAGGGAAGGAATGAAGGGAGAGATGGAGGGAGTTAGGGAGGGCTATCTTTCCTACTGATTTCCTGCTGATATATAAAAAAAGTCAATCCTCCAATACAATTTGGAGATGCTGCATCCAAGTAGAGAGGACAGAGAAAATGCATATAATAGAATATTTTTCAATTAAAAAATGAATCTTTGTAGGTAGGCTTAGAGAAATGCTTTTAGGAATGAATGGAAAAGTGAGAATTGACTGTGGCTAGGTCATGTAATAAGGCACTATTCACACTTGAAAACAGGCAATTTATGAAAAAGCAAAATCTTGTCATGTGACATTACCTCCTACAGTTAATGATAGTTGGAACCCTTTTAGTGTGACCACATGTTTTCGATAATCTTCTAGAGAACTCTTACATGATGGTGACAAAAGAGATCTGGTGAAGAAATTACAGGATAAATTTCATGCGAAATGTTACAGGAACAATCCTTACACATGCGATTGTTTATTTCTGGATAAAAGAAAATGAATCAAATGTAAAAAAAATGTTCAGCTACAAATAATTTGCAAATATGGATAAATAGAAAAATATAAACATAAGACTGAAAATTAGGTGAGAAATGTTAATTCTCTGATAGCAGTTAATTAACATGTCATTTATATTTCTTTCATCTCATTTTCTGTCCTTGGATTTACTGTGTGTTATTGATGCAAATCAACTTTGGCTGCTAAGGTAGCCTCAGTTATAGTCACATGATTTTATACAATATAAGGTGAGAAAAATCACAGTTGAACTATAAATAAAACTGATAATTTCTCTACTGAGTTGAGGAAAAGGGAAATAAAATTTATGTTTAAAATGTATTAATATGAGTAAATTGAGTTAGCTCCCTTTTTATATTTGGAATTTTAAAAATTAGAGTTGATTCCATTAAAGAGGTGACTAAAATATGGGAGTTAAGAAAAAAGGAGGCAATACTTGTGATGTCTGTCTATCCAATAAATAAATAAAATCTTTAAAAAAAAGAAATAAAGGAGGCAGAGTTGTGATTTGACATTGAAATGAAAATATGTGGGTCTATAGGTCTTCTAGGTGTACTATTTTATCTTTCAACAGATCTTCTCTTGCCAAATGAATAGACACTTACTAGGTCTTTTATGAGACCATTTATAAAATATTTGGTGTATTCTTTTTTTTTTTTTTTTAACATTTTATTTATTTGACAGAGAAAGACACAACAAGAGAGGGAACACAAGCAGGGGGAGTGGGAGAGGGAGAAGCAGGCTTCCTGCAGAGCAAGGAGCCCAATGTGAGGCTCCATCCCAGGACCCTGAGATCATGACCTGAGCTGAAGGCAGATGCTTAACAACTGAGCCATCCAGGTGCCCCAATATTTGCTATATTCTTAATGAAACTTTTAAATTAATGCGTTTTCATTCATATTCTATCTTATTAAAAATGATTTAATGTGTCTTATAAGAATATGAAATCTTGACAATTAGTCATAGTTTCATTATGATTGAAGCATATCTAAGTCTACCAAAAATGCAGCCCTCTTTTTCCCAGTGTACTGTTCTTATTGGAAAATTAATTCTGGTGATTGCTCACCACCTAAGGGTGCTGTCAACTGATGCTGAAATGTACTGCACAGCTACTATAAACCTTATCTATTGGTCTCCTTACCTGATACCATTTCATTGTTTTTACTGCCATTTTTCTGCTGCAGAAAAGGACCAAGTCAACTCACCTGTCCTAGCAGATATATACAGGATGTCTGCTGCTACTTTGGTCGAATAGAACATGCCCAGAGGGTTTCAAATTTTGCCTCAATGGCCTTAAAGCATTTCCTCTGACCTAACTAATCTCTTTCACTCACCTCTGTACCCACAAAGTAATCTGTTTTCCAGGGTTGGTAATCTGCCTCTTCCTTTCCTCAGTCAGCACTCAAATTTATCCAGTGCCAGGAACAACAGAATTCAGTTGAAAAAATGCACATTGATTTTTGAACAACCTGAGTTGGTCTTGGAGGAAACAAATTATTTGAGCTGAATGCCTTCTTCTATGTGAAAGACTCTTAGGATCCTAGAACAGGGATATCTGCGGTTTCAACAAATGTTTAGTAAACAGATGTCTCTCTAATTGATAGAATTTGAGTAAGTATGACAAAATGATAGGGAAATTTCTGGCATTGGGTTGGTTACAGCACCAGAGATTCATGCCAAGGGGCATCAGCTAGACTTTTTCAGGTTGTACAGCCTAAGTCATTGCTTTCTTAAATTATTAGCTTTCAGTTTCTTACAAATCTACAAGATGTGTGTGTGTGTGTGTGTGTGTGCACGCACGTGCACATGTCTGTGCACTCATGCATGTATGTTTCCAAGCGAGGTAGAAAGGTGATCAATTAAGTCATTCTGTGTAAGTGGGAGTAAGAGTCTTGAGATTACACTGAGAGTCTTGACTTCATATTAGTACTCCTCTCAGTAGCTGTGCCACTTGTGTGTTATTTCTGCTCCAGTGACAATAGCTCAGCACTTCCGCCATGCAGGTCATAAATGTGCAGACCAAGTTGTATTATCGTCAGTGTTCTAATCAACAAGATCCTCTTACTTACATTTCTGGTATTTACCAATCATGGGAAGTGGGAAAGTGGGATATATTACAGCTGTTGTCAGGGTGAGTTTTCAGGGTGAGCTGACACAAGGAAGAAGTAAGCCATTGGTCCACTACTGAAACCATCCTATGAAACTCAAACCTTGGCTAACGGTAGCTAAAATCAAGAATATCTGATAGGGGCTGACTAATAGATTCCTCTGGCTTCTGGTA
Organism: Lontra canadensis; assembly: GCF_010015895.1. Taxonomy (NCBI): domain Eukaryota; kingdom Metazoa; phylum Chordata; class Mammalia; order Carnivora; family Mustelidae; genus Lontra; species Lontra canadensis. The sequence continues at coordinate 42,582,387 of NW_022630995.1, read as the reverse complement.
TAAATCTGGTCAATCAAAAATAAGGCTTCAGAGTATAAAATACCATGCCATATGTTGATTAAGTATATGCTTTGAGGCTGAAGAGTCATTGAAAATTTCCTGTTCCTTTCTAAATTTGCTGAGTTTCTTTTCCTAGATAATATCATTTTGTTGCTTTTTGTATATAGGCTACCTGTCAATATTTGAGATTCCTAAATTGTGAAGATGTTTTCTCAGTTCTTGATAATTGTTTAAGGCCAAATAATACATTTGTATTGTTACAACATGATATGCCTTTACAAATATGGTGGTAATTAAGTTAATCTGACAATGAATGATAGTATAAAGTACTTCCTTTATGCCCAATCTGTGCTTTGTGCTAGACTGAATTCATAGGATTCACCCTGTTGCTTATATTATTTTCCTCTACTTTTTTTTTTTCTATTTCTTTCAAAAGGAGTGTCTGGATATTCCTGCGTTTTTCACAGTTCATAGATGGTAAAACAGTATGGACAGTGCATTTTAGAATTTATGATACTTGCCAAATCTGACTGGAATGTCAGAAAAGAGTGAAAGAAGAAACAGCACAACTAAGCAAGTTACCCCTTCTTCTCATTTCCAAAGTAATTTTTTAGGCCTAGGGAAATTTTGACATGAGCGAAAACCTTTCTCAACTCCGCAAACCAGACTTAATTCAGAAGATCACTCTGAGTCTTATGGATTATGACAGTATCAGAGGGGCCATATTTTTACATGGATGAACCAATGCAGGACAATTTTGGAAATATATTAGACACAAACATATTATCTCTCCATCTCAAACATATATGTCTTCTCTTGCTGTCTTGATGCATCTTCAGTAAATGCCTGTATTTGGGGTTTATAAGAAATATTCCATTTTCAACTAAGATTAAATTGTGCATTATCTTCTCCTAATAACAGTGTAACACAGGGTCTACCCTGTACTTCAGAGTTCATTTTCTTTGAGGAACGTCTCATTCACTGCTTTAGCTTAGCCATAGGGGAAATGACAGAGCATATTAAGCTCCTTCAGTAGCAATAGTTATATTTATTTGGGGACTTATTGCATTTCATTTTTCATATCTTTGCATAGAAGAACCTCAAATGTACCTTTTTTTTTTTTTTTTCTTACCTCCCTGGAGTAGGCAGAAGTAGCAGCAGAAGATGTGTAGTTTCAGCGCTGGACAACAAAAGAGGCAGTACTAGGAGCCCTAGACTACCAGAGGCTAAAGTGGCATTGTTCTACCTGTAGTCTACTTAGTCCCACAACTCAGGCAGTAACTTGGAAGGCCTTTCTCTTTTTCACATTTTAAATGAACTGCTGCTAAGGCTTTGTTTTGTTTCATTTCTTAATGTGATTCCCACTGATGGAGAGCAACGGGGCACTTTTCATCCCATTGCCTAAAATTCCCTTTCAGGGAAAGTGAGAGATATTCAGAGTTATTGCTTTAGGTTTTGCTTGAGCACATATTTTTTAATTCATGTTCATGCCACAAAGGACTTGAGGCATTCTCCAGAATCCATAAGAAATATGTTAACTAGCTTATATTCAGTTATTTTAAATTCAACAACTCTTTGTTTCTCTTGGCTGGTATTCTAATACAATTTGCAATACTTGTGTGGTATACTTAGTAGGTGACCTATAAGGTACAGGCACTTATATTTTAATTAAATATGAGTCTATGTGCAAAAATAAAATATATTAGGTACTTTATGTGATGTAAATTAATGTTTGAGGATCCTGACTCATATTGGGAAAAATAAAATGTGCAAAAATAAAATACAAAAGGTATTTTATGCAATGTAAATTCATGTTTGAGGATCCCGACTCATATTGGGAAATAAGTAATTTAGATCAACCAAAGCATGCAGGTATGTGAATTAATTCAGTAATCTGCATTTCCATAGTTCTAGTTATATAAAATGACATCCTTAAAATTAATGGTTAGTTTTTGGGCAAAAACATGATAGTTAATGTTTCTAGCCTTTTCAAAGTGCAATGAATTACTCTTATCAAAATAATTTTATTTTAAATATGTTCAGCAGAGTTGTTTTATCAATCCTCTCCTTTTTCCTGAAGCTATTACCTCTCTAGATCACACAAGATATCAAATCACCTTTCCCCAATCATGCAAAACCAAAGATTTTCAAAATTCTAAGCATTTACCCCTCTTGAGTGATATTACCTCATGCTGTTGAATCTTCCTATGCAGATTAGATTTCTTCCTCATTCTACACCAACCCTGAAAGAAATTAAAGAAAGTGCAAAACTTGCCAGCTGGAGATAGCCATGTTAAATACTTTGCCCTTTTGTGTTCTTTCATCTGTATCCTTCCATCAAAAACAAAATAATCTTTGAGGTTTTATGGAACTTCAAGAATGCATATTTTAAAAAGAGAAAAAAGTAATCTTATCCTAAGTTCAGAAGCAGCCAGTGCCAAATTATTATGGATAATCTTCAGGCAATATCCAGACAGGATGACCATTTTCATCCAAAAGTATTTGTATGGAGTGAAAATGCATTTTTCCCCATGGAATCTTTCAAGGCAATTAATTTTCAGTGCACACAGATGATTTACGTGGATAACCTGGCCATGTTAAGCATGTACATGGTCTCTGACCATCACCATTATAACTCATCAGACTTTCCAGAGCAAGAGCTGTTTTAATCAAAGGATTTTCATTGCAGATCCCTGACTAGGATGTCAGAGCTTAGGAGATATTTTCTAAGTAATTGTAAAGCAGTGTTCTCAATCAGCATTTATTATTGCAGAGCGAGAATTACACTGTCAGAATTTCTATTGAAGATACACCTCGGTCATTTGAAACTTTGAGTCATATGTACTTCAATATCTCTACTGGATTAAAAGCACATTACATCCTTCTCCTTTTATAATGGTGATTAGGACAAAAATGCACTCTTCTGAGTGCTCAACTTACTCACTGAGGATAGTTTTTGTTGTTTTGTGACAGGATTTTGTATCCATGAAGTGTTTCATGACTGTTTCAATGGTAGCCATCAAATGTAGAGTAATCACTCTCAAAGCACAGGGGAACCTAAAGTCCTTTTTCGATAAGAGAGTAAAGGAAGAGAAGCAGTATTTCAGCTTGGTTTGGTCTCTCATTCATTTTTGGTGTTTTGAGGGGAGTGGGATATGGATTGAGTAGGCAGGTTTTTGTTTTTATTGTTGTTTTGTCTCCAACTTTCGAGAGAAACTAGAAGAAATCACCCATAGAATTCCCATCAACTTTCTCCCAGTGCCTCCATATTTTTAGTAGTTGAGAAAGAAGGGGAGGTATCCTATGCTGAGACTTGACCATGTTGCAAATAGGGAGCAAAATGTCTTCTGAGATCATGCATCAAATTACTGTTAAAGCTGAAATCAAAGTCAAAGTTATCAAAATTGGTTTTAAGGACAAAATCCTATTATTCCTATGAGAACATCATTTAGTAAGAAGAGCACCAAAATGGGAACTAAGAACACCAAGAATCTCCACTTTAATCCTTCTTAGGAAATAAACCTAGGCAATCTATCAGCCTCTTTATCTCTCAATTTCCATATTGTGAAATTATGGAATTGGGCTAAAGACTTGTAAAATCCATCTAGTTTTAAATTTGATACTTTTCTATGTGATGTATATTTTTAAATTAACCAACTAAATAAAGTGTGGGTATTTAAAGTGGAAACAATATATCATAAAAATTATAATAATTTTAAAACTGTTTTAAATCCATATAAGGATTGTGACTAAGAAGGATATTGAATTGCAAGAAGAGAAAGCAATGACTGACATTACAAGAAGAAAAAAAAATCTAAGTCATAAACACAATTGATTTTTAGCTTCTTGCTCTTTTGGTTTTGTTTGAGTTGTAATTTCAGGCTGTACTTTCAAAACTAATCATAGAAGGGCCAAATAGTTGGCAATAGATATTTTCTAAAATTGGGCCAAATATAATTTCCTGAACATTTACAATCTAACAATTCTTATAGTTTATGTTATTCTCTTCAATGGCCAGTCTGCATAGGATGTCTTTCGAACTTAGCTTTCTCTGTGTTTAAAATTATGGTTTATGCTTTTGCAAGAAAACTACATAGACTGTGATTGGCAGAAAATATAGACAATTGTATAAAGCAAAGTGTACTTTCAACTGTAGAAAACAGTTAGTCCTGTTGACACTTATAAGATCCTAGCAGTATTCTTCGTTTCTTCTCGCTCCTACACACACACACACACACACACACACACACACACTCAATGTGAACAGTTTAACAATTACATTAAAAATAAGTACATTAATAAGTATTAGCCTTCAGAACCAAATATTTTCTTCCAAGCCCAAGAATCAAAGAATTCAAGCAATGAAGCATCAGTACCCTCTGAGTTTAAACCTTTAGTGTCCAATCTATAGGACTCTCCCCACTGGAAGCCCATTGTTGTGGACTTTGTCCTGGAATCTATTAAAGTGAACAGCACAGCTGTATTTTATACATACTTTCTGCAAACTCCAGATCACAGCTCACATGAGCTTTGGTCTGTGTGCCTTACTCATGCACTAGACTGAGAACCTTGGGAGTAAAGAGACTCTGTCTCCTTCATTCACAACTCATTCTAACACTTAGAAGGTCCCAAAAAGTCCCAATATACATTCAAGGAATGGATGCATTTCCTTGATTTTATTAAAAATATACCTTAGAAACCAAATATAACATACAAGAGAACACTGTTCTCTATATAGTCTTCACTGTTCCTCTTTGACTTTGTTTTGCAAATATTTTTTGAGTGGACACCAGGTTCCAAGTATCATTTAGCCTCCCGGAAAAAAAAAAAAAAAAAA
>NW_022630995.1:42539583-42577450 GCF_010015895.1 Lontra canadensis | reverse complement strand
TATATATATATATATAGAGAGAGAGAGAGAGAGAGAGAGAGAGAGAGTCTTTGTCCTGTGCAAATTCAGGATTCAAAGGCAAGAAGGACATAAATATTGTTAATATAAAAAATGTGATCATAAATGTATAAAAAAGGATATTATGGCAGAGTAAAAAAAGTGGTAGGTTTGGAGACGTTTTAATGGGGGAATACATGAGAATAATCTTTTTTGCTTCTTTCCTACTTTAATCTCTGAAAATAACCCCTGCACTCCATGCCTTTCACCCTGAATCTTCTATTCACATACTTATGTATACATTTTTTTCCACAAAGAATCATTAATTGTTTTTTAATCAGGGATTTTGAAAGAATAGTTAAGTAATTTTCAATTTTTAATAAAAAATTGCCTAACAATTATGAATGTTTATGTCTCTATGTGAACAAGAATGTCACCTGGGTTAAAATGATTCTCATTTATTGTGGTAAAACTGAAAATGGCTGTGATAGTCTACAGTGACACAAGACAACTCCAAGTTTTTCAAGCCTGCATGTGCTGTGTTTCCTTTGCCCTGTTACAGTGTTTCTCTTTGTTTCTTTATGGACAATTCTTATTCATACGTTAATGTCAACAAATATTATCTGTTCCCACAACTTATGTAACAGCTCCAGGATCCTGCATAAAATGATAATCTCTCCTTCTCTTTACAACATTCGGTATGCATCTCGGTCAAAGAATATTTACTGAGAGCCTGTTTTGTTTAAAGCACTGTGCCAGGAACAAAGAGTCATTTCAGCCCCACAGACAGGGCTGTTTTAGGTCAGAATGCAGAGCATAGACTTGCTGGTTATTTACAGCCGGTGTCCATTCTGAATGCCCCATGCCCTCACTTTATCAGTTTGTTAAATATCAGTTTGTTAAATATTTTGAATGTCGCCCTGATACAATGCATAGAGAATCCCTGGACGTTTTCAGACATGTCGTTCATGCCTTTTTTTCCTTGAAGCTCTGGGTGGCACCTAAGTGGCAAATTCCTAGATAAGAAAGAAGTTTGGTTTTGTTTCACTTTTTTTTCCCCCCCTCAGAGATTCCCCAGATGAGTGTCAATTCCTATACTGTGAATCCTTCAGGAATGCAGGACACTTTGGAAAAGCAATTTAGGAAATATGTTGACAAGCCCAAAGAAAACAGTGTGGGTACCTATACCTAGAATCTTCAGTGCAGACTGACATACTGAAAAATGGAGTGATAGAGTAGCTCGTCCAAATTTGCAAGCCATTTCCTAAGCCTTGTCTTTAAGGGCATAAGTGACTTTTGAGTCTCAAAGATCCAAGACTGCTTGGGAAGAAAGATGGGTGAAGAGAATAAGTTAGAGTAAGAGAAAGGAGACCGAGACAGAGAAGAAATACCCGTAGCTAAAAACTCTGAAATATATGATTTTCTTGTATCTTATCTCTCACCAACATGTGTGGAACAAAATTCAAAGTTTTTGTTCTCCAGCCTTAAAGGGCAGTAGTCGCTAAAATTATAGCCATTAGACTCAAACAGACTCATGTTCCTATCTCATCTTCTGTGCTTCTAAGCTGAGTGTCGTTAGACACTTAAGGGACCGTCCTCCTCTCTTTCCACAGATAGTTTTTGCACGAATTAAAGAGGTAACTACTGATTATGTATCACCTCCTCTGTTCTAGACTTTGCACTTGGAGTTATGTTAATTAATTGAGTCATCACAACAATGGTATTGTCTTCATTTTACACAGAAGGAAACTGAGGCTTAGAGTTCTTCAGTTTGCCTCATTCACCTGTCAAATATTTTCACCTGGGGGGTCAGACTGGAGTCTGAGCCCCCGTGTGCTGTGTCTGCTGCTGTGTCCCACACATGTCACCCACATAAGACCTGACACACAGAGCTGTAAAGATAGGGTTTTATTAATAACAATTTTGAAATAGACTTAATATGCTCCAGACATTTTGTTGTAAATTACACACACAGAAGTGTGCAAAGTGGTAGTTAGGCTTTTTTCCTGGCACAAATAATACTTCATATGAATTGAATGATACCTTTTAAGTGCCATTTCCCCCCACTTCTATTGCGTTTTAGAAGATGAGGAGAAAGTATTGTTTTCTTTACTACTTCTAGGTATCCCAGGCAATTAATACTGGTTTACAAAAACATATTGCTAACTATTAACTCTATTTGTCAAGTGGAAGAAGGATTTTGTACATTCTCTACAGCTACAGAGCACTATACAAAAGAGTGTTGTTGTAGTATAAAGTATTAAAAGTTCAGGTTTTCAGATGCCATTCTGTGAAGTAGTGAAAATCACTTCATCTCCCTAAGCCTCAGGTTCCTCATATGTAAAGTGTTGAGTAGGTTCAAACACAAATGATACTTGTAGCTGTAAGGTCAGTGGTCCTGTAGTTTGGTAGGTGAAGTCCTGGGAAGAAATAACACAGACTCCTCATTAGGATAATTCAGGTTATCCAAATATAGAATCATCTACTTTTTAAAGTTATCAGATCCACGTTATTAGAAACACTTAAAAGATCTCCCGTTAGAGCTGATTTAGAAGGTACAACTGTGTTGAGTTGAAAGGTGAACTATACTAGCTCTTAAAGAAAGTTTGCTTCCGAGTTTCTTAACTTTCTTTTGTAAACTAAATGCATATATGGTCAGAGAACCCTTCAGAAAGGACTAGTCGGGGTGATATTCAGGTTTCTTAATCCAGGGAAACAAAACAAAACAAAACAAAACAAAACGTTTCCAAGTAAACTGGAAACCAAGGCTCCAATTACTCTGCAAATTCTGGCAGCAAAGCAATGAGAAAATAAACCTAAACACCTGCTGTGTGTTTATGTAAATCAAGTCTAAGCAGGATTATTTCTCTAAAATATCCCAGGTAATTGTGACTCAGTAATTCCAGCTTTATCAGTAACTACTGTCAATTTGATCAGTGTTTCTTAAAATGTAGTCCTTGGGCCATCTGCACAAGAACCACTTTATTAAAATTTTAGATCCTTGGGCCCCCAAAATTTTGAATCAGAATCTCTCTCTCTCTCCCTCACCCCCCCCTTTGCTGAAACAGATATCCTTGTCAGTTATTTTCAAATATTTTTGACCAAGATGTATGACAAGTGGTAATATCTCCTTTTAGTTATGGTCTAGTAATGGCCCCATGAACAATTACTTCTCCATTAAACGGTAAGCTACAAAGTACATCTGGCTAGTAAAATATTGAAGAGACTTTATTTATAATTTGCTTTACACTTATGGAAAATCTAAGAAGCCCCAGTTTCTGTGATTATACATGTTCTTCATATCACTTTTTAAGATAACTAAAATAATTCTTTAATTGTCAGAATTCTTATTATGGAAATGAGAAGTGTTCCAATTTTTCTTTATCTGAATACCAATATTTCATTTGCAGTTGCTAAAATTTGTAGTCTATTATGGCAATATAACATAGAGTTTCTTTTGATACAAGTCAGTCAGCTGACTTGGTACAGTTAGCTTTTAATTTTATAGGCATGTCTGAGAGATATTGTGGCTTGGGTTCCAGACCACTGCAATAAAGCAAGTCAAATGAACTTTTCTTGATTTCCTAGTACATAAAAAAGTATGTTTACACTCTAGACTAATAAGTGTGTAATAGCATTATGTCTAAAAACAATGTACATACCTTAATTTAAAAATTCTTTATTGTTAAAATAATGCTAACCATTTCTGAGCTTTCAGCAAGTCATTATCTTTTGGATCTTGGAGGGTCTTAGATGCTGATGGCTGCTGACTGATCAGGGTGGTGTTTGCTGAATTCTGGGGTGGCTGTGGCAATTTCTTAAAGTAAAGACAACAATGAAATCTGCTACATCATTTGACTCTTCCTTTCATGAAAAATTTCTTTCGATAGCATTTTGCCCATAGTAGAACTTTTTTTTCATAATTGGGCTCAGTCCTCTCAAACCCTATCCCTGCTTTATCAATTAAGCTTATGTCATATTCTGCATCTTCTGTTGTCATTTCAATAATCTTTTCAGCATCATCACCCAGGATAGATTCCATCTCAGCCACTTTCTTTGTTCATCCATAAGAAGCAGCACCTCAGGACGCCTGGGTGGCTCAGTGAGTTAAAGCCTCTGCCTTCAGCTCAGGTCATGATATCAGGGTCCTGGGATCGAGCCCCGCATCGGGTTCTCTGCTCAGCGGGGAGCCTGCTTCCCCCACCCCCTCTGCCTGCCTCTCTGCCTACTTGTGATCTCTGTCAAGTAAATAAATAAAATTAAGAAAAAAAAAAAAGAAGAAGGAGCGCCTAATCTGTTGAAGTATTATCATAAGAAGGCAGCCATACAATCCCGTCTTCAGGCTCCACTTCTTATTCCAATTCTCTTGCTGCTGCAGTCACTTCCTCCACTGAAGTCTTGAATCCCTCAACATCATCCATGAGGAAGAATCAACTTCTTCCAAACTCTTGTTAATGCTGATGTTTTGAACTTCTCCCATGAATCATGAATGTTCTTAATGGTATCTAAAGTGATGAATTCTTTCCAGAAAGTTTTCAATTTCCTTTGTTCAGATCTACCAGAGGAATCACTACCTGCAGCAGCTATAGCTACAAAAGAGATTTCTTAAATAATAAGACTGGAAACCCAAAATTATTCTTAGATCCATGGGCTACAGAATGGATTTTGTGTTAGTACGCAAGAAAACAACGTTCATCTCACCCATTTCCCTCAGAGCTTCAGGTGACCAGATGCATTGTCAATAAGCAGTAGTATTTTCAAAGGAATCATTTTTTCCCCCCTGAGCAGTGCATCTCAATAGTGGGCTTAAAATATTCAGTAAACCATGCTGTAAACACATGTGTTGTCATCTAGGCTTTGTTGTTCTATTCTTGGAGCAAAGGCAAAGTAGATTTAGCAACATTCTCAAGGGCTCTAAGATTTTCAGATTGGTAAATGAACATTGCCTTCAACTTAAAGTCATCAGCTGCATTAGCCCTAACAAGAGGGCCAACCTGTCTTGAAGCGATGCATTAACTTCTCTAGCTATGCAAGTCCTAGACGAAAACATCCAGTAGAAGTTTGTTTCATCTACATTGAAATCTGTGGTTTAGGGTGGCCCCCCTTGTGAACGATCTTGGCTAGATCTTCTGCAGCTTCTCCATCAGCACTTTCTGTTTCACCTGGCCCTTTCATATTCTAGAGAGGGCTTCTTCTCTGAAACCTCATGAACCAATCTCTGTAGGGTCAGACTTTTCTTCTGCAGCTTCTTCACCTTTCTCAGCCTTCACAGAATTGAAGAGAGTTAGGGCCTTGTTCTGGATTGGGTTTTGGCTTAAAGGAATGTTGTGTCTGATCTGATCCATCCAGACCACTCAGATTTTCTTCATATCAGCAATAAGTCTGTTTTGCTTTCTTAACATTTGTGTGTTCACTGGAGTAGCACTTTTAATTTTCTTCAAGAGCTTTTCCTTTGCATTTACAACTTGGTTAACTGGTCACGAGGCCTAGTTTCCAACCTGCCTTGGCCCTCAACATGTCTCCCTTACTAAGCTTAATCATTCTAGCTTTTGATTTAAAGTGAGAGACATACAACTCTTCCTTCTTCCTTTCACTTGAATACTTAGAAATGGTCTTAGGGTTATTAACTAGACTAATTTCCATATTGTTGTCTTTTGGGGAGTGGGGAGGCCTGAGAAGAGGGAGAAGGACAAAGAGACAGCCTATTAATCAGAATACACACATCTATTGATTACTTTCACCATCTTATATGGACATGGTTCATAGTGCCCCAAAACAATTATAGTAGTAACATCAAAGATCACTGATCACAGATCACCATAAAAAATTTGATAATAATGTAAAAGTTTGAAATATTGCAAGAATTACCAGAATGTGACACAGAGACATGAAATGAGCAATGCTGTTGGAAAAAGGGCACCAATAAACTTGCTTAATGCAGGGTTGCCACAAACTCTTAATTCGTAAAAAATTCAGTACCTGTGAAGTGCAATAAAGAGAAGCAAAAGAAAACAAGGTGTGCCTGCATTTGTTTTGTTTGGGTATTTTTTTATGCTTTGTGTGTAGGTTTCTCACCCACTTCCCCCGCCCAGGCTATTTCCATTCTAAGTCTCTCCCACAGTTATAATGGTGACTATAAGTGGTAAACATTGGGAGGCCCCTGCCATCCAGAAAATAAAGAAATTTAATGTGACCTATCAAAGACCCTTCCAAATGTAAAAGCCAGGGACTCAGTTCATGAGGTAGGTATATTCAATAGATCTTCCAAGGAGTATATGACTCTCATAAGAATGAGGTAATCAAAACTATTATAATGCCCAACCTATTTTTAATGTAGTTGTCCTCTACTTCACAAATTATCTCTAAAACTCTATTACACTTCCCAGATTTTATTTTGCTCATAAAATCACTGGCCTCACCCACAGCATCCCACACCCAAAGCCTTATACTACCTAGCATGACATATAATTACTTAGGCACAATCAGGCCTGGTCTATCTCATCTGTGCTCCACCCCACCACGCCCCATGGATTGCACTCACTTGACAGCTTAAACTCACACTCCTCTTCAGATGAACTAAATCTAAAATGTGCCTCTCACCACCTTGTCTGCCATCATGTTTATTTCCTCCTAATATAGACAGTTTCATTCTTACAAATATTTCTTGAACACTTGCTAGACGAGAAATCAATACTCAGTGTTACTAAGAAATGTGAGGAAATGATAGATATTTTTGCTGGCCTCTCAAAAGATGACATGATTGAGAAAATAAGACATCCAGAAACAAATTCCCTAAAATACATAGGATTGTACTGTGGGACATAGATGAAACTCATAGTAAAATTGCTATGAAGTGACCAAATGTATAATAGAGACAAAAATCAAAATTAAAAAGGATGGCAGGAGTACAGAGAGATGATGGGAAATGCCATAACCAGCCTGGATGGCAGTGTTGAATGGAAGGTACTCAAAAAGTGAGCATATACAGAGTTTGGGAAATGCTGTGACATGCTTGGGAACAAGAGGGGAGATTGGTTGGTCAGAGTATTATTTGGGTAAATGAGTTTGGTTAAATGTGTTAGGATTAAAACACAGACCCCGTCACAGATAGATCAAGAGGTTTAACTTTGAGTCTGTTGAAGGATTGCCTGCAGTTCTAAAAGAGAAAACTACCTTACTGGAATTTTAGGCAGATTGTTTTAGTAGCCTTGCCAAAAGAAAAAAAAAAAAATCACAATTGACACTCAAGGAAGGAGACAAAAAGTTGAAGTCACTAAATGAGAGAACAGTGGTGGTAATGGCAGCAGAGTATTGGGCAAAAGGAGGCAAGTATGGGGCCAAGTATGCTGGGCAAATATGCCACAACAGCTGTAGTACTGGAGGTCAGATCTCCAGTGCCTCCTCCTCCTCCTTTTTTGCTTTAAAGCTTAATTCGTATCCCCTTTTATCTAGTTTGTACCCAAGGGTGGAAATTTTAGTACTTTCTGTTGTAACTCTCAATTTTGCCTTGGGAAAATCATCCAGATGGATTGAGTTAATTTACCTCTAAGAAAAAATAAATAAATACAACCTGAAATTTGCTGGAAAATGTTGCTGCTTGCATTTTTGTGAATTTACCTTCCATCTTCTAGAAGAAGCAAGGCTCACTTGATCTCTAGCACAACGGCAATGGCAAGCAGTGTTTGTCAGGGTGGAAGGTGCAAACTTGTGGCAGATATCCCTGCCACTTAGCCCAAGTGTCCTCTAGAATTGCACTGAAGAGAAAACGCTCCTAGATGCCTTCTTGTTTTTCACGCCAAGTCCTAAGTTCAGGTGTCTGTGGATGAAATCTGATCATTGCACTTTTCCTTCCTTTCTTTGTTTCTTAAAGGTGAGTTCCTCTCTTGGATTACTAGAAATAATATTTCAAGTCACCTGGGGGGGGGAACAAAACAAAAAATCTCCATGAAGACTTAATACTTTCTCACTAAATATGAAAGATCTTTTTTTTTTTTTAATTCAAGCCTTCTTTATTTCATAACCAGAGTTAGATATTTAAGGAATTCAATTGTCTTACAGGTGCTTTCACCATGTAAGCTTCCCATTTTCCTTGATAACGATAAGAAGTCATGGAAGCTGTCATGAGGCTTGACTAACTAGAAACTACCAGTTGTGTGTTGGCTAAGTAAAAAGATTAATCTTTCCCTCGAGCTAATTTCTGATAATTAACCAAAATATCCAGGAGTGCCAAGACAAATTTAGCAGACGATTTAGTAATTTACAACCTCCTTTGGAAAGGATAGCTCCACTTAAGCGTCTCTGTAGTCAGGCCATATTTAGTGGAAGCAAACACCTAAAAAATGCTGGAGTATCACTCTTATTTAATGATGTTTTGTGGAGGCTATTTTGGAGACAGAGCTGTTGCTGGGGTGGGTGGGGGGCAGTAAGCTGGAGGGAATTAGTAACAGCTACAAAAGAAAGATTCCCTTTATGTAGTTGGCTTCTATTTCTCACATAGTCTTTCTCACTCTTAATAGCTTAAGTTCAGCACATAGATTATATCTCTCTGGGAAGAACCATCAGGACAAGAAAGCAGCCACACAGCATTTCTGTAGCTCCTAACTGACTTGGGTGCTGTCAGCCAGTCTGACTGTCAGCAGACAGATTGCAAGGCACAGACAATCCTCAGAGAAATACAGACAAAGCAGTCTTTTTCAAATCCATTCTTGTTTTCCCTTTCATTCACTCTCCCTTCCCCACTCCCCACCGCCCGCAGCCTCTCCCCCTCACCCCTGCTGCCCCACCCCGCCCCGTGTTTGTGTGTGTGTGTGTGTGTGTGTATTCTCCACCCAGGAACTGGGGAAGGCTTACATTTCATTTAACATCCATTGTCTCAAACCATTCCTCAGTTGGTTTATAAAACAGCCGTGAAAAAGATTCCGGGAGAGGACATATCCCTTCAGAATGCTCTAAAAAATGAGTAATATTATATATTCAAAATCTTTAAAATCCTTTTTCTCCATGATTGCTAATAAAAATATAGAGCCTTTCTTTCCAAAGGGGAAAATACTCTTATCTAAGAATACTTTTACTCATACAGAAACGTCCCTGATATTCTCAGCACTTTCCTATAACCCAGGAAGACTACTAACCGTTCACATGATCAGGGATAGACCTTCCTTGGAGATAATATTACCTGTTCTTGGTTGTTTTATGTTTTAAGGTACATGTATTTTACAAAGCAAGATGATGTTAGCTTTCCCAATTTGTTTTTTCATTCATTTATTTAATTCATTAATTCATTAATTCATTTTTAGATACTGAACATTTTTTATACTCTGATAACAGCTTAGAATTAATTTGCTTTTCATGTTACAATAATGAAAGATGTATTTTGACCTGCTTGAAACTGCAATTATTTAAAATTGATCAATGCTTATTGTCTATAAGTATTAAAGCTGCCCCCATCCTCCACTTCACTGAGTGTATTTGAACCATATAGGAACTTCAGTGATTCCCAGACAGTACTTGGGTCTCTGGCCACAGACCCCTTGCAGCATTTCCATTAAGCTTTCAATCGCTTCCAGCCCTGGTAAATCCCTACTTGCTCAGATGAGCATTTGTCTTACTCTGAAAAAATTTACAACCCTCATAATGTGGTTATTCATAAATGCTCATCACTTCACAATTAGGATTTCCCAGGTTAGCAAATCACAATTTCAGTGGGTTTAATATCTAAAGTTTCCACAAATTGATCTCTTAAATCACAGATGGCTGTGTAGCACCTCCAGGAGGGTTTATATCTACCTTCAATATAACATCCTTAAAGAAAAGCCGGTAAATACAATTTTATGGGAAAATGTTTAGTTGCCGTTGACAAGGTCCTATTGTAGATTTCTAAGCTCATTCTTGGAATTAGAACAAAACTCATTATATTAAGTAAGAAAAAATAACAATTATGAATCTTGGTTTTCAAAGTTAATAAGTAAGAATTGTTTTATTTCATTAAAAATAATCAATTGGGGCGCCTGGGTGGCTCAGGGGGTTAAAGCCTCTGCCTTTGGCTTGGGTCATGATCTCACAGTCCTGGGATCGAGCCCGCATCAGGCTCTCTGCTCAGCAGGGAGCCTGCTTCCCTCTCTCTCTCTCTGCCTGCCTCTCTGCCTACTTGTGATCTCTCTCTGTCAAATAAATAAATAAAATCTTTAAAAAAAAATCAATAGCTCATCTGGAAACTGAGTAACTACTAAACTAAACCAATTTACTAAATTCAATTTCGTAAGTAATAGCTAGTTATTTCAACCATGCTGTGTTTATTTGTAAATAGTCATTGCCAATGAAAATTTATGGTTATTTTACATTTATCTGGATAAATTTAATTTTAAAGAACTTAGTCTCATTAAACAGGCAATAGTGATAAATAAGCAGGTACTCATATTTTTCTTTAAAAGTTTCCTGTATACACAGATCTGGAAAAAATGTCCTAGCAATATTTCGGTCAGTTTTCATATTTGTAAGTTAGAACTAACATCCAGATTCTTAAACACAAGATTCTCTTCTCTTTGTCAGCTTTTTACTTGTCCTAAATCTTCTTAGGCCCTCTCCTCGTTTTCTTCTCCCTCACCATCCTCATTTCCCAGATAATCTGGCCCCCTGCTATCTGTGGAGTCCTCAGCTAGGTGTTTTGAAGTCAGGGTAAGACCTGTCTCATCTATCAGTGGAAGACTTTCTTCTGGAGATAAGATTTTTTTTTTTCCCATCTCTCTTTGCCTCCCATATCTGGATGGAGTGTGTGTGTGTGTGTGTGTGTGTGTGTGTGTGTGTGTAGAGGAGAACTTGTATTTTAGCTAGCTTTGGAATATGGTTGAGTAAGAGATAAGAGATATCACCAAATGCAAACCTTCCAGCACTGTGCTGTTCTCAGAAATTCTCTATCTGAATTCCACTTCAGGATTCAGTTACTCATGCTGTGTTTTCCTCATTGCATTGTGAGACAGGAGGCTTCATGGAGGCTGGTGGCTCTTTATCATGCATCCTAAATTCTGGGTTTCTGCTCCTTCCCTTATCTCTCAGTATCTCTGGCAGGACATCTAATCAAGTGCTTTTAATGTGGTGAGAACTTTGAACAATTGCCTTTTCCCTCTTAAAGACCCATGTCAGCCATTTTGAAAGAGTATTATTTAGTACTTGAATAATATGGTGGGGAACATTACACATAGGCTATTGTAGACATGCATGTGCCCTATCTTCATAAAAATCTAAAACTTTCTAGCTCATTATTTTTCTTCCATGCTCTGAATTTTCTTTGCTGGCTGCCCATATTGTATGCACATCATCCAAGGGTCATTATAATGTTGGACTGAACTTCCTGTTATCTGTACGGCCCAGTTTATAGTAGGGACATTCTTTTAAAAGTCTGAATTTACAGGTTCTGCCTTTCTTTTTTTATGAATATATAAGAAACGTCTTTTACATTTATCAACAGCTATTAGTACCCTGGGGAACTGGTTTTCAATTCTGACTCAACCTCCAGAATCCTTATGACCTTGGGCAACAGACTTCCTCTTTCTGAGTCTTAATTCCCTCATCTGTAAAAAGAAGTAACTACAGATCACTGATTACTTTCCAAAAATCTTTTCTATACCACATTCCATGGTAAGAACTATTTTAAACCTCAACAGTAGAATCTTCGCATTGAGTTTGACAGTTGATATGACCCTGCTGTGAGAAAAATATAAACATTTTTATTTATGAAAATATTCTTGTACTGTGGGGCCCCGGGTAGCTGAGTCAGTTAAGCGTCAGTCTTCAGCTCAGGTCATGATCCCAGGGTCCTGGCACCAAGTCCCATCTTAGGCTCTTTGCTAGCAGGGAGCCTGCTTCTCCCTTTCCCTCTGCTTGCCACTCCCCCTGCTTGTGTTCTTTCTCTCTTTCTGCAAATAAACAAATAAAATCTTTAAAAAAAAGAAAATATTCTTGTATTGAAAGTGCTGTGATCTAGTGGGAAATGATGATTTGGTTCAAATTTACCTATGTTCAAATCTTAGCTATGTGGTCTCAGGCAAGTTATTTAAACTTTCTGAGATTTGATTTCATTATTTAAAAAAAAAATTGGAATAATAATATGTTCCAAGTTGTTATGAGGGTTAAAAGTACTAATCATATTATGCAGTCATATCTGGCATTCAGTAAATGTCTATACATTTCTTTTGCTTTAACAACATTTGGAATAAAATACATCAGTAATATACTACATGTGAAAGATTGTCAAAAATTCAAGATATTTCCTTCATTTTTTGGTAAATGGTAAAGACTCAGTTTTCATGGAAATTAAATAAAGGGATGAAAAGTCAGTCTTAAATATAGCAAGATAAATTATTACCTCTGGTTAGTAATAGAAAAATTTTGTTATTAAAGAAAACAACAAAACAAATTATGTCTAATATTTGTTACTCTTATTTTTTTACAGATGAGGAAAGATTCATGTGTCATCAAATAGTTTGAATGAATGATCCCTTAAAAAGTATTTTGACATGACCTGAAATTAAAGCTGAACCTTTGACTGATAATTTGTTTAAACCTTTTGCCAAATAAGAAAATGTTAAAAATTAGAATAGGTCATGAGATGAACAATGTTACAAACTTCAGTACTGGTTGACTATCACAATCAGAGGTCAAAATGCTTTGACTTTTGTAATATACCCTAATCTGATCATAGGAAATGTGTTCTTTTCCAAACCACACCAGGAAGTTTTCTCACTCTCAAACAATACTCTTCAGGGACGCACAGGATAGCAGAGCAATATCATATGATCTCGAATTCCAGTCTAATATCGTCTAATATTATTACTTACTTCTCATTTCAATATGTTTTGGTGTCCAGTTAGATGGAAAGGCTCCTGAAGTTGGGCACTTTATCGTTACCTTTGTCTCTCTCCCAATAGCTGATCACAAGGATGCATAAAATAAATTATGTTCTTCAGTACTTGTGGGACCAGATTCTTCAGTAGTGAATGTTCTTTCCACACAGACTGCTTCTCCTGTTAACTTCCAGTGAGTTTTTATTCACAGGTCTGATGATGTTGATTTTCCTATACACTGATGTGGCATCACTGACCCCACCCTGAGAACAGGCTGGGACATTGCTATAAGAGAGAATTGTTTCCACAGTGATGTTAACAGTTTCAACAACTGTACCTCCTTTGTTTGGACTATTAGACCAATAATGTTCATAGCTTTCAGGAATAAGGGTCCTTCTGATTTCTTTGTTTCCTCATATAGATGCTCAAGATACATCTGGCTTTAAGACAATATAAGGTGTTAATATTCGCTTAACACCTTATGAGTCTCGTAAAATAACATTAGGTTACAAGTATTCAATATGACTATTTACACTAAAGCTTTCTGGTAACAAAATACATATTTTCCTAAGTATCAAAGTGATAATTCAGACATGCTAATCTGAAACTCAAAGATCATTATTAAAACTGAGATGTTATAAGTAGTGTAGTTTTGTTTCTTTTTGTTTCTTTGTTTCTTTATTTCTTTTTTTTTTTTTTTTTTCCCCATGAGATGAGTATGTTCAGCTACTAGGGACAAACATGGGATTTCTTTCCATGCTTCATAAAATTTAGTCCAGGCAATAGTGACAGATATAAAGGAAGCCAAACAAGAAATTTAAGAATTATTCCTAATTTCAATATTCACATTGTGAATATCCTCCAATCCATTCTCCAATGGATTCTGAAGAGAAGAAAACACAAGGCTTGTAAGGAAAAAAAATTAATGGGGTATCATATCTAGACAAAAATAATTCACTCACTGTGGAGTGAATTAAAAAAAAAATTCTAATAATTGTAGTTAAAACTAGTTAAATCTAGTTATGTTTTCTTCCAAAAAGGTACCTCAAGTTTTTCAACAATTCTTAAATTTTTAAAAATGGAATCAATTTTGATTAATTTTGTATAGACTAAATATAAATTTTAGAGAAATATGCATTTACTTATGATTTTATTTGTTTATAATCATGAAAGATTAGAAGAAAAGTAGAACTTCAGTGACTGGAACAAATTCATCCTCCCCTATACCTCATTTTCCTATTTGTAGATTATTATTACTATCATCATCAACTACCAAGATCAATAATTTATTTGTGAAGCATTTTAAAACCACTAGAAAGTGTTGTATCATTTGAAGGCTTTATTAAGTTTATTGACAGTATATTATTGTTAGGAAACATATTTCATTTTTGGATGCCTAGATTTATGACAGATTTAGTTACAAGGGAAATGAATTTGATGGATAACACAGGAGGCTTTGAGCTACATGAAAAAAATACAATTTTTCATAATATTACTCTCTCACATTGAACTATCTGCTGCCCAAGGTTGAAGCAAATATTTTATTAGAAATCAAATCAATTTTAGACAATAAAAAAACCCATCTCTTATCACTGAATAAAGTACAAGCTCCTCAAAGATCCTCTTTTAAATTAATAGAATATATCAGTTTATGTATTATAATACAGCATCCAACAATAATAAAGGATTCTGTCTTCACCCTTCTTAACCTTAATCCTTTCTATGAAGAATTCTGATGCCAAGGCCTATCTGATATGGAAAATGCTTTGTGGCCTATGTCACTGAGGTTTTCTTTTTTTAAATGTTAACTCTCGTTCATTTTTGTCCAGCATAAAGATAGTGAGAATTCATATCTTTTGCACCTCAAGGTACCATTCACCTTTGGGGACCAGGCTCAGTTCTGTTTCTATTGCTGGTGCATGGAACAGGAAATGCAGGGGTGTCAGAGCAAAGGGGAGTGTGCAGATAGCAGTGTGCAATAGCAGTTATTATATACACACACATATCTGTATGTACGTATGCATATTTTATCTCTCTTTTCATCTGTCTAATCTATAATTTAGTTTTCTTTTCAATGGAAGAGGAAAAAAACAATGATTTTATTTTAAGCTATGCTCCATATAAACCAAAGTATGTTTGGTAGTCACTGGACAAAGATGAAAAGTAATCTCCAAATATTTAAGGGACTGTGATAATTTGTTTCCAACTCAGTGCCTGGACTACCATCAAACCTTCAAATCAACCCTACTATTTATTTCACAAGGAGATAATTTAACTTAAAGAATATAAAAAAAAAAAACTGTCTGTTTTCACTGATTGCCATCAAAATCCTCACTGAATTTATGATTTAAAAAAAAAAAAGGCAAGTAAACTTACCAAGATTAAACCTTTAAACAAATTACATAGCAGGAAACATTTCTTACTCAGAAAAATACTGCCGTTGTACATTTGCGTGATCACTGATAGCTTTATTTCTTATCAGTTTTTTTTTTTTATTGCAAGCAGTGTAGGTGAGATTTCTTAACCCCTAAAATGTTAACATATTTTTATTTCTAAATGTATGTATCTATGTGACCTAGTCTAATAAAGTGGCCATAATCAGTATGCATTTCTTGTAGAAAGGAAACATAAATGACATTTTGAAATATTTTAATTGCATGTTCAGAAGTGCTAGTGGATATGCCAAAGTGAGAATAAGATCTTGAAACTAATTAATGTGGCTTCATTTATCAAGTGTACCAGAGCTGTTATAAATACTAATAATAGCATTGTAACAGTATATTTCCGTTTGTCTGTTGATATTCAGTGCTGTCATAGTGCCCTATACCACTGAGTCAAGGAAAGTCTTTGTGTGCATTTAACAAAAAGTATTCCACTTGCTCTGTAGTAAATTCGTGAGACCACCTGTATGAAGGCTTCTTACAGTAGCAAGCAATGATCTTATACTAGTTTCTATGGTGTTGAGATTGATGGACTTGAAGAAAACAATCACATTCATTGTTTACATAGCTGGAGGATTATGGGAATCATTAACACACACCCTAAATTCAAATATGTTGAAAATAATAATATATACAATACACAAAAATAATCGCATGACTCTTCTTTGAGGGAGGTAAAAATGAGCTGAAGAAAGGGACCGATATACAGAGGTTAGTTTTAATTTAAAATCTTGGGTTATAAATAAAGACTGCACTGAAACAAATCTTTGAAACGGCATCCTTGGATAAAGACTGGCGTTCATCTCTCGCCTATAAACATCTAGGGTCTTTACCAGTGGAGTCTTTGCCTACCACTGCCATTGTAAAAGCATGTTAAAACAGTACTGGATTAGAAATTCTAAATTTGGTCTTGAATCTTCCATTTCTTGGAAATGTGTACAAAGCATGTACCATAGCATGTCTACCATAGGGTAGATCTTCATCCATTCTCAGTTAATTTGCCTTTAGTTTACTCAATCTCATGTTGAAATTAGCACAATTTCCAATTGTTGGAAATTGTAGATCTGTGATTAAATCCTGGCTCTGCTGTAGGATGTGTGGCTCTGAGCAAAGCATTAATCTTTTTGGCCTTAGTGTTCTCATTTGCCAAAGGAGAGTTTGATCCATCTAATCTTAGTCTGCTACCTATTCATCTAATTTTTATTTCTTCTATTTAGGTTTTAAACAACACATGGATGTACAACCATCTTCCTATTCTGCAACAAACTACAATGGTTTTCAATGCAACATGTCATAATCCAAGGATGTATTAATTATTATGACTGTCTTAAACCAAAACTTAGTCCTATGTGAGAATCATCTTGAAAAACTTCATAATTTCCACTTGTAATCGTTAAGAAATTTGAGATAGGTATTTTTAATCTTTCTAAAAACAAGGCAAACTTAATTCATGAATTAAGTTCTTTAAAAGCTGAAATTTTCCTTCTATTATTAATAATTTCTACTTAGTTGTAGACATCTAAGTTTCAGTTTTGTTTGGCCTTCAGTGGATTTCTCCTTGTCTTCTAAATGACAGCTACTGATTACATTAATATTCAGATCTCTGTCCTGTCTTCTCGAAAGGTCAATATTAGTCTTTAAAAAAAAAATCTTCATATTACTGAGAATAGAATTATTGTTATTTCCCACAAAAATGGCTGATACATTTTGAGTGTCTTAGGTAAAGCATAAAAACAAAAAACTTATTTTCACTTTAGATCATCAAATGATTCACTGTTATATTGATATTATAGCAAATCAAAATTTGTGAGAAATATATAGACAATCCTTATTTACTTGCCCCCACAAATAAATTAATAAGCAAACAAATAAATAACTTTATAGTATCATTATGAAGAAATGGTTGAACAATGACAAAGGTGATCTTTGAAAAATTCAATTTTATTGTCTAAAATTTAAAATTATTTTAATATAGTCAGAAAGCATTTGAGAATATCTTTGTCTTTGGGCATAATATTCCATAATATGTTGTGATATTTCGCACCAAGTAGAAATTAAAATTTCATAGGTTGTAGATTAGAGAGACTGACTCCTCAGTCCATTCTTTCTGATTTTGTCTTGGACAAAACTAGTCAATGTTGTTCTACCAAACTCCAAAACCTTCCTCTTTTCTAACTCACAGGGAAAAACAAGCAAACAAATAAAAAGAATAGCAATAATAACAAAACTTAATCCAAGGATAAAGTTATTTCATTAATAAGTGAAAGTAATACTCCTTATTTTCTCTGCTTACCCACCTCAATATTATGTAATAACTTACAGATCATTTGAAAGCTAGAAGTTAGAAGAAGGTGATAAAACTATATCTATTTTGTTCCAAGTTTTCACTTGAAAACCCTTTCTTTTTCTTGTTTACTTATTTCTGATATGTCTTTTCTGTAAGGAAACCTGGCTAGTACCTCAAATGTTTCCAATTATAGATGTTAAATTAGCTCCATGAACCTCATCTAGTAGCTATAAAATGTTATGGATACTATTTATAGTATCTCTGGGAGATTTTGTCATTAACATTTCTCAAATTGTGTTACATAGTTTAAAATCATGAGAATGGCTCATAAAACAGCATTTTAGATCTTTTCCAAATACACACATAAGATTAAAAGATAAAATAGACTTGAATCCATTTAATTATTTTATTTTTTAGAAATATCTCAAAGCAAAGTAGTACCATAGGAACATGTGTTAGTTTAAAAATTAAAATATGAAACAACAAAGTAAAGTATCAG
Organism: Lontra canadensis; assembly: GCF_010015895.1. Lineage (NCBI taxonomy): Eukaryota > Metazoa > Chordata > Mammalia > Carnivora > Mustelidae > Lontra > Lontra canadensis. Next base: position 42,559,387 of record NW_022630995.1, on the reverse strand, counting down.
GGCATAGTTATATATTAATGACCTAGAAAATACTTCTCATATTAGGGCAATTTAGGAGTGATGCCCAGGAAAGAAAGAACATAATATCCCCTAGATACATTAGAGAATACTTAATTTCTAGGGAAGGCACTATATTGAGAGTGGTGGTCATTTACTAAGTCACTGTCAGGATGAGACTGAGCTAAAATAAAGCAGGAATATGAATTATTTTAAAGGACAGATTTGCAGCTTTGAAAACATGTTATTCCTTGGAAACCATATAGACAAGAATGGCACAAAAATACCCATTCATAAAAAATTTGTTTCTCCCAATTTGGCCATATGAATTACCACACAAGAAAGGAATATTAAAACATTAGTCATTATGATAAGCAGATGGAAATTTAATGAAAATACCTTGTGATAAAAGGAGGAATTCCTTTTTTGGAAATCATATTAATTTGGCATGTTTAAGCCCACAAGTATATCTCTACATGGTGAAAAATTGAAGATAGACTCAAAATATTATATGCTAGATAGATGATAGATAGATAGAAAGAATTATCATCTACATACTGTGTTATAAATAGCTATAAACACTATAGTCTGAATTAAATTTAAACAGAATTCTCAGAATATGAGAAACCCAACATTTTCCATATGCACTGTCATATTCCATTCTTTTTCTAATATTCATTTTTCATTAGCATTTAGTACATAGGCCTTGAGATTTTTTTGAAAATATATATTTGATTTTGATATTTGTGAACTATTTATTACTTAAACATCAAGGCCTACTTAATTTTGTTTAAGACCCTAAATTGCTTTAAATCCCACCTCCTTTACTTTTGATATGCAAATATTTTTATTTTGATGTTATAGCAATACAAATTGAAGTTTGCAGCATGAACCACTAATGCTAATTTGATTACTTCTGTATTAGTGTTGAGTGCTACAAAAATAGCAAGATATTGTTTAAATATGTTTAAATATGCAAGATACTGTTTAAAATCTGAAACTGGGAATGGAAGAACTCTTTCTCTGCAGGCCCTCTGCAATGATGGTAGTATTAATGCATGTACATTAATGCTTGATGATTCTCATAGAGCAATGACTACAATTTTGAAGGCAAATAATTTGGGATTTTTAGAAAACCTGACAACTTGATTTAAAAAAAAAAATTGAGTTCATCAAAAAGTCCTCACTTTACTTTTTAATAGCTCAGAGAGTTTGCATCTATTTAAAGTATTTATTGTAGATGGCTTAGACCACGATTTATTTTTAGCAGTAAAGATGTTAATCTAATATAGTGAAGACAAGGTGCCTGAAATGTGAATTCAATACTTTTTGGATGGAAGTGAATCAGGTTTCCTTTAGAAAGAATTCTTTTAGAAAGAAGGAACCAGGACTGATTGATGGATGGATTTATCTATTTAGTAAACTGGAGGGTATTTCTAATGACTTGTAACAAAAAGGATGATATCAATATCTTGTTGCAACTCAAGCTAAATATGTATAAGTCTACCTAAAAACTGCTGAGAAACAATTTTCTCCCTTTTTTTAATGTAGTGCTTGAAAATGGTATCTCGCCAAGTAGGGGGGAGGGGAGAAAAAGATACACATTTCCTGTAAGATATTCCAATGCTAGAGGTGCCGTAATATCTGCCACCTGTAGTGTGCCTGCAGCGTGCATGCTGCCTGTCTATTTATTGGTGTCTGTGTAGTGTCTGTCTGTAATTTGCACTATACCTGAAAGTCTCTATGCTCGTTAACCTCTTACAGGTGCCGCACCATTCCAAGGAGCTACAGGTACTAAAAGAATGGGCAGTCCTTATACAGGCAATGCACAGCACATGTGTCAGTTCCAACCTCTCCTCATGCCTAGCCTCTCACAGTGCTCTGGAGGCCACTCAATGAGCCAGATATTTGTGACCAAGTTGAGGAAGTCCAACAGAGGGCTATCCAATCATTGAATGAGACCTGTGTTGTAGATTCCCAACATATTACCAATCAACTTACCAAAAAAAACCAAACCAAAACAAAACCAATTTAATGTAAAATGAGGAGAGAGGGATTGAGAGATAACGGGTCAAATCATTATTTGATCTAATCATCACAAATATGCTATGTGATTTTTTAAAAAGATTCTCAATAGTGTATGCAGTGTAGGAACATATAATGCAGGGATTAAATATATCATAATGCTGATGGATAGAGATTAATAGGCTAACAGATCAAAAGCGAAGTTAATTACATAAAGGATTAAATATTGAATGTGGTTTGGCCCATCCTATTTATAATTGTAACAGAATTTTTGTGTAATGCAGTCAATTAAATAAGATCAAGTATTAGGCATTTTCCACACTTGTGGAAATTCACAATTTGTGTACCCAGGGAGGAAAAATGTATGCAGTGATAACCTCAAAGAAGTAGGGCAATGTTTATACACACATACACACACACACGCACACACACACACACATACACACACACTGTAGAAATGTTTTCAACATGACAACCTTAGTAGCAGAGAATCTCTTCCAGTATGTTATGGTTTTGACATAAATATTCTTAACCTCCATATGTTAAAAAAAAAAAAAAAAAGATTTTCACTCGTCCTAACCAATGCATCCAAAAAAACAATTTTCTTTTTTTGAAATAGACACAATTTCCTTTTTTGAAATTTCTTTTACAAATGTTTTCTTTTTATATATTATACAATATTTTTAAAGAATTTAAGTCAAACACCTTCCCTAAAAGCCTTATTAAATAGGTATTACATAGACTTAAGCAAACCATTTATGAAATCCAAAGATCTTATTAGAGTTGATGAATGTTATTGCGATTATCAAAATTATTAATGCTACTCAAAATAATGATGCCACAGATACCAGTTTTTATCACTGAAACCATTTTCAACAACTAGAAACAGAACAAAGCATAACATGAGTCTACTTCTACTTAATGGGCTCACAATCTAAATTACCATCTTGCTCAACCTCCCACTTTAAAAATGCAAACTCTTTTATAAGTCATTTACAGAAATTGTTAAGTATAATAATCCCATCCCCTTTTTTTCATAATGGGCAAAATATAATTATCCAAAATTCTTTACATATATAATGAAAATTGGGGCTGGTAGAGTAAGGAAAGAAACCTGCCTATTTATCTCACTTAAAAAACAAAAAAATATTATTATAGATGTAAATGCTCATTGCGTTGTTCATATCTGCATCTCGTTCCTGCCTCACATTTTTTCAGTTCAGATGTCATGCTTTTCCAAAAGCTGTCTGTTTTGAAACTCTCCCTCTTCCCATGTAATGGGGAAGTGCTTACTCAAGTCACCAATGAAATGTGTGTCCTCAATGATGTCTTCTGAAATATGCCATTGGCTGATGTTAAAAGAGCCCCAGTCCTCACCCTTAAGTCTTAATGTCAGTTCCTATTTTTCCAGCCTTCATCTTCATTTGAACAGACAACTTGTTGACCGGATCCTGTTAAAGATAACACAAAAATGACAGTTTGTCTTGTCCCAAAGTGCATAGTTGTAAGAGGGGAAAGAGGACAGAGACTGGATAGGTCGTGGGGGTTTGGGGGGGAAGAGACTGTAACAGGGGGTGGGGGAAGAGAGGAGAGGTAGGGTAGAATATCCTTGATAAAAGCATAACTTCCTTAATCTTTTGTTCCAATTATATCAGCGCTCTTCTGACTAAAGAACTAATGTTTAAAATTTTTATTCTATCTTAATTTAAATTTAAATAGCCACACTTGACCAGTGGATGTCATATTAGTGTGGATTCAGATTCGTTCTTATTTCACTTTAAAAGGCAAAGATTAAATGTTTTAAATTTAGTGAATTTGAAATCAGCCCCAAAGAATAAAACTGGTCACCATTCCTTTGGAGATTTAGTGTTCCTTCTGTGGATTCCAGATGACTTATCTTGGCTTCTGCATTTTTAATCTCCTCTCTCAGTGAACATGAGTAAAATATATTTTGCAAATTAGGATTATATACATGTATAAGTGTGTAATTATATATATACAACTTTTTTTTATTAGTGGAATTTTGATAAAAATTTATAAAGATTTTGTGCAATATTAGCCATAAAGCTGTCCTTAACATTTCTCTGGTATGATGGTTAAGGCCATGGCTTTGGAGTCAAATAGACATGGGGCTGAGTTCTAGTTCGCTGACCTGCTGAGTGATCTTGGGCGAATAATTAAGCTTTTTAACTCCTCCATTTCTTCATCATTACAGATAATAATGCTTTATGCATTACAGAATTTTGGTGGAGATTAAATGAGCTACTGATAGAAAACATGGAGTATAGTGTTTATTTAGTAAATGTCAGCACATCAGCTGGTCTCATTCTGAATGCTCCATAACGGGTCATATGAGTACAACATGTCCTCAAAAGAAACATTTTTTTTTTCTCCTTAGGTAGCTAAAAATGGATAATTCCTAACCCAACTGAAAACAGTGCCAGTAGGTTTTAGCATTTCCTTTTCCACTGCCTACACAAAGATATGGGTGATTTTAAAGGCTGCCTTAGTATAACAACAATCTTATGCAGTGTGGGGAAAATGATACTATTTTCAAATGTTTAAAGAATTGTCCCAAAATAAGAGAAATATATTTAACACAATAATGCTTCCTCTTGAGCTTCTGGTTTTTACTTTTAATAGTAAAGTTTTTGAGCCATGTACCTGTTAGCTTTCAGAGGGGACCGATTTCTTTATTATAGCCAAATTTAGAGAATGGTTCTCATAATATGAGATGGCATCAGTCTGTGATCTTACAAATCCTATCAGCTGAAAGAGAAGGATGTGACCATTTCCAACTGGAATAGGTAAAAGAAAAATGGCTCACATTAAAATACACATACTATGTGCTTCATTTCCACTCATACAACTACTATTATTAATGTCAATATCCAATGAAGGCGATTGTCCCATTCTTTTTGAATAGACAATCCCCAGACCTCAAGCTGCTACTCAGAGGTTTTTAAGATGTTCACTTCCACTCACTTTAGCTGTATGTCAAAAGGGAGGAGCTATGAGATACACACCAGCCAACGCTTTTTCTGACACTCGTTTCTGCATTTCCCATGGATAGAAATTTTACTTGATGTTTTTAAAGTAAATCTAAGAAATAAGGCTTTCGTAGACTTCAAAATTGGGTTATGATGTTTTGCCTTTCCAAGGTGAAACATGGTGCCCAGTGGGTCCAATGAATATATAACCTAGACTGAATTAAAATATAGAGAGGAAGAACCATCAAAGTGGCAAGATACCTTGGAGACTGATAATGATGATGAATGACATCATTCATGAAGTGTAAAACTTCATGAGTTGTAGGGAAAATTTTGTAGGGAAAATTGTGAGTTGTAGGGAAAATCTGTTCCTAACACATGTACTAGACTGTTCCTAACACATGTACTAGACAATTGTCAAAAAACTGCAAGCCGATATCTTGGGATCAGGTACACTGTCTTAGATTTTGTTACAGCTTTACAAGAAAAGCGAAGTAAAGTCAGGTCAGGGAAAAACAAAAAGTCAAAACAAAATAAAATGAAATAAACCCATGTAGGAGTTTATTTTAATAAATTTTTACAGAAGAGAAAATATTTTAATAGTTTTGAAGAATAGCTTTAATTTAAGGTTTTAGTCAAATAGTGATGATTCTTAAAAATAAAATGTCTAAATTATCATATGATCTCTCTGATAAGAGGAATTTCAGAGGTAAGGTGGGGGGTTTGAGGAGTAGGGAAAGAAAAAATGAAACACGTTGGGGTCAGGAAGGAGACAACCATAAGAGACTCTTAATCTCACAAAACAAAATGAGGGTTGCTAGGGGGCCGGGGGGTTGGGAGAGGGTAGTTGGGTTATGAACATTAGGAAAGGTATGTGATATGGTGAATGCTGTGAAATGTGTAATCCTGATGGTACCCCTGGGGCAAATAATACACTATATGTTAATAAAAATAATTTTAAAAATAAACAAACAAACAAACAAATAAATAAATAAATAAATAAAATGTCTATGGTTGGAAGATTTAGTTAATTGTATATTAAATAGAATATTAGGATAAAGCTAAACACTCCCCCCCAAAAAAGAAAGAAAAACAGCTATAATATCCACCAAATGTTTGGAAGAGTGTGCTTCTGTGTGGATGTACATTCACAGTTTATACCATCCCCAAAATCTTTAAGTATGGAAACTCGAAAAGGAAAAAAAAAATGCTAGGTTGTTAGTTATTTAGATAGCATGTATACATAGGTGGTGAAAAAGATTGCACTGCCTGGTTGAGATTTTCAAATATCAGTAGAGTTATTTAAAATGCTGGTAGAAGTATCAGCTCTATTTAGAAAAACAAATGTAATGGGGAAAATCCTAGTACCTGCTTCACTTGAAATAAAAACCCTCAGAAGGATTATCAATTCTCATAATCTATAATTACTATCTTTTTGTAAAATGTCTATTTAAAATCTCAGTAGAAATAAACTATGCATTTTTTTCCTCATGTAAATTATCCCAAATTATAGAATCGGAACCTGTGGACTTTAGCCGGCCACGGGAGAGGACTCCCGAAGTACCTTTGCTTTCACCTGCAGTACTTGGTTATTTTACTTTCATATCAATGAACAGACACCATGGCTCATGACAGCTTGGGGGCAGCTACACTGTGACATAAGTGGCCACTGAGGAGTAGATACAAAGAAGCAAATTCATCTTATTTTAATTTGTTTTGTGCTACAAAAATGTGATTTCTAACTCATCCGAGTAAAAATAGAGTAGGTAAACAGAAATTAAATTGAAAAAGATAAGTGATAAAAAAAATTGGTATGAATGCAAAGATCAGCTTTCCAACATGCTCACCTCAATACACAAAAGATAAGTAAATACCATCAGTTTCTACTTAGTTACTTGAAAATAATTCATAGCTTGAGATGGTCCTGTTAGCATTTTGTTAATGTTTCAACGGAAGTTGAAATGCACGCTCTTTGAAATATACAAAAAATCACTCTCCTTTTTTAAAAACAGATACATTTTCAAAATAGTAGTTTTTAAGTATATTAATATATTCAAAACTATCATCAAAACTGGCTTCAGAAAGCTTAAATATTGCAATACATAGATCTGTGCTACCCAATACAGTAGGTGGTGGCCAGTTTTGACAACTGAGCAACTGAAAATGTAGTCAGTTCAAAATCAGATGTGATGTGATTATCACATTCACTTCAAATTCAGAAAACCTGGTACAAATAAAAAGAATGTAAAACTATCTTATTAATAATTCCATCATGGTTACATATTGGTATAATATTTTGAATATATTCGGTTGAATAAAACACATTAGAATTAATGTTACTTGTTTCCCCCCCTTTTTTAAAAATCTGCTACAAGGAAATTTTAAATTATGTTTGTGACTTTTATGTGTGATCTGCATTATATTTCCATTGGTCGGCATCCATGCAGTGTTTATCTTTAAACACAAAAGATGCATAAATTAAAGATAAACAGTGAGGCAAGTGTATGTATGTGCATGTCCAATTTCATATTGCTGCTTTAACAAGTTTTACTATAAACTTAATGGCTTAAAATAACACGAATTTGTTATCCTATAGTTCTGGAGTTCAGAAGCCCAAAGTGGATCTCATTGGGCTAAAATCAAAGTATTAGCAAAGTTGCATTCCTTTTGGAAGCCCTAGTGTTGAGCCCTGTTTCTTGCCTTTTCCTGCTGCTAGTGGCCACATTCTTTCACAAATGGCCCCTTCCTCCATCTTTAAAGCCACATTGCCAAATACTTCAAGTCTGTCATCCTCTAATTCTTTCTCTGCCTTTTTCTCCTGTTTCTAAGGACCTTATTATTATTACACTGGGTTCATCTGGATAATCCAGGATAATCTCCTCATCTTAAAGTCAAGTGATCTGCCACTTTAATCCTCCTGTTGCCATTAACCTGGAGTGTTCACAGATTCCTTGAATTAGACCTGGTTATTCTGCCTACCACAATGTGTATATGTATATTTGTATTTACTGTAATACATAAATACACAAAAATCTGTCTACCTACCTACTTATCTTTGTCCTCTCCATTTCTCTCTCTCTCTCTCACACATACACACACACACACACACACACACACACACGTATCAATGTATTTCCTTAGATTTCCCCCTTTGTTTTCCTTTTGGTACTATGTTTTCTTATCACTTAAGTCTCCTAAAAACTTCAGATAGTTTTCACCTCCCCCAAATAGTCATAGCCAAAGGCCAGTGCATGATGATATAGAAAAACTAAGTTCATTTTAATTTGGTGGTTGTAATCAGAAAAAAAACCTCAGAATTTGGAGTCATTTGCTATGTTCCTTGGGTAAATTAATAAATGACACAGTAGCCATACAAAAAAGAAAGGCATTTAATAACAGTGGGTGACCACATTTTTTTCAGCATGGATAGAAAGAATAGAACCTTCCTGAGAAAGAAAAGGCTTTGAAACAAAACCAAATAAAGGAAAGAGGAAAGGCAATTCTCTGCCTCTCCTAAAGACTTTGTTAGCTTAACACACCTGCTCAGACCTTTTGAGATTATCTTGGGTCATGCTACGATTAGTTGAAGTGTACCTCAGGAAACTGTAGAAACACAGCAGAGGTTTAGTAACATTTTTCACCTTGTCAGATATCAGAAAGATTCCATTTTAGTTTTAAAGTATAATTGATTAGACAATGTTTTCACCATTGCTTTTGTAATATTGGGGGATAACAAAGCTCGATTATGATGTATGATGAGTGTAGTGCTTAGGAGTTAGAATTTGGCAGTTTGTGTTTTTACATAAAACAACTCAAAGACTTTTTTGAAGGTAATAATTCATGGTTTTAAATGAAACCCATCTTTTAAAATATACTCTGGGCACCTGGGTGGCTCAGTTGGTTAAGCAACTGCCTTCGGCTCTGGTCATGATCCCGGAGTCCTAGGATGGAGTCCCACATTGGACTTACAGCTCCACGGGGAGTCTGCCTCTCCCTCTGACCTTCTCCCCTCTCATGCTCTCTCTTACTCTCTCTCTCAAATAAATAAATAAAACCTTTAACAAAATAAATTAAAAAAAAATAAGATATACTCTGAATTGCGATATTTAAATTGTTTTCTTCTGCTCGGCGAAGAAAATGATTTAACTGGACTTAGAAAACTTTCATTTACCTTATCTATTGGACAATGCTAAAATGGTTGCTAATTGCCACAGGTGTATAACAATAAAATTAGTGAACTTTAAATATGATATAAGCACATGCGGGACATTTTCTTTCTTCCTTTTTTTTTTTCTTCTTCAAACCAGAACAATTCAAAGAGCACTTTTTCAGAAATTTTTATTGACAGCTTTATATTATTTCCATGCAAGTAACTAGAAAACATACCAGCTAAAGATAGATACAATAAAATTAAATGATTGAGAAAGGCAAAATAAATTTATTTAATAATTCTCTGTATCTTACATCATCCTTTGTTTCATTTTATAAATATTTTAAAAATTATAAAAGTGATATTAGTAATAAGTAATGATATGGAAGGAAATTATTTTTGGTATAAATTTAGTCCATAATAATTTCAATTCCTGGTTGGATGAAGCTTTTGTTAGGCTTTAAACTGCATTTAGTATAGGAGATACGTTTTGATAGATTGAAAGTCCAGGGTATGACTGTATTATAGAAAATATATACATAGATGGTAGTAAATTTGAAATATTCTTATATCAGGTAAAAATCTGAAAACTGAGGGTGAAGACAGGCCAAATCTTGATCAAGATAAAATCTGATCAATATAAAATCTGTATATATTTAAGGAGTGACTTAAATTATACAAAAATAACTGTCTATTGATTTAGATATTTGTGTCTCGGAGACACATGCCTACACAAGTTGTTTTTCTAAAATCTTGCAGACAATGTTGAACTCTTTCCTCAGTACAGCTCTGCATTAACATAGAGTGTTGGAGGTGATAATATATGCTGAATGATATATTTGTAATCAAGACATTTTTAAAGAACACTTAATAAAGGAAAGTCAGCAGGCCAAACAAATGGTCTGTTTTTTCTCCTCACTTTTATTGAGCAATGGGAGACAGAAGGAATCATAAAATACTCCAAGATATTTATTTATTTTTTCTTTAGCAGAAGACTAGACACATAAACATAAACCCTTAAAGGGACCAAAGTGATCATCAAACACAATATAATGAGCAATTCAATTGAGCTAGTTCTAAGCACAATAGGATATCAGTTCAGGACACTATAAACTTTGCCAAGGGAGTCTGGATATATTCCTCAAAGAATATGACCTTTCAGCATTTGAAAGGTAAGTAGGGGTTAGCCAGATTGAAATTAAGGTGAGCATTTTATGCAAGGGAAATAGCCTAGGCAAATGGAAGAGCATGGTAGGTGAAAACTATAAAACGAAGGTGATCATCTTGCTTTCTGGGCAGTGGCATAACATTGGAGAGATTCAAGAGATGTAATTTAATTGGCTAAATTGATCAGATTACTGTTTTTATGTATTAAAGTTGTACAGGATAGATCAGAGATGGGGAAGGGAAAAGTGATGATTGTTTCTTGTGATTAGCCATGACATGAAGAAGCATGAGCTGATACTGTGGACAAGGAGTGAAAGGGTGTATTAGAAGAATGGTGCTTCTCAAAATGTGATTCTCAGATTAGGAGGATAGCCATCACCTGGCAACTTGCCCAAAATACCAATTGTCTGGGGAGCTATCCCAGACCTATTGAAACTAAATTCGGACATGGGTCCAGCAACCTATGGATATACAAAAAACTGTACATATTCAATGTATCCATTTTATTAAGTTTGGGCATAGGCATATACCTGTGATACCAACACCACAACCAAGGTACTAAACATATCTATTACCTCTACAACTAGTGTTTTAACAAGTTCCCCAGGGAATCTGAGGCACACTAATATTTGAAGACAGCTGCCTGACAGATATATTTCCAGAGTTGAACCCACAGAATTGAGGAATTGATTGAACTTGGGGGTAAGGAAGATGGAGGAATCTGGAACTGATAGGCAACCAAGTGGAGAGTGGTATCATAAATGACATAGGTTATAAGAGAGGAAAATTAGATTAGACCAAAAAGGAAAATATTTAATTGGCAAGGAATCTGTTGTTCTTTCCAAAAAATTACGGTTCTTGGGTCAAATGTCAGAAATCAGTCTTGATTAGGACAATTTGTGGTCTTTCATTGGATTGGCAAGTTGGTTATTAATTGTTTGTAATTTTTCTTTACAATGAATGGGGCTAGATAGAGGCTGCAACACCATCAGAATGTGTAGTGTAGAGAAAAGAGCTTTGGACCTGGGGTCAGAAGACCTGAACTATGGCTATGACCTAGAATAGCTATAATATTAGTTGGCTGTGAACGCTAGTTGTGTTACCTTTGGAAAGAAAGTCACTTAACTTTTCAGAGCTCTAAGTATTTATTTATTTACTTACTTACTTAGCATTTTTCCTCCTATCAGAACAATGGAAATATTGCCTGTCTTTCATAATTATTGTGAAAATGTAATGTGTATAAAAACAACAGTTACTGGCAATAGCAGGCATTTTAAAAATGGTAGATTCCTTTCTTTTTTCTTGGCTGCTTGGTGATTACATACCATCGCCTTTGCATCACCCCAAAATTTAGTCAAGAGTTGTTAAATTGGGGGAAAAAGAGTGCAGGAGAGAGAAAAAAAATTTTTTAGGATATTCCCACCCATGCACAGGAATTCAAGACTAAAGAGTTACTTGGAAATTTATTTAATAATTCATCTTTAATATAGCCCCACAAGCTAGTTTCCTAAAGAAAATTCTTGAGCAATACATTTGAAAATATTTACTAAGGGATTACAGAAAAAAATTGCTAAGTTTCTTTTGGAAAGATATGAGACCAAAAGATGTATTACATTTCGAATATAAAATAGCAATGCACTGTAATGTTTTGCTATCAGCTACACCAATTAATGCAGATGATGCTAATTAAAAGTAAATTTAGAGAGTGATTAGGTTCTCTCACCATTGTTAGGGAGAATTGATTCCTCTATAGATCTAATATGTTAAAGTAAGAAGTTAATGATATATTGATGCATTTTAAAGCACCTAATTTAGATTATAATTCTGAGGAAAACATTTGTGTTAATACTGAGTATTAAATGACAAACGTATTCTCTTGGAAAAGGAATGGCACCATTTGTGTAACCCTAGAGCAAAGCACATGTTGATGCTTCAAATAAATTATTGTGTATGGCTGTATAATCTCAATTTTAGTCTTATAAAACGTATAATACTAGAATTCGATTGCACATGTGCTCATTTATATGGCAGTATACAGCTGTGTGTCGCATAATAACTTTATTGAACAAAATTATGTGCTGTAGAACTTGCTGCAAAAATTTCATGGTCCCATCTGGACTAACTTTGCAATTGAGAAGGCTGAAGTGGGCAAAGATTTTATAGAATTCCAGAAGACAGCAGTAGATTTCTGCTGTCAGTTTTAACATCTAGAAAATAAAGGTTATTCAGTATTCAAGCTAGAAGAATAGGTTTTTCATTGTGAAAAAGGATACTCAATTTGGGACAAAGGTACTCTCTATGAGGGTCCTCAAATATTGACAGGTATCTAGTTTGTACCTGAATGTATTTACCTTCACTCATAATGCTCCAAACATCTTGTATCTTAAACACAACTAACCAGTTGATTTTTATATTTTGTCAACATAGGCAGTTAAAATATCTATGATCTTGGAAAATTATTTTCTGAATACTTCAACTTGGCTATCATTATAGAGAATTATGCTATTTGGCTTTTCCAGGGGAAAAGAGGAAAAGGCTAAAATAAGCATGTAGTAGACTAGATGGCAATTTACAGCCATTCATTGTTTCTTCTAGCACTTTCCATCTTTCATTCCCTTCTGTCCTTCCATTCTCCTTGCTCCCTCTTTCCTGTTCCCAGACAAAACATGTAACACAAAATAAAAGAAAAAAGAGGGTGCCTGGGTGGCTCAGTGGGTTAAGCCGCTGCCTTCGGCTTAGGTCATGATCTCGGGGTCCTGGGATCGAGCCCCATATCGGGCTCTCTCCTCAGCGGGGAGCCTGCTTCCCTTCCTCTCTCTCTGCCTGCTTTTCTGCCTACTCGTGATCTCTGTCTGTCAAATAAATAAATAAAAAATCTTTAAAAGAAAAAAAAAAAAGAAGCAGCACAAGGTCCATCTACATAAAATTCAGTAAAACTGAGTTTCAGATAAGAAAATAGTGTATTCTAAAAAGAATGATTCTTCTTGTAATCTAACAAACTGGTAACAAGATGGAGGTGCTGATATTGTCTTCAGTCTTCACTAATCTTTATCTTGTGATGGTGTATTTTAGGTACACCTAAATGGTGTCTAAATGTGGAATCTATGAATACACACATATATGCTTTTGTGAAGATGGTGGAACTTCATAAAATATATTAATTGGATGGTGACACTAGGAGCAGTGAGCAGTGCTGATGTGGACAAAAGCATGTTGATGATAAAATGTGTGTCTAATAACTTTTTAAACCCAATATAAGCTACTATTTTCAAGGGTTACAGGAAGGATAAGTTGGCTAGATATAGAACCACTTATAAAAAAGGCCTGTGGGTACAAAAAGACCATGAAATGCCCACAGCTTGACTCATAGGCTCTCATTTAAAAAATATTAAATTAAGCAAAGCCAGGTAATATATTTTGAGTATAAAAACAAAATAATACAAGTATTACGTATTTATAGGCATAAGGTCTGCTATTTCCTTTAGAATATATTTTAAAAATCAGTTTAAGTGTCAGTTTATTTGTAATTTTCTCATAATAAAACATTAAACATATACTTATATATACATAATAAGATTAATTAAAGCATACACACACACACACCATCACATATAGTCAATGTATAATTACACTCATGTATGTAAGGAGTGCTTTCACTGAATCAGACCTCAAAAAAAATTTTTTTTAAGATTTTATTTATTTATTTGACAGACAGAGATCACAGGTAGGCAGAGAGGTAGGCAGAGAGAAGAGGAAACAGGCTCCCTGCTGAGCAGAGAGCCTGATGCAGGGCTCGATCCCAGGACCCTGGGATCATAACCTGAGCTGAAGGTAGGGGCTTTAACCCACTGAGCCACCCAGGCACCCCCAGACCTCAAATTTTGTTAATTATCTGATGTTTTTAGGTATATAGATACATACCTGATATGTTTGACAATCATTATCCATATAAATACTTTTCAAGTATATAGGGACTCACACACTTCCATTCAGTCAAACACATTTGGTAAACACATTTACCAGTATAGATTTGCATTTTATTTTTTATTTTATTTATTTTAATTTTTTAAAAGATTTTATTTATTTATTTGACAGACAGAGATCACAGGTAGGCAGAGAGGCAGGCAGAGAGAGAGGAGGAAGCAGGCTTCCTGCTGAGCAGAGAGCCCATGCGGGCAGATCCCAGGACCCTGGGATCACTATGGAGCCTGAAGGCAGAGGCTTTAACCCACTGAGGCTTTAACCCACTGAGCCACCCAGGCGCCCCTCGATTTACATTTTAAAAGAAGTTAAAAAACACCCCTACTAACACAGTCATTGATGATGTAGGAAGATGTTAGGATTCAAAGTCAATGGTCAAGATGTCTTGAGACATCTTTGGTGCAAAAAGGTGATGTTATTAAAGTACAAGGACAAGACTTGGGGGCAGAAAGAGCTGCACTGGGCTTAGGAGAATTGACTGATTATATACTTGTAAGTTGGGAGGTGTTTTGGGACAAAACAAACTTCCAACGTATTTTGGAAACAAAGTTTCTAGGACCCTGAAGGGGCTAGCTATTGTTAGGAAAGGTCATTTATTATTGTTTAGTAAACCCTCAGTCATGAGACCCTTCAGATGCATATCAGTGGACCATGTGCTTGGAGATTGATTCCTAATATGTATTTTGGGGCAGGGGATAGAAGGAAGGTAGAGATAAAGGAAGTTTCCAAGGGAATTTCTACATTTAAAGTGGACTCACAGGATGATGGAGGGTTGGGCTAAGATTGCCTTTTGCCCTCAGCAAAGTGTCAACATCAAGGCAGTTGAGTTCCCAGATGAATGTCACTCGGCCTGTTTCAAGGACTTGTGAATGGGCAGTAAATAGCAAGGAAATTTAATTTTTCTTTTGCCTTTGTTTCCCACATCAATTAAATCATGAAGTAAAAAAAGAGTGAGTCTTCTGATTATAGAGAAGCTGTTTAAACAGTACCTTTGGTTGTTATTTTTACTGTTGAGAATAGTTATGTGAAGGGAAAAATCCAGTAATATATTCATATTTGATGTTGGAAACAGAAATATTTACCCTTGCTTCTATGATCAACACAGTAATTACTTTCTTAACAAGTATAATATTGAAGTCCAACTAATCAGTTTTACACAACAATAAAACAACAAAAACATCGTTTGGATTGTACTACTTAAACTAATTATAAACGTCTAAAAAAAATCAAGTGTGCTGAGCCAATATGATAGAACATAGCTTCTAATATGTACAGCAAGCTGCTTTGCTGTTGTCAACAACCATAGCAAACCACTCCTCCCCCACCCTTGCAAATTCTGTTCATCTGGCTCTTTTTTCACCTAATAGAGAATAACCAACATACTGATAAATGCGTATAGTTTTAAAATATTAACTTTAAAATAAATGGAGTAGTCTTTATTTAGTCTATATGGGCAAAGAGAACAGACATGATTTGGGTCAAAATTTAATTCTGGGGTTACTTAACCTTTTAGGAAAATATGATAAGCATTGAGACACCTTGTACATTTCACCCTTAGCACATGTTCACACAGTTCCAAATCAGACGCTTTGTACCCATTAGAAACAATGTTTATGACTTAGTATCATTGAAAAGCCCAGAAATTTCACTATGCCTTTGGAAGTGTTCCAATATTTAATGTAGACCTGTTCTCTCTTTTTTTTTAAGTAAATTGGCATAAATAAGCCTGCTAGAGTTATAAGCTTTATTTAGAAGGGTCTTGAGGATAGAGGCCAAGACTTATAAGGGTGCTAAAAAAAGTTTCTGATGCATGACTTGAATAGAAATAGAGATATAATCCAAGAAAACTGGAAAGTACACTACTTAAGCCAATAACAAAATTTCATTAAAGTAGAATATTCTTTAAATGAAACTGTGTTCTACTAATTAATGCAAATTTTACTGCAATTTTGGCACGAAATAATTATTCCTTGAGGTATTCTCAGCTCAACTTAATAGAAAAATCAAGGGGGAGAATGATGCTCGTGTCTGTTATATTGATTCTGTCTATAGTTGTAGCCCCAAATATTTTGACATGCGCATTCCTGTAATATGTGAAGCTCTGATCCATTTGTAATAATAATTCTCCTGCTGAGACCACAGCTTATGCTGATGCCAGCTGGGGTCTCTCTCCTTGAGGTCACAAGAAAAGTAATTTATATATTTTAATTAGTCTAAACTTTGGCTCTGAGTAATGACTTTATCTTAAACTATAACATTTCTATAGATAAATGTCCCCTTTTAAAGTAATAAATATTTTCACATTGTTCATTTACATGTAACATTTTTGAAAAGTCATAGTTGTTCTAGAAGAAATAAGTCATGCTTCTTTAAAATTTCTTTTACAGTACCTACCAAGTGTTTATGTGTATTAAACGTCTTTATCACCCCCAACCTCCCTGCCAGAAGAGGACTTTCATTTAGATGTGTTACTTTTAGATTTTTGTTTTCCCTTGCAGACTTCCCAGCTGAAAGGTTTTACTTACAAGGACAATGAATATGTACAAAGTGAATCTTAAATCATAGTATCTGCCTCACTAAGAAACTTTTGTGTCTAGAAGGATAATGATACCTGAAAGAAGCTTCCATACCATATATAAACATTTCACCACCAAAAAAATGCTAATTTTTTCTTTAGAAAGTACAATTCTTTTTTGTTCATTCTAACCTTCATTTTTTTATTGCCCTTAAACTATATGAAGAAACTATAAACCCGTTTCTTCACTTTAAGTAACTTTAAATGAAATAGGTTTTCTTACTTCCCATCTTTCTCCCTCCCTCCCTCCCTCTTTTCTTTTCTTCCCTTCCCCTCCCCCTCTTCCCTTTCCTTGTTCTCTTCTCTCCTCTTCTCTTTCATTTTCTTTCTTTCTTATTGATCCAGCACTAGAATTTTGGGTAGTATAGGCAAATAATATTCTCTTCAAACTCATTTAAGACCCAGAAGGGTGAATTTATAAACCCTGCTAAGACTTTGAATGAAAAGAATTTCTTTTTAGCCTAAAGATTTACTTCAGAACTACCAAGACCACATTTCCTGTTATCTAACAGCTGGGAAAAATCTCTCCCATCTATAAAAAAATGGCACATTGTACACATTTAATTTCATTCTGTATATATTTGGCGGTCATAGCCTATGTGGTGCATGATACTATGTTTTGTAGTATATAAATAAATAATAAATGGCAGAACCCTAGCCTAAAATAGAAATGCTGGAATAAATCATACATGCCTATGATAACTCATTCCCAATGCAAGACAGAGTATCCTTTTGTTTACTAGAGTATGTGTTATAGGTGAATCTAAAACAAGGAATGAGACTAATAAGAATAATAAAGTAATAGCATTTTCCCATGTTTATTGAGCATTTACTATATGTCAGGCTCTTTTAGATATACTTTCTACTAACTCAATATTTTTGGGAATCTTATTAATTAAGAACTGTATCATTTCTCTCTTAAAGATGAAAAAACAGAAGCTCCAAGTGATTAATTAATAGGTCAAAGTCCTGTAGTTAAATGGCTGAAACAATAAAAATCAGACACTCTAGCTTCAGAGCACACAGGATGACCTCGTGGGTGGAGGGGTCAAAAATGAAACACACAAAAAAGCAAAACAAAAGAAAACAAAATCCTTTAAACCTTCCCTGGTAACGTCACTGTAGGAAATAGTATTTCTGTGAAAACCGGGCAACTCAAATTTCTGAGTTTGACCTTCCTTTCAAAGAGTGTGGTTCATCACACTCGACTGAGGGCTTCAGACTGTTGGTCTGGTAAAAGTTCTCGGGAAAATCGCTCTGCAGATGTTCCTTGCTTTATCTGTTGTTGAAGGTTTGTTTGTTTGTTTGTTTTAATGAGGAAGTAAGTGCTGCCTGGGCTGTTGTATTTATTTTTTTAATAATTTTTTATTAACATATAATGTATTATTTGCCCCAGAGGTACAAGTCTGTGAATCATCAGGCTTACACATTTCATAACACTTGCATGGGTTATTTATAACGAGAAGGTTTGGGAAGCTGGAAGCCACGCTCCTTCGTATTTATTTGCTATGCGCCTCTCCCCAGTCACAGGGTGTAAGGCGGGAAGTGAAGTGGAAGGAAGGAAACGTCCAGGTGCAGAGGCCTCAGAGGCAGAGCCATTTTTGCAGGGTGAGTGGTAGCTGTTTTTCTGTAAATGTGTGAGGACCCTTTCTCCATGACTATGACATTGCCCTTTCTTCAAGAAGGGATCTGCTTTGAAAGGGAAAATCTATGTTCCAAATAAGTTTTATATGTTAAAAAAAAAAAAAAAAGTCAAGCTAGGGAAGAAATGATTTATTTATAAGGACTTCTTCACTAGGTACATATTCTGTTAGTTTACCAGCATGACATGATTTTGAAGACATGAGATTTTCCTTATTGTAATTTCTTAACATTGTTTTGTTGAGAATCAGAAGAATTTTAACTATTTTACTAGTAGAAGCAGAAACGGGCCCAATATATATATTTGTGTAAAACAAATGGCAAACTGTCACAGCACTGTTCTATGTGGTGAACGCTAGCCCCCATACTGCCATTATTTTTAAATTAATTAAGTACAATTAAAAATTCATTCCCTCAGTCACACTAGCCACTAATTTTATAGCACACTTTCATTACTGCAGAACCTTCTGTTGGATGGCCCTGTTACAAAGTTAAGGTTAACAGGTTGAGCTGAAATCTAATTTCCTGGGCTCCAGGGAAACTTCATCACTTACTAGCAGGGTGACCTTGGGCAAGTTCATCTGGAGCTTTATCCTTCATTTGCAAAATGGTGACACCTATCTCATATAGTTGTTGCAAGAGTTAAATGAGATAACATGTACAATACTTGGGTATCACTGTCTGGCCCAAACAAAGAGTTTATTACATGTTGGCTATTATTTTTAGGCATTAGTTGTGTTTTTTAGAGTCATTAACTTAAATATCATTAATTGGTTGAGAAGGATTCAATTGTGCATTTTAGGATTAAAGTTAATAAAATAGGGGCCTCTGAGGGGTTCAGTCAGTTAAGCAACCGACTCTTGATTTTGGCTCAGGTTGTGATCTCAGGACCATGAGATCAAGCCCCATGTTGGGCTCTGCACTGAGCATGCTTAAGATTTTCTCTCTCCCTCTCCCTTTGCCCTTCCCCCCACTTTTCCTCTCCCTCTCTAAAATAAATAAATAAATGAAATAAAACCAGTAAGATAATAGACCCCTCTAAAGTGGTAACACAGGGACGCCTGGGTGGCTCAGTTGGTTAAGCAGCTGCCTTCGGCTCAGGTCATGATCCCAGCGTCCTGGGATCGAGTCCCGCATCAGGCTCCTTGCTCGGCAGGGAGCCTGCTTCTCCCTCTGCCTCTGCCTGTCATTCTGTCTGCCTGTGCTTGCTCTCTCTCCCTCTCTCTCTCTCTGACAAATAAATAAAATCTTTAAAAAAAAAAAAAAAAAAAAAAAAAA